>NC_091979.1:266089772-266453120 GCF_044704955.1 Pristiophorus japonicus
TCTGCTGACAGACAGGCAGACATGGAACTGGACATGGTGGGAATATCCAGGGAGAGCATCCAGATCAGCGTCAGCTCCTTCTTGTCTTGGGTAGGATTCCCGTGAGCATTGACAGTCTGAAAGCGACCATTACGGAGGCAGGGTCGCAGATTGTCAGTGCAAGCCGTGATACCGTGAGACCATCAATGCCCACATGAGGGTGGTGGCCTCCAGCAGTGACAGTGGAGTTCCGGAGAGTGTGGCGTGAACCTTTGCAGAATATAGCGCATCACTGGCACAAGCTCTGCTTCAGCTTGGGCAGGTGATGCAGTCCATGCCTGCCGCCGTGCTCTCTGCGTTGCCCACTGTCACACAGCGAAGTGATGGTTCCGAAGCAGGCCAGCAAGGTGCTCCGGTTGCTAGGGACGAGCCCTGTTGGTGACTGAGTGGCTCCAGGGATATGGGAGGTAGTGTCCTCCAGATGACAGCATTCCGTCTCCACCCACTCAGTCGCCAACCAAGCGTCAGCGACGGTTATCACCCAAACCACCTGTGACTGGTGATGCCGATGAAGAGGCTAGCCAGTCAGAAGCCAGGCCTTCCACACCATGAGCTGGTCCAATGCGTCCCCAAATGGCGTCTCTATTGTCTCTCCCCCCAACACAGCAGCACTCTGGCAGCCTTACTGCGCGCCATCCTGATGCCACTTGGAGCAGGAGCAGCAGGCAAGGGAGGGTGATAAGGGGAAGGGGGGAAAAGACGGTGGGAAAAAAAAAGTGGGGCAGGATATGATGTTGCTGCATTATGTTGTTGATGCTGGATGCATCGTATGTTTTATGTTACAGTATTATGTTACAGATTATATTACAGTGTCACACTGGATTATGTTCTGATAATGTTGTTGAATTATCACACTGCTGAATGCAGCTCATTTTATTTTATTTAAGTCTCACAATGAAGGTTACAAAGTTTACAATGTTACAATGTTCAATACATTATTTTCTTTACCTTAACCATTTCTGTGTAGTGTCTCATTTGCAGAATAAGAGGGGGAATAGTCAACATGGTGGGATCGAGTGGCCAGGCAATGGTCAAACGTGCTGTTCGCTCTTCAAGCAAAGCGTTCAATTATGAGCTGCCAACGTAAGGCTTTTGCAGCGGTGAAATCTCCACGATGCCTCGCCTGTGGTTATGGTGGTGGTGGTGGTGGCAATGGTTCCTCACCAGGCTCCTCTTCCTCGACTTCCTCCTCCCCCTTTCTCCTGAGATGGTCCTGCAATCCCTATTGGCAATTCCTGTCCCCTCACGATGGCTAAGTTGTGTAGCACACAGCACACCACAATGAATTCAGAGACCTGCTGAAGGGAGTATTGCAGGCAGCCTCCAGAGTGGTCCAGGCATCGGAAGCGCTGCTTGAGCACTCCAATTGTCTGTTCGACAATGTTGCATGTGGCTGCATGGCTCTCATTATAGTGATTCTCGGCTGCTGTCTGAGGGTTCCGGAGGGGGTTCATGTGCCAGGTGGTGAGGCTGTAACCTTTGCCCCGAGCATCCAGCTCTGGCCTTGTGGTTGACGCTGGAACATGCGTGAGACACTGCTCTCACACAAGATGAAAGCATCATGGATGCTCCCTGGATATTGGCGGTTGACTGCCATGATGCGCTGAGTATGGTCGCAGATGATCTGTATATTCATGGAGTGGAATCACTTTCAGTTTCGGAAAACCTCGGCTTTATCTAAAGCTGCTAGTAGGGCAATGTGCCAAAGGCACCCTGAACCTTGGGGAAGTCAGTAAATCGTCCAAAATCTATAGCCCTCTCATTGGGAAATTTATGAAGTCCATTCTGCGTGCAAACAGTGCAATAGTCATCTGGCGAATGCAGCAATGTGTAGCGTGCTGCAAAAAGAAGCATATGTCCCCCACTGATGCGTAAAAGGAGCCGGAGGCATAGAAGGCAAGTGTCACAGTCACCTTCACCTCGATGGGCAGTGCAGTCCTGTTCCCGCTGGTAGGTTGTAGGTCTGCCTATAGGAGCTGGCATATCTCTGTGACCACCTCTTTTTGGAAGCATATTGTTTGTTAGTGGAAACAAATATTATGTATTGGCTTGTATATTATATCTGATTGTTTTGTTAATTAGCTTTTCTTTCACTTTTTGTCCCATGTCCTTTCATCCATGACAGTTTTTCATTTCAGTTTCATATATATATTGTCATCCTGCACCATGGCAGCTTTTCCCATTCCAAAATGCAAACTTCACAACTATAATATTCTACCACATATGGTTCCCATTTATCATCTAAGACCTGCTTTCATAATGGATTTTGCTACATCCAAATTGTATTTTCTTCGACAATTTTGCAGGAATAAGCTACCCCTTCGTGTCTATTGAAAACAAAAGAAAGAAGGACTTACATTTATATAGCACCTTTCACATACACCAAATGTGCCAAAGTGCCTTACAGCCAATGAAGTACTTTTGAAGTGTAGTCACTGATGTAATGTAGGAAATGCAGCAGCCAAATTGTGTACAGTAAGTTCCCACAAAAAGCAACAGTGATAGCGACCAGATAATCTGTTTTTTGTTATGTTGATTGAGGGATAAATATTGGCCAGGACACCGGGGATAACTCTCCTGTTCTTCTTCAAAATAGTGCCATGGGATCTTTTACACCCACCTCAGGGAGCAGACTGGACCTCGGTTTAACGTCTCATCCAAAGGGCACTCACCTCGGACAGTGCAGCACTCCCTCAGCACTTCACTGGAGTGTCAGCCTAGATTTTTGTGCTCAAGTCTCGAGAGTAAGACTTGATCCCACAACCTTCTGACTCAGAGGCAGGAGTGTTACCCACTGAGCCACAGCTGACACTGGAGAAATGTAGAATAATTCAAATAGGGCTGTTAGAAATATTGGGCAAACCAGTAACGTTGCTATTACTCATACAAAAATTATAACTATTTATATTAAATTGGTCCAAATGTGGCATACTGTGCAGGTGGGGTATGACATTTTGATTGAAAAAATATACCTACCATTGTGTCAACATAGCAGATTAAGCTCAATGAGTTGATTGGCCTACTCCTGTTCCTATGGGTAAAGATATTTATTTCAGAAAAAGGTGCCTTACTTAATTTAATTGCATTTGCTCCCTAAGAATTGATTCAACTGATGTTTTTAATCTCCGTATTCACCATTGTGTTAAACCAATTTTAGAAATTCTGATTTGACACTAACAGTACTTAAATGAATATAAATACCAAGATGCAAGATTTTCTTTTTGCTCTGTGAGTAACAACCACTAACCCAAAATTTTTACCATTTTGTTTCACATAGCACACTTGAGGAAGTCCTCCCAAGGCTGTTTTTTTCTGATTTGTACCACGTCAGCATAACATACCACCACCCCCTTTGTAATTACCATGAAGTTCAGCTTGCTGCAACCCACAAAATACTACAACCTAAAAAAGGAGATAAATGTGGTACCTCCTTAGGTCATATTTCAATAAACCTGCTGTAATTATGTTTTATTTCAGGCTAATTGGCGATCCTGTTTCACACTGCTTCTGTACAATCAAACTTAACTTCTGTGACATTCCTGGACAAGGGAGCTGGTTGAGAATATATAGAATTTAGGGTACATTTCTGGGTCATTGGTTGTGTAGGGCTTTGCCACATTCTCCAAAGACACCTACAGGCAACATATGACATAGGTATGGCATTGCCAATGGATGTGATCATGTTAGCCTTTACCTTTTTTGCCTGCAGCAGCTTATAGGCATTCTGCATGGCGGCCCAATATGGATAGCACCCTGGAATGCCAAAGAGGGTAAAGTTGCTGAGATCCACCTGACACAGTATAACGTTCACTTCACCAGCCATGAAAAGGGGACACATTCTTCACCAGTCTGTCCGTAGATTCTGTTTTATGCCTCTGTATTGATTTCCTTTCACTTCAATTTTGCCTGGCACTTCTCCCTTCCCTCCGCCCTCATTCCTTTTCACCCTTAGCAAAATGCTGCCATTCAGTTGGAATGTGTTGCAGACCTTTCTAAAGGCTGTAAGAATTATTTCCCTTTTAAGTGGATAGACCCCTTTAAATTTAATCTACACTGCACCTTACCAGTATCTCCATTAGGCTAGGTTCCTGCATAAGGCCAAAGCTGCAGTGGTAGTTGTGAATACTTGTAGAAATGAGTTCATCCAGGAAAGCGTGCCTACAATCAGCACAGTTTACTGACTGTGGGCCCAAATTTTCCCAACCCCTTTTTTTGGCACACTGTCCCGAGATGTGTCGACTTTGTGCACTGGAAATGGCGCCGAAAAACTTACTCACGATTCTGGCCGCTCTGCTGTGTGTCCCGGGTCCTGGCACGGCGCTCCTCGTGGAGTGGTGGGGGGGGCGGAGCTACAGCCCTGCACGGAAAACAATGCCGGCAGCTGCGCGCGTGCGCAAAAGAGCGATCACGCATGCGCAGTAGCTCCGTCCCATGATTGTGATGATGATGCCTGCAGAACATGCCCAGCCCTATCCCAGGCCGAATGGCCTGCCGCACAGGCCGGCCGCCGAGGGCTGCAAGAAACAGGTTGGTGCGACTGAGTTTTGATCAGGCCGTGAGAGAGGGGGAGAGGTTGGTCGTCTTTGGTTGTAGACTAGTGGTTTGGACCGAGGATAGCTTGTTATGTAGTGATGTCACTTGCCATGCTGGGCTGGCTTTGCATTCGTTTGGTTGGGTGGCGGTCTTGTCATGTTAAAGAAGCACATGTACAGTGACAGCCATGTGCTTAACCTACATCCCATCCTGTGCATCAATAAATAACCAGCAACATGCAGTTAGGTTGTATTACAAATGATTTATGTGTGAAGCTCTTTGAAGATGTCAGTGGGCAAAAAGGGAAAATGGGCAAAAAGGGAAAAAATTCTCGCCAGAAAAGGGTTGAAAGTTGGTGGGGCGGCAGCAGCATTCACCCTCCCCTATCCCAGGCCGAAAGTAGGATTTACCAGCTCTTTATTTGCTAATGTTGTTAATTTAATAATGTTGTTAATAATGAGACTGTCACCCATCTCCTTCAGGATTGCGCCTTCGCAAGGCAGGTTTGGAAAGAGATGCAGTGGTTGCTGTCGAGGTTCATCCCAAGCAGCTCCGTAACACAGGACTCTGTGCTCTACGGGCTGTTCCCAGGGATACACACCGAGATAGACATCACCTGCTGCTGGAGGGCCATCAACTCGGTCAAAGACGCTCTTTGGTCTTGCCGAAACTTGCTGGTCTTCCAGAGCAAGGAGATGTCCACGTCTGCGAGTTGCAGACTGGCGCAATCCAAGATCTAGCATTACGTGCTGAGGGACGCACTTAAAATTGGTGCAGTCGCCGCAAAGGCACGGTGGGGAAGAGCCACAGTTTAAAGCCCTTCTGCCACGGTAAACCCGGAGGCAGGAATCAGTACAAAACTCCCCTCGGGCTGTACTTGCAACTTCTTTTTCGTGTACATGGAGCACCGTGATCTGTCAACACCTATGTAGTGCCATGTACAATGTAAGGTCTGTTTCGTAATGCACGTTGAAAAGAAAAAAATATAAATGTACCGTCACCCATTCCGTGTACTGTATAGTGACACATGTAATGTAATTTTGTTGAATGTACTACAAGGTATCCCGTATTGTACCAAATTGTACTTGAACTGAAAAGCAAGGAAATGTATCGAACGGAATTCTGTCAGCACCCAAATGTAGTGTATGGGATTGCTGACCGCAGCTAAACGTACTGAACTGCTTTTGAATGTACTGTACAAATTTTTTATATGAAAAGTATATTTTGAAATAAAAAAAATGTTAATTTAATTATTTACTTCAATTTTTTAGTTTTTATTGAATGGTTACTACTGGGAGTGCTTTGTTTGGTGCTTGGTGGTGCTTGAAATGTTGTTTCGTTGCAGGGTTCCTTCTATTTTTTTATTTTTTATTTATTGATTGCTTATTACTTTAGTCTTGGTGCTTTAGGTGCAGGATTGCTTCTATTTTATTTGTTAATTAATTGCTTATTACTTTTTGTGCTTTGTTTGGTGCTTGGTAGTGCTTTAAATGTAGTTACTTGCACCGATTCCTTAACTGTAAGTAAGGTCCTCCTGTGCAGAAAAAAGTGGACACATACATTACCCTAAGTTAGTTTAGTACAACTTTTTTCTGGCCAAATTGGCATAAATAGTGTAAGTGGCTGGGAATGCCCCCTTTTGAAAAAAGAAACTGACCTAACAAAAAACCTAACTAACTCACTTACACTGGTGCAAATTATATGGCCATATTTGCAACTAAAAAGATACACCAGAAAAATCAAGCTCCACCAAAAAAACGGTGCATCTCATGGGGAAATTTGGGCCCTATATTTATACAAAACGTGGCCATTTAGAACTGAATCTCACAAGGACCCAAAAATCTACCCTCAAAAGTCTGTTCAACAAGCATTAATCTACAAATCCAAATATAAAGTTAGGCTTTCTTCTGTTCGGCAAGAATAGTCACATTGCTGTTTAATTATTTATTTTAATAAAATCTAATATGATATTTTGTAGACTAAATGATCTTTTTTCAAAATTTATTTTATTTTGATGAAAAATTGAAAAGGAAATGGTACTCATGAAGTTACAAATTACGATTTTGGAGTAATGTAATGCATGATTTCCTCATGCTGGAGTTCACTTCCTCTTTCAAGTTTTGTAAAGTCGTTTCTGTGTATTTTCTTTTGTAGTTTCACAGGATATCATGGCATAGTATAGTTGTGTTGATTTCTTTATATACCCTTAAGCAAATGGTTCGGTCTTCTGATGTTCCTTTCACTGAATTGTTCAGTTAAAAGAAAGTCCTGCTCCCCTAGATGAGCCTTGTAATGCTTAATTCAATCTGTATTTTCAAATAGATTAGTTACAGATGAGCTATACAGAACTGTAATTGCAAAATACAGACGAACCAAGACTCTTGTGCCTTGAGATCATTCAGAGTTTTCTAGTTTTGACTGACTAGTTCAGGCTTGCTCAGCTCACAGAACAATGGCACAAGTCAGAACATTCAACAGCTATTACATCGTGAATTTCAAAAACTTTTTCTTAGGTCTTTTAAAGACCTATTTTTAAGATCTAACACATTTGTAACATTACCCATCATCTATTAATTTTATCTTAATCATTTTTCGTCAACAACAAAAACAACGTATATATAGCGCCTTTAACGTAGTAAAACATCCCAAGGCGCTTCACAGGAATGTCATAAGACAAAACAAATAAATTTGACGCCAAGCCACAAAAGAAGAAATTACAGCAGATGACCAAAAGCTCGGTCAAAGAGGCAGGTTTTAAGGAGTGTCTTGAAGGAGGAAAGAGAGGTAGAGAGGTGGAGAAGTATAAGGAGGGATTTCCAGAGCTTGGGGCCTAGGCAGCTGAAGGCAAGGCCACCAATGGTTGAGCAGTTATAATCAGGAATGCTCAAGAGGGCAGAATTTGAGGAGTGCAGACATCTCCGGGGGTTGTGGGGCTGAAGGAGATTACAGAGATAGGGAGGGGTGGTGCCCATGGAGGGATTTGTAAACAAGGATGAGAATTTTTTAACTGAGGCGTTGCTTAACCGGGAGCCAATGTAGGTCCACGAGCACAGGGGTGATGGGTGAGCATGACTTGTGCGAGTTAGGACTGCTGAGTTTTGGATGACCTCAGGCTTATGTAGGGTTTAATGTGGGAGGCCAGCAAGGAGTGCGTTGGAGTAGTCGAGTCTCGAGGTGACAAAGGCATGGATGAGGGTTTCAGCAGATAAGCTGAGGCAGGGGCAGAGACGAGTCATGTTATGGAGGTGGAAATAGGTGGCTTTAGTTATGCCGCGGATGTGTGGCCGGAAGCTCATTTCAGGGTCAAATATGACACCTAGGTTGCGAACAGTCTGGTTCAGCCTCAGACAGATGCTAGGGAGAGGGATGGAGCCAGTGGCTAGGGATCGCAGTTTGTGGCGGGGATCAAAGACAATGGCTTCCGTCATCCCAATATTTAACTGGAGAAAATGTCTGCTCATCCAGTAGTGGAGGTCGGACTAGCAGTCTGACAATTTAGAGACCATGGAGGGGTCAAGAGAAGTTGTAGTGAGGTAGAGTTGGGTGCCATCAGCGAACGTGTGGAAACTGATGCCATGTTTTCGGATGATGTCGTCAAGGGGCAGCCGATAGATGAGCAATAGGAGGGGGCCAAGGATAGATCCTTGGGGGACACCAGAGGTAATGATGCGGGAGTTCAACACTAGTTTAACACTAAGTTCAATCTATTATCCTTGTAAATCAGCCTGTAGAGAGAACAATTGATGGTTTGTTATTGAATGTCACGCGTGGCTCAGTGGATAGCACTTTTGCCTCTGAAGCCAAAAGGTTGGGGGCTCAAATCCCACGCAACTTGAAACTTAAGCACCAAAATCTCGGCTGACACTCCACCACAGTACCAAGCGAGTGCTGTACTGTCAGAGGTGCTATTTTTTGGATGAGACATTAAACAGAAGTCCCATCTGCTCACTCAGGTAGATGTAAAAGATCCCATGGCTCTACTGTGGAGAAAAGCAGGATACTTATCCCCGGTGTCCTCGCCAATATCTATCCTTCAATCAACATCTCAGAAAACAGATTATCAGGTCATTATCACATTGCTGTTTGTGGGAGCTTGCTGTGCACAAATTGGCTGCCACATTTCCTACATTACACTCCAAAAAGTACTTCATTGGCTCTAAAACACTTTGGGATGTCCCAACATTCGTGCCACACAAGTACCAGGCAATGACTATTTCCAACAATAGAGTCTAACCACCGGCCCTTCAACAACATTCACGGTGTTACCATCCCCCACCATCAACATCCTGGGAACACCATTGACCAGAAACTTAACTGGACCAGCCATATCAATACTGTGGCTGCAAAAGCAAGTCAGAGGCTTGGTATTCTGTGGCGAGTGTCTCACCTCCTGACTCCCCAAGTCTTTCTACAAGGCACAAGTCAGGAGTGTGATGGAATACTCTGCACATGCCTGGGTGAGTGCAGCTCCAACAACACTCAAAAAGCTCAACACCATCCAGGACAAAGGAGCCCGCTTGATTGGCACCCCATCCACCACCTTAAATATTCACTCCCTCCACCACCAGCGCACCGTGGCTGCAGTGTGGACCATCTCTCGTGGTCTTGCTATTCCAATCGTATCAATTAAACATAAAGTCATCTCTGACCATTTCCTTGTATCGCTCTCGACCCACATCCCCCTTCCCCAATCCAAACCTACTTCCTTCTGCATCCGCCCTTGGAAAAAAACTCTCTCCAAACTCTCTTACAACTGCATTTATCAACTCAAAACTATCCGACCTTTGGCCCTCTTTTAACAATGACATTTCTGCAGCCACTGATCTGCTCAACCACACCACCACCTTTGATTCCCTAGTCCCTATTAAAAAGATTACTCTCTCCCACGTTGGCCGTTCCCCCTGGTACAGCCCTCATCTTCGCTCCCTCAAGTCAAAAGGGCGGAGACTTGAACGGATGTGGCGGCCAACTGGTCTGGCTCGAACACATAAAACATTATCGGTTCCTACTCTTGTCGACAAAAACTGCCCACTATTCCAGGATAATTCTGGATTGCAAAATAATCCCTGGCTATTATTCTCTACTGCTGTCTCCTTAAACCCCTCTCCCCCATCTCCACCACACAGGAGCTCATGGACATCTTTGTCTCAAAGATTGAGACCATCCGATCAGCTGCCTCTGCGAGTTCCCTTCCTTCCCCTAGCCCACAGGGCCAAACTTCATCTGATGCTCCCACCTGCCCTAGCCCTAAACTCATATCTTTTTCTAGTTTCTCTTTGATCTCTCCAAACTCATCTTGTCCATGAGACCCACTTCCTGCTCTCTTGACCCTATTCCCACTAAACTGCTGACCACCCAACTTCCTTTTTGGCTACAACTCTATTTTTTCTGCCCTTGTCCACTCTCTTCCCACCTATATCCGTGACTGCTTCGTCACTTTAACAGCTTCCAGTTTCCTGGCCCCAACTGTCTCCTTTTTACCATGGACGTCCAATCCCTCTACATTTCCATCCCCCACCAGGATAGCCTGAGGGTGTGACGCTTCTTCCTCGAGCAGAGGCCCAACCAGTCCCCATCTACCACCACTCTCCTCCGCCTGGCTGAACTTATTCTTATATTGAACAACTTCTCCTTTAACTCCACACACTTCCTCCAAAATAAAAGGGAACCTGCATGGGTCCTAGCTATGCTTGCCTTTTTGTGGGATATGCGGAACATTCTTCGTTCTAGTCCTACTTGGGTGTCCTCCCTCACCTCTTTTTCCGATACATTGATGACTGTATCTATGCCGTTTCCTGCTCTCACCTTGAACTTGAAAATTTAATTCACTTTGCATCCAATTTCCACCCTTCCCTCACCTTCACATGGTCCATCTTTGACTCTTCCCTTCCCTTCCTCGACTTCTCCGTCTCCATCTCTGGGGATAGGTTTTATCTTTGGTCCCCGCCACAAACTGTGTTCCCTAACCACTGACTCCATCCTTCTCCCTAGCATCAATCTGAGGCTGAACCAGACTGTTCGCAACCGAGATGTCACATTTGACCCCAAAATGAGTTTCCAACCACATATCCGCGGCATGACTAAAATCGCCTTTTTCCACCTCCGTAACAGTGCCCACCTCTGCCCCTGCCTCAGCTCTTCGCTGCTGAAACCCTCATTCATGCTTTTGTTACCTCTAGACTTGACTACTCCAACTCACTACTGCTCGGCCTCCCCATTCTACACTACGTAAACTTGAGGTCATCCAAAACCCAGCAGCCTGTGTACTAACTTGCACCAAGGCACGATCACCCATCATTCCTGTGCTTTCTGATCTACATTGGCTCCCGGTTAAACAATGCCCCTGTAAATATCATGTCTAACCACAATCCCTCGGGAGCACCTGTATGTAAGGAGGCCTCACAGGCTGGAGAGGCACTCTGAGATCTGTAATAAAGGACTATGGTCACACTTACTTTGAGCTTGCAGTATCTAGTCTGACTCTTTATTCAAGACATAACAACTGGCGATGAGATACAGACGACGATCCCCACTGCAACAATGCAGAGAACCGTGGGCATCCTGGAGAAATTTTCGGAGGGAGATGATTGGGAAACCTCATGAAAAACCTGCTCGCTCCAGCGAAACCCACAGAAAAGTCATACGATGAGTTGTGCACATTGGTCAAGGAGCATCTAAACCTGAAGGAAAGCGTTCTACACATACAAAAGGTCTGAAGGCCAGAAAGTGGCAAACTACGTCATCGAGCTAAGGCGCTTTGCAGGATATTGTGAATTTGAAGGACACTTGGAGCACATGCTCAGGGACTTCTTTGCACTTGGCATTGGCCATGAAGTAATACTTCGCAAACTTTTGACTGTAGAGACCCCAACCTTGAGTTAAGCCATAGCAATAGCCCAGGCATTTATCGCCACCAGTGACAATACCAAACAAATTTCTCAGCACACTAGTGCTGCTGCAAGTACTGTGAACAAAGTAACGTTGTTTTTGAATTGAAATGTACAGGGCAGGACTTACACGCCTGCAGCTGCACGTCCACAGATGACTCAGAGTCCACCATCAAGGGTGGTAAATACAAGGTCATTAACACCTTGTTGGCGCTGCGGGGGTGATCATCATTTCCATTCATGCCGCTTCAAAGGATACGTTTGCAAGGGCTGTGGAACAATGCATGTGCAGGCGAGCTGCAAACTCTGCTAATCCTGAAACCACCATGTTGCAGAGGAGGACAGATCCACGGTGGATCACGATGAACCAGAGCCTCAGACTGAGGAGGCAGAGGAATATGGGGTGCACACATTTATCACAAAGTGTCCCCCGATAATGCTAAAGGTTGAATTAAATGGACTCCTGGTGTCCATGGAGCTGGACACGGGTGGAAGCCAGTCCATAACGAACAAAAAGACTTTCGATAAATTGTGGTACAGCAAGGCCTGAAGGCCAGTCTTGACTCCCATTCGTACTAAACTGAGAACATACACAAAGGAACTGATTCCCATAATTGGCAGTGCTACCGTAAAGGTCTCCTACGATGGAGCGATGCACGAGTTACCACTCTGGATGGTACCGGGCGATGGCCCCACGTCGTTCAGCAGGAGCTGGCTGAGAAAGATACACTGGAGCTGGGACGACGTCCGAGCACTTTCGTCCATCGATGACACCTCATGTGCCCAGATCCTAAACAAGTTCCTCACGCGGTTCGAACCAGGCATCGGGAAGTTCCAAGGAGCAAAAGTGCAGGTCCATTTGATTCCAGGGGCGTGACCCATCCATCACAAGGCGAGAGCTGTACCTTACATGAAAAAGAGTAGAGATCGAGCTGGACAGTCTGCAACGAGAGGGCATCATTTCACCGATCGAATTCAATGAGTGGGCCTGTCCGATTGTTCCAGTCCTCAAGGGAGATGGCACCATAAGAATCTGTGATGATTACAAAGTAACTATCAATCGTTTCTCACTGCAGGATCAATAACCATTACCGAAGGCAGACGACCTACTTGCGACGCTGGTGGAAGGAAAAACGTTCACGAAGCTGGACTTGACCTCAGCCTACATGATGCAAGAACTGGAGGAATCTTCAAAAGGCCTCACCTGCATCAACCCGCACAAAGGTCTCTTCATTTACAACAGATGCCAGTTTGGGATTCGATCAGCTGCGGTGATATTACAGAGGAACATGGAAAGCTTGCTGAAGTCGGTCCCGCGCACAGTGGTCTTCCAGGAAGACATCTTGGTTACAGGTCGGGACACCGTCAAGCACCTGCAGAACCTGGAAGAGGTTCTTAGTCGGCTCAATTGTGTGGGGCTCAGCCTAAAACGTTCAAAGTGCGTTTCCTGGCGCCTGAAGTGGAGTTCCTGAGGAGAAGAATCGCAGTGGATTGCATCAGGCCCACCGATTCGAAGACGGAGGCAATCAAGAACGCACCAAGACCGCATAATGTGACGGAGCTGCGGTCGTTTCTAGGACTCCTGAACTATTTTGATAACTTCTTATCGGGTCTTAGCACATTATTAGAACCCCTGCACTCTTTACTGCGTAAGGGAGATGAATGGGTATGGGGTAAAAGCCAAGAAAATGCTTTTGCGAAAGCTAGGAAGCTGTTATATTCAAACAAATTGCTTGTATTGTACGATCCATGTAAGCGTTTGGTACTAGCATGTGATGCATCGTCGTAAGGGGTCGGGTGTGTATTGCAACAAGCTAATGAATTTGGGAAATTGCAACCGGTTGCTTATGCAACCAGAAGTCTGTCTAAGACTGAGAGGGTCTACAGTATGATCGAAAATGAAGCGTTAGCGTGTGTTTACGGGGTAAAGAAAATGTATCAATATCTGTTCGGGCTCAAATTTGAATTGGAAACCGACCATAAGCCACTTATATCCCTTTTTTCTGAAAGCAAGGGGATAAATACGAATACATCGGCCCTCATCCAGAAATGGACGCTCACGTTGTCCGCATACAACTATGCCATCCGCCACAGGCCAGGCACAGAAAACTGTGCCGATGCTCGCAGTGGGCTGTCATTGCCCACCACAGAGGTGGAAATGACACAGCCTGCAGATTTAGTCATGGTAATGGAAGCATTGGAAAGTGAGCAATCACCTGTTACCGCCCGACAGATTAGAACCTGGACGAGCCCAGACCCCTTATTGTCCTTAGTAAAAAAACTGTGTGCTCCATGGGAGTTGGTCTAGTGTCCCGTTAGAGATGCAGGAAGAAATAAAGCCGTACCAGCGGCGCAGAGATGAAATGTCTATACAGGCAGTCTGCCTCCTATGGGGTAATCGGGTAGTGGTGCCAAAAAAGGGCAGGGACACCTTCATTAGTGATCTCCACAGTACCCACCCAGGCATTGTAATGATGAAAGCGATAGCCAGATCCCACGTGTGGTGGCCCGGCATCGATGCAGACTTAGAGTCCTGCATGCACAAATGTAATACATGTGCACAGTTAAGCAATGCACCCAGGGAGGCGCCACTAAGTCTATGGTCCTGGCCCTCCAAACCGTGGTCCAAGGTCCATGTCGACTATGCAGGCCCATTCTTGGGAAAAATGTTCTTAATGGTTGTAGATGCGTACTCCAAATGGATTGAATGTGTGATAATGTCGGCAAGCATGTCCGCTGCCACCATTGAATGCCTACTGGCCATGTTTGCCACGCACAGCCTGCCTGATGTCCTTGTGAGTGACCATGGGCCATGCTTTACCAGTGCTGAGTTCAAGGAGTTCATGACCCGCAATGGGATCAAACAGGTCACATCTGCCCCATTTAAACCAGCGTCCAATGGTCAACAGGCGGCTTCAACAGAATACATATCATGATCATGCAAATGTGTCATGCAAAATTGAGATAAATGATCCTGTATTTGTGTTGAACTATGGACAAGGTCCCAAGTGGTTTCCTGGCACCGTTTTGGCCAAAGAGGGGAGTAGGGTGTTTGTGGTTAAACTCTCAAATGGACTCCCTGCAGGAAACACTTGGACCAAACCAAACTCAGATTTACAGACTATCCAGAACAACCAACAATAGGCTCTACCTTTTTCGATCCTCCAACACACACACAAGTGACAACCGACTCAGCAGTTGACCACGAAGCAGAACCCATCACCTGCAGCAGCCCAGCAGGACTCACCACCCCCAGCAGCCCAGCAAGGCCAGCTGCGCAGCAGCCCAGCGAAGGCCCAACAAACGATTCACTAACACCAGCATTTGCACTGAGACGATCAACCAGAGAGAGAAAGGGAAGCTCCAGATCGACTCACATTGTAAATAGTTACACTATTGATTTTGGGAGGGGGGGGTGGGGGGGGGGGGTGATGGGGAAGTGTTGTTATATATGTAAACCTGTAAATACCATGTCTAACCACCAGAGGGCTTATTCCCTGGAGTCCCAAGGAATTCCACAATCCCTTGGGAGCACCTGTATATAAGGAGGCCTCACAGGCTGGAGAGGCTCTCTGAGATCTGTAATAAAGGACACCTTACTTTGAGCTTGCAGTATCTAGTCTGACTCTTTATTCAAGACGTAACTGCCTCGATTTCAAAATTCTCATCCTTGTTTACAAATCACTCCATGGACTTGGCCCTTCCTATGGCTGTAATCTTTTTCAGCCTCACAATCCCACAAGATGTCTGCGCTCCTCACATTCTTGAACATTCCTCATTATAACTGCTCAACCATCGGTGGACGTGCCTTCAGCTGTTATGGCCAAAAGCTCTGGAACTCCCTCCCTAAATCTCCCTGCCTCTCTACCTCCCTTTCCTCCTTAAGACGCTCCTTAAAACCTACCTCTTTAAACAAGCTTTTGGTCATCTGCCTTAATTTTTCTTTTGTGGCTCAGTGAAAAATTTATCTGTGTTGTCTTGTAACACTTGTGAAGCACCTTGGGACATTTTACTACATTAAAGACGCTATATAAATGCAAGTTATTATTATCTACAAGATGCACTGCAGCAACTCCCCAAAGCTTCTTCAACAGCACCTCACAAGCCCACGACCTCTACCGCCTAGAAGGTCAAGGGCAGCAGGCGCAATGGTACATCACCACCTCCAAGATCCCCTCCAAGTCACACACCATCCTGACATGGAAGTATATCGCCGTTCCTTCATCATCGCAGGGTCAAAATCCTGGAACTCCCTACCTAACAGTACTGTGGGAGCATCTTCACCACACGGACTGCAGCGGTTCAAAGCAGCGGCTCACCACCACCTTCTCAAGGGCAAGTAGGAATGGGCAATAAATGCATGTGACTCCCACATCCCATGAATGAATAAAAAAAAATACAGACAGACCATACGTGTGCCAACTACAAAACAGACTTCAGTCACAAATTGGGACATTTTTTTTTGGGAGGGGGGGCGCGAAAAAAGAGATGGGGCAGGATTTCCATCTTGGTCTCTGAGTATGTTTCTCTCTCTCTCTTTCTAGCCAGCCATGTGTCCCTCCAGACATTATGGGGTTGAAATTGCCACTTTTTGCAACGCCTGCTATCGCCTCTGTCGGGGGGGGCGGTGCTAACTGGGCGCGAAACACTTTTTGCCTGGTGGGTTGAGGGAGCAGGGGACGTTACCAGCTCCTGGAGTTAGCGGAAACATCATTGCCGCACATAGTGACCCCGTTCCTCCCCGCGGCGAATATTCGCCCGCGAGGCTGGACCTCGCAGGTTGCGAACTGGGCCAACATCCGCTCGTGGGGCGGAAGTTAAAGGAGAGGTCGCAAGTGCCTCGCGCCACCATCTTGGCGGTTTTGGCGACTCACTGGTCGGTTCCAATTTTTGTCCCCTTGCGTGGTCCAGGCTGCAATTGTGCAGCTTGGCACTCCATATTTGGAGCCGGGCTGAGCTTCGGTACTACGCCGCCCTGGTTGCCTAGTGGAGGCCATCAGAGGCAGTGCAGAGGGTGCAACAGCCCTCCCCTTTAAGCGAAGGAGAGGTGCATTGAAACGCACAAGCGCTACGCGAAGCATCAGTGTAGCGCTGCTGGACCCACCCCAGGAGGAAGTGCAGCGCGTGAGATTGCGCTTCGCTTCTGTCATGTATCTTACATTATTATATATAACTGTATCCTAACATGCTATACATGACTGTAATAAGATATGACCTGTAACCACCAGCATACCTTACCACCAGGGGTGCACTTGCATGAGACAGGTATATAAGGACAGGTCTCAGGCAAGTGCAGCATTCCAGAGCTGTGAAATAAAGGTGCAGATCCAGAGTGACCTTGACTTCAATACATGCCTCGTGTGAATCTGTACTGAGGGGACAGGACTTTACAGCTTCCTCTGAGGGGCGGTAAGGCCAATTCTGCAGCCGAGGTGGGGCTTCGGTGCCGGGTGCAGGAAGTACTATCCCAAGCAGGTTACCGCCCCCAATCGAAGCGCCGGACAATTTCTCCCCTTATGTACACTGTTGAAAAAGACACTATGGGCTAGAAATTGAGCAGCACCCCTTTTGGGGTGTGAACTTGTGTGGGAGCGCAAAAGTATTACCGGGCGCTACACTATTGAATCTGATGCGAACTTCCGGTTTAGTGCTCCAAGAAGGAAGTGGGGTGCTAAATCAAGAGCTACCGCTTCCCTTGGAACACTAAAGGGAGCAAGAGGGGTGGTAGTGGCAGAGCTCTGCACAACGTCCCATGCACGCTGCCGGATTCATAAGCTCCTTCCCTCCCTTAAAGGGAAGGGCCAATGTCAAAATGGAGAGCAGCCCCAAGCACTCTATGAGTGCGCCAGGCTGAACAATCGCGGCCTGGAAAAAAAATGAAAACACGTCACTCTGAGGACATTATTAAATTTGGCCCGACCTGACCACCACTGCCTTTCATTACCACTCCCTAAGTGGCCGCCCAAGGTCACAACGCCTCCTGCAGCTGCCGTTGTTCGCGCCGGTGATGCTGCAGGGGGCAGAAGCGAATTTTACATTCAGGACGATAATGGAGCACTGGGCACCAGATGACATGATGATCTCCGGGGCACGGCAGTAAGTTTTAGCGCCAGTGCTAAACCGCCATGCAAGTTCATGGACATCGGTAACTTTTCTGCGTCCAGTTGATAAGCCGTTGGCGCCCCATTATCGCCCCCCAGAGGCGCTAACGGAAGGCACAAAGTAGGCCCATTTCTCCCCCTATAGATCAGCAAAAGAATGCAGATGGAGTGAGAGAATACTCTTGCTCACTTTTAAGTTAAGCCAAACGCACAGCATCAATAATAGGGGCTGAACAAGCTTCACAGGCATCTTTCACCCGGCGAGTTACATCATTGACTATCATGCCTCTATAGCACATCCTGTCACTGCTGCATGATCTGGTATTGTGCAACTCTGCCTGTGCACACAGATCTCTAAAACTGTCCCACCCAAGCCTCAAGTGTTCTTGCTGGAACATAACATACAACAATTTCTGAAGGATTAGGTCTTGACATGGGCGAGTGAAACTCTTAACAACATTGCCCAGAAGGCAATTTCAATGTCATTCTCCATGAGGCAACCGGTTCCATTTTCCATTCTGTATGCTGCCGAGAAAAAACTTTAGCAGTCAAGGTTTTCACACCAGTTTAGTCATCTCTATGCTGTGTGCTACACATAAATAGTTATTACAATGCAATCACCCAAATTCTGGTAGGTTGAAGTTTTGGTGACATTACATTGGATGTTGCATTCTTTTAAAAATATTTATGTTGTAATTCAGATCTCCTTAGCAGCCTCTGTAGAAAATGAGATTATTCAATTTCAGAATTCTCATCCTTATTTTCAAATCCCTCCATGGCCTTGCCCCTCCCTATCTCTGTAATCTCCTTCAGCCCCACAACCCCGAGATGTCTGCACTCCTCTAATTTTGCCCCCTCGAGCATCCCTGATTATAATCGCAACCATTGGTGGCCGTGGCTTATGTTGCCTAGGCCCCAAGCTCTGGAACTCTCTGCCTAAACCTGTCCACCTCTCTACCTCTCTTTCCTCCTTGAAGCCGCTCCTTAAAACCTACCTCTTTGACCAAGCTTTTGGACACCTGCGCTAATTTCTACTTGTGCGGCTTGGTGTCAATTTTGTTATCTTATATTACTCCTGTGAAGTGCCCTGGGACGTTTCACTATGTTAAAGGAGCTATATAAATACAAATTATTGTTGTTGTATTCCTTAAACTATATATTTTTTTAAACTACTTCATGGCAGCATGAGATCTACATCAATTATTAAGCATAGCGTAAATTCACTGGGCTGCACTCAAAGGGAGCATGAATTGGAGATGGGGCTACAATAATAAAATAAAGCAGGGAGCTTTGGAAATTTTACTTTTCTTATATGCTGACTGACCTCTGAAACCGTATTCCAGAAGTGATGGTGGGAGGAGGAGTGGGGGGAGCAGGAAGGGGGGGGGAGGGGAGAGGGATGGAGAGGGGGGCAGGGGGGAAAGAGGAGAGGAAGGGGAAGTGGAGAGGAGAGGGGGGAGGGGAGGGGAGGGGAGGGAGGGGAGAGGAGAGGGAGGCTGAACGGGCCCGGCAGACGTGAAAAAGGATAGAACACGCAAAACCCCTGATTAGTATACACACACACACACACACAAACAATTATGACACAATCCCAAAATCTAATAAATGTTAAATACTGGGGTTATCCTATAAAATGACATCAGCAGAATTCATGTGTGTTTGTTATTGTCTTGTGTTGCATTCCCCACATCCTGTATTAAAATAGGTCCCAGAAATGTTTTACAGTAACAGAAGCAAAAATGAAAGGCCATTATAAAATGACTGAACCATGGGAAGTGACGAGGGTGAGAGAGGAGAACAACATTCAACATTAACGGAACTATATTGTAGTCAGGTTTGGGTCTATCAATTCTGCCTTTCATTTTAAAATGCCATATAGAAAATAAAATGTTGTTTGATCTTAATAGGGGTATGTGAGCAGTAGTATTTTTAATTCTCTTTTATTGCAATACTCATCAAATCAGAGTTTCATTTCTCGTTGCCTCGTTTGTTGTAATCAAATCAGGTGCTGCGAAGGGTGCTAGTTGAGTTCTGTTGTGTCGTGTCTAGATCAATCTTTTCCTCTAACATTGCAATATTCACTTCTGTTGTTCTGGATCACTTCCCTGTGCTATTTGTAGTCCTGCTTGTATTCAGTGATGTTAGCCACTTGTGATTTGTTCTGAGCCACCAAGAGTAAAAGATGTAAAGATGAGGAAAAACTTTGTAATTATGAAGAATCTTTCCCTGTTCAGGCAACATATTTTATTTTATTGGTATAATTCCAAAAAAGAAGGACGTTGGCCCATATGTATGGAAAAAAAACAACAGCAATAGATGCTGCCTGGAAATTTAGCATTAACTGCCATGATTATTTGGTTGTGATTGACAACGAGCTGCACATTCAGGAAGTGGAATCACTTTCGGTTACGAAACACCTCCGTGTTCTGTAAAGGTGCTTTCAGGGCAATGTGTATGCAGTCTATTGCTCCCTGCACCTTGGGGAAGTTTGCTATTCTTGAGAAACCCAAAGCCCTCCCAGTCTGTGCCTCCCTGATCATAGGGAAGTTTATAAAATCCATCATGTGATTGTAAAGGCTTCAGTCACCTGTCGAATGGAGCAGTGTGTGGTGTGCTGAGAGATATCACAGATGTCGCCAGCTGAAGCCTGAAAGGAGCCAGATGCGTAGAAGGATAATGCCGCAGTAACCTTTACCTCAATGGGAAGTGCGGTCCTGGTGCTGCTGGTCGGCTGCAGATCCCCCTCGATGAGCTGGCATATCTCATCGATGACCTCCTTTCGGAAGCACAGCCTTCTAAGGGAAGTTTATCAGGCAAGTTGAGGTAAGATTGCTTTTTCCTGCAAGTTCGGCAGCTGTACGTTCTCCTCCTCCACCTCTGCATTAGTCTGCCACCTCTTCGATTGGACCCTTCATTGAACCCTTCACTAAAACCAATTTCAGACTCCAGCATGTGAGCATTCACAAGTAATGGTCGAGAAGATACAAGCCCCATCACTATCACTATTATAACTATAAATGACCTTTGTACTAAAATAAATATAAATATAACTGAGTGGATCAATGAGTAACTTAAAGGCCCTTAAATAACTCTCAAATTATAAGCCCCTTCTTTAAGCAGCCTCCTCACTTCCTCTGACTTTCAAAACAGCGTCCGTAGTGCCACGTTCTGTGAGGAACGCCCGGTAAGAGCAGCTTTTCTCCAGCGATGTCTACCAATCTTCTCTGCAAGCGATCAGCCCGGCAATGTGTGGGCGATGTGTCGAAAGTTGCGCTGGGCGATGTATGGGCGATCACCTCGGCGATATGACACGAAAGTTGGGCCGGCAATTTTCCGGCCCACTTTTTCAGCAAAATGGGCGATAGCCTGCCTTTTAGGGCGATATATAGGCCCTAGCCCAGCGATCAAGTGGAAAGTCTACCCCTATGTACACACTAAAAAGTCAGGACAAGATGTCAGAGGAACAGGTCACCCAAAAGAACAAAGATTAATGTTAGTCTTGGCACCAACTTTCTATGGGAAGTAGGCACAGTGGAGACAATACTACAAATATCACTTATTACTACAATTCCCAGATAATAACATAGTTATTAATACACAAACATTTAAAACAAAATCAATCATTGGAATTATAGACACAAAAGCAAAATACTGCGGATGCTGGAAATCTGAAATAAAAACAGAAAATTCTAGAAATACTCTGTGGAGAGAGAAGCAGAGTTAACATTTCAGATGTTGTCTGACCTGCTGAGTATTTCCAGCATTTTCTATTTTTATATATTATATTGGAATTGCAGGTGTTGTTTGGAAACTTTTTCTTCTGATATATACAGTTAAACTTCATATTTTATATTGGACTATTGTGCTCAAAATGTATTCAGCTCATCTTGGGACCCAGAAAAATGAGTTGTTAGGAAAAACCATCAGCTACAAGTGTGATATATTCTTTACATCACAAACACACATACACATACACAAGATGGCTCTACAGAAATTGGTCATCATGTGCATTACTACCACAGTAGTCCACTAGGTGGAGCAGTAGTCCACTAGAGGGAGCTCGATATTACACACTTCTCCCTCCTTAATGAAAAAGTAATCATTAAAACAAAATAATCATACATAACTTGCATGGTTATACACAACAAAACATATGGACTTATTTTGTCATATTTACAGATCAAATTTAACCACAGGTTTTCTGTTTTTTGAAGAGGATACCTTCGCTCTCGAACAGAACTTTCCAAACTGGGTGTCGATCTTAGAATCATTCTAGGCAGAGCTGGAGAGAGTTTTTCTCCAAGGGATGCCATTGATCTACATTTGAACCCTTTACAACTTCAGACTGTTTGTCTGCCTGACTCGGACTCGGACTCAAATTCTGACTTTCTCTTGGACTTGTTTCTAGTACCTCTGATGTAGGATTTGCTACTGCTATTGTAACAAGACTACCTGACTCATCAGAAATAATCGAATCATTCCAACTTTTAACTCCTTCCACATCTGTCATTAAAATATCAATGTGAGCAAATCCAACCTTTCCATGATGAAACATCTTGACCAAATATGTGCGAGGGCCACATATCTTCACTACTCTTTCTGATAACCACTTTAACCATTTATGGTGATGGTTCTTCACTCTAACCTTCTAATTCAATTTCACACTTCTCTCTCTTACTCTACCTCTATCATAATTTTCTTTGTCTTACACTATTTACACTGTACAGCCACCAGAGGGCTCATTCCCTGGAGCCCCAAGGGATCCCTTAATCCCTTGGGAGCACAGGTATTTAAGAAGGCTTCACAGGTTGGTGAGGCACTCTGGAGACCTGCAATAAAAGACTACGGTCACACTTTACTTTGAGCTCAGTGTTCAGTCTGACTCTTTCTCATAGACCACAACTGGCGATGAGATAAAGATGCAGAGAACAGTGGGCACCCTGAAGAAATTTTCAGAGGGAGATGATTGGGAAACTTTTGTGGGGCGACTCGGCCAATACTTTGTAGCCAATGAGCTAGATAGGGAAGAGAGCGCTGCCAAATGTACAGCGATCCTCCTCACCTTCTGTGGGGCACCAACGTATGGCCTCATGAAGAATCTGCTCACTCCAGCGAAACCGACGGAAAAATCGTACGACGATTTGTGCACACTGGTCCGAGAGCATTTGAACCCGAAAGAAAGCGTTCTGATGGCAAGGTACCGGTTCTACACCTACAGAAAGTCTGTAGGCCAGGAAGTGGAGAGTTATGTTGCCGAGCTGAGATGCCTTGCATGACATTGCAAATTTGAAGGACATTTGAAGCACATGCTCAGAGACTTTTTCATACCTGGCATTGGCCATGAAACCATACTTCGCAAGCTTTTGACTGAAGAGATCCCAACCTTGAGTAAGGCCATAGCGATAGCCCAGGCATTCATTGCCACCAGTGACAATACGACGCAAATCCCTCAGCACACAAGTGCTGCTACAAGTACTGTGAACAAAGTGATGTTGTTTTCGAATCGTAACGTACAGGGTAGGTCACACATACCTGCAGCTACATGTCTGCAGATGTCTGAGTTCACCATCAAGGGTGATGAATGCAAGGCCATTGACACCTTGTTGGCGCTGCTGGGGTGATCATCATTTCCATTCATGCCGATTCAAAGGATACGTTTGCAAGGGCTGTGAAACAATGGGACACCTCCAACGAGTGTGCAGGCGAGCTGCTAAGCCCGTTAAATCTGCAAATCGCCATGTTGCAGAGGAGGACAGATCCACGGAGGATCACTATGAACCAGAGCCTCAGATAGAGGAGGCAGAGGTACATGGGGTGCACACATTCACCACGAATTGTCCCCCAATAATGCCGAACGTTGAACTAAAATGGACTCCCAATGTCAATGGAGCTGGACATGGGCGCACGCCAGTCCATCAAGGGCAAAAAGACTTTGGAAAGGTTGTGGCGCAACAAGGCCTCAAGGCCAGTTTTAACTCCAGTTCGCACGAGACTAAGAACTTACACGAAAGAACTGATTCCTGTAATCGGCAGTGCTACCGTAAAGGTCTCCTAGGATGGAGCAGTGCACAAGCTACCACTCTGGGTGGTACCGGGCGATGGTCCCACGCTGCTTAGCAGGAGCTGGCTGGGAAAGATACGCTGGAACTGGGACGACATCCGAGCGCGATCGCCCGCTGACGACATTTCGTGTGCCCAGGGCTAAAACAAATTCCTTTCGCTGTTCGAACCAGGCATCGGGAAATTCCAAGGAGCATAAGTGCAGATCCACCTAATTACGGGGGCGTGACCCATCCATCACAAGGCGAGAGCAGTACCGAACATGAGAGAAAGGGTAGAGATCGAGCTAGACCGGCTGCAACTAGAGGGCATCATTTCCCCGATTGAGTTCAGCGAGTGGGCCAATCCTATTGTCCCAGTCCTCAAGGGAAATGGCACCGTCAGATTCTGTGGCGATTACAAAGTAACTGTCAATCATTTCTCCCTGCAGGACCAATACCCACTACCAAAAGCCGACGACCTCTTTGCAACGCTGGCGGGAGGAAAGACGTTCACGAAGCTGGATCTGACTTCAGCCTACATGAAGCAAGAACTGGAGGAATCATCGAAGGCCCTCAACTGCATCAACACGCACAAAGGTCTATTTGTTTATAACAGATGCCCATTTGGAATCTGATCAGTGGCGGCAATATTACAGAGAAACATGGAAAGTTTACTGAAGTCGGTCCCGCACGACATCTTGGTCATAGGTTGGAACACAATCGAGCACCTGCAGAACCTGGACGAGGTTCTTAGTCGACTCAACCGCGTGGGGCTCAGGTTAAAATGCTAGAAGTGCGTTTTCTTGGCACCTGAAGTGGAGTTCCTTGGAAGGAGGATTGCAGCGGATGACATCCGGCCCACCAACGCGAAGACGGAGGCAATAGAGAACGCACCGAGGTCACAGAACGTGATGGAACTGCGGTCATTTCTGGGACTCTTGAACTACTTTGGTAACTTCTTACTGGGTCTCAGCACCCTGTTAGAACCACTACATGTCTTACTACAAAAAGGGGATGAATGGGTTTGGGGCAAAAGCCAAGAAAATGCCTTTGTAAAAGCGTCAAAATTGTTATGCTCAAACAAATTGCTTGTGTTGTATGATCCATGTAAACGTTTGGTACTAGCATGTGATGCGTTGTCATATGGCGTTGGATGTGTATTGCAACAAGCTAATGATTTCGGGAAACTGCAACCGGTTGCTTATGCATCCGGGAGTCTGTCTCAGGCTGAGAGAGCTTACAGCGTGATTGAAAGAGTTAGCGTGTGTCTATTGGGTAAAGAAAATACATCAATACCCGTTTGGACTAAAATTCGAATTGGAAACTGACCAGAAGCCACTTGTATCCTTTTTTCTGAGAGTAAAGGGATAAATACCGACGCATCGGCCCGCATGCAGAGATGGGCGCTCACGTTGTCCGCATACAACTACGCCATCCGCCACATGCCAGGCACAGAAAACTGCGCCGATGCTCTCAGTTGGCTGCCATTGCCCACCATGAGGGTGGAAATGACGCAGCCCGCAGATCTAGCCATGGTTATGGAAGCATTTGAGAGTGAGCAATCACCTGTCACATTAAAACCTGGACAAGCCAGGACCCCTTATTATTTCTAGTCAAAAGCTGTGTGCTTCACGGGAGCTAGTCCAGTGTCCCAGTGGAAACGCAGGAAGAGATAAAGCCGTTCCAGCGGCGCAAAGATAAAATGTCCATACCGGCAGACTGCCTTCTGTGGGGCAATCGAGTAGTGGTCCCAAGAAGGGCAGAGACACCTTCATCAGTGACCTCCACAGTACCCACCCAGGCATCGTAATGATGAAAGCGATAGCCAGATCCCACGTATGGTGGCCCGATATCGATGCAGACTTAAGAGTCCTGCATGCAAAAATGTAACATGCTCGCAGTTAAGCAATGTACCCAGGGAGGCGCCATTAAGTTTATGGTCTTGACCCTCCAAACCGTGGTCTAGGGTACACGTCGACTATGCAGGTCCGTTCTTGGGTAAAATGTTCCTGTGATTGTAGACGCGTACTCCAAGTGGATTGAATGTGATAATGTCGGCTAGCATGTCTGCTGCCACTGCTGAAAGCCTGTGGGCTATGTTTGCCACACACGGCCTACCCGATGTCCTGGTGAGCGACAACGGGCCATGTTTTTAATCAGTGCTGAGTTCAAAGAATTCATGACTCGTAACGGGATCAAACATGTCACAACTGCTCCGTTTAAACCAGCGTCCAATGGTCAGGCAGAGAGAGCTGTGCAAACCATCAAGCAAGGCTTGAAGTGGGTAACTGAAGGCTCACTGCAGACTCACCTATCCAGAGTCCTGCTTAGCTACCGCACAAAATCACACTCACTCACTGGGATCCCACCTGCTGAACTGCTCATGAAATGAGCATTTAAGACAAGGCTCTCGTTAGTTCACCCTGATCTACATGAACAGGTAGAGAGCAGGCAGCTTCAAAGTGCATACCATGATAGGACAAATGTGTTACGCAAGATTGAAGTCAATGATCCTGTACTTGTACAAAATTATGGACAAGGTCCCAAGTGGCTTCCAGGCACTGTTGTGGCCAGAGGGGAGCAGGGTGTTTTGGGTCAAACTTTCAAATGGACTTATTCACTGGAAACACTTGGACCAAATCAAACTGAGATTCACGGATTACCCTGAGCAACCCACCTTGGACCCTACCTTTTTTGATCCCCAACACACACACACCAGTGGCAACCGACACCACGGTTGACCGCGAAGCAGAACCCATCATCCACAGCAGCCCTGCAGGGCCCAACACACCAGGCAGCCCAGCAAGGCCAGCTGCAGAGCAGCCCAGCGAGGGCCCAACAAATGATTCAACACCAGCTTTCGCACCGAGACGATCAACGAGAGACAGAAGGGCCCCAGATCGACTCACATTGTAAATAGTTACACTATTGACTTTGGGGGGGGGTGGGAAATGTTATATATGTGAACTTGTATTTATTCTGTACAACCACCAGAGGGCTCATCCCCCGGAGTCCTAAGGGATCCCATAATCCCTTGGGAGCACAGGTATTTAAGGAGGCCTCACAGGTTGGAGAGGCACTCTGGAGACCTGCAATAAAAGACTACGGTCACACTTTACTTTGAGCTCACAGTGTTCAATCTGACTCTTTCTCCATACACAACAGCCTGCTTTACCTGTTGTCAGCATTTTGGATTTTTTACACTGGCTATTCTCTCAAGATCAGTGTTACCAGCTGTAATGTATTTGCTTCTGGGTTCTTTGCTTAAGAATTCATAGCAACACATTGCTATTAAGAACTAGTTGGTTTATTAACAAAGGTTTATCAAACTGCACATTACCAGTTCACCCACTAAGCTCACAACTGCCTATCTCATCGTGGATGACCTAGACCCAACTGACTGGCGTTTTCTGGAGTCTTGTGAACATCACGTGACTGGCAAAGCAACTGCTCTACAACTCTTTTGGGGGGAACAAAATAAACATTAGATCAAGTGCCCCCCGATCTGGGGGACACTGCAACAGCTCTACAAACCTGTGAGCATCCTCACAACTGCATACATTACACCAGCCATTCCTATGAACAGACCTCAACCCCCTCAAATCCCACGTATCAATATCTAGGTAAACAATGTATTTGCTTCTGGGCTCTTTGCTTAAGAATTCATAGCAACACATTGCTTTTAAGAACTGGTTGTGAACAGAGAACTCTTACTCTGTACACCAGTTACTGGAATACATGACATGCCTCAAAAGGCAGACTGAATATATAGTATATCAGACCAAGATTCAAGCTCTATACCAGCTATTGGTTTTACTTAAATAAAATAGGTACACGTTATAAAACAATGAATCATACACTTCACTACCTGTCTCAATAATAAAGACACCACTCATAGAATCATAGAATGATACAGCACAGAAGGAGGTCACACAGTCCATCGTGTTTGTGCCATCATGAGGCGACATGAGCAAAAACATTTATGCAGCGAGTTGTTGTGATCTGTAATGAACTGCCTGAAACGGTGGTGGAGGAAGATTCAATAGAAACTTTCAAAAAGGAATTGGATAAGTACCTGAAGGAAAACATTTACAGTGCAGTGGGACAAAATTAGATAGTTATACCAAATCTGAGGAGAGAGAAACAGAGTTAACGTTTCAGGCCGATGACCTTCACCACTAAAAAAAAATCAGATTTCGTGGTCATCACATTGCTGTGGATGGGATCTTGCTGTGTGCAAATTGGCTGCTGCAATTCCCACATTATAACAGTGACTAAACTTCAAAAGTACTTCATTGGCTAGAAAGCTCTTTGGGACATCGCGAGGATGTGAAAGTTGCTATATAAATGAAAGTCTTGCTTTTAAGGCTCACACTTTCGCTAGAATTTTCTGACATCTGTGCGGGTGGATTGGAGGCGTGTTGGGAGTGAAAGTTGAAATAACTCAGAACGGGTCGGGAATCCATGTCATCCCGCCTCCTCATGCCTTTCACTTGGGCACGTTTACCAGCGCGGTCGGGACCTGAACGGCAGAGGCGGCCGAGCTAATTTACATTATTAGCTACTTGTCAGGCCCTTAAACGTCTTTTTAACTCTACCTTGCCAATTGCACTGGATGACCACAGGAATCACGCAGCTTGGGAAGTGCGTCTGTGAACCTGAGGCGGATGTTCCGTAGCCATTGATGGAGTTCATTACTGCACAGCAGTAAACGATCAATAAACATGCTCACCTAACACCTGATTACTTTCCTAAGGCAGATGCTATTGCTAAGGGCATTGTCAGCACAGATTTAGCTTTCTAGAGGTTGCAAGTGGTTTGAGGAACATCGGGATCCACTGTCACCTCATTGGTAGAACCATTGACAGATTGCCTCTCATCTCTACTTGTCCTGCCATCAATTACATCAGCATGGGTGCCGTTTATACTGTCTCACCTTGATCCTCATTCGGACCACAATTAGCCCCACCACCAGCAGCACAAAGCACACCAGCAGCAACACCACCAACCATCTCAACGACCTGATGCTCCACAGGACAGAGGTCATCAGCGCAGGGCTGCACCACGCTGGAGGTGATACCCCCAACACAGGGTATACAGGCAAAGGATGAGCTTCCTCAACATGACTGAGCAGCAGTGCCAAAAGGGGCTCAGGCTATCACACCACGTCGTCGCAGACATTTGCAGATTGCTGGACCAAGACCTGAAGCCCAGAGGATCTCATGGACTCGCCTTGGTTGTCAAAGTCACCAGCGCCCTCAACTTCTTCGCCTCAGGCTCCTTCCAGGGATTTACAGCAGACATTTGCGGCATCTCGCAATTGGCTGCCCGCAGATGCATCACACAGGTCACTGATGACCTGTTTGATAAGTCAGCCACTGATGAAGCCAGCATTACTGAGCGGACACTCAGCTTTACCATTCTGGCTGGCTTCTTAGGAGTGCAGAACGTCATCGACTGCACAGGTGACCATCAAGGCACCCCATGATCACCCTGGAGTCTGTGAACCGCAAGGGCTTCCACTCTCTCAATGTTCAACTTGTCTGCAACCATAGGAAGATTATCATGCATGTATGCACCAAAATCCCTGGCAGCTGCCATGACTTGTTTGTCCTGCACCAGTCCACCCTCCCTCAGCTCTTCGCACCTCCAAACACACACACTTTCCATCTGGCTGCTTCGAGACAAGGGTATCAACTGAAGATGTTGGTCTTCCTCAAGGGTGTCACGAACAAGTACTGAGGTCAAGAAGAGAGATCATGAAAGCCACTTTACCACCAGATGTGTCAGAGCAGAAAATAGGCATGCTCAAAATGACCGATCTGGAGGAGCCGTTCAGTGTGCATCAGCCAGGTCTCCAGAATCATCGTGGTCTGCTGCGCCCTGCACAACATAGCACAGCAGTGAGGATTAGTGCTTCATGAAGAGCAAGGCTCAGCTTACAGCCTCTTCAGAGGAGGAAGAGGAGGAGCATCAGCTGGAAGATGAGGAAGAGGAGGAGCAGGAAGAACCGGAGGTCCAGATCCCACCAGCACCTGAGCACATTGCTGCCCAGGAGGCCAGATTTACTTAACCTCAGGCATTGCACCCATATAGCTGCTACAGGCTGTATCAGGTTCCCACCACCCCACATCAACACTATAAAGCATCCCTACAATGACCAAGCCATTCCTTTCACACTGACCACCATTGCTGAAGGTAATGTTATGTCTCACCATTCACTCCAACTCACTAAGCCACTTCCAAAGTTGCAGACAAAATTGGCCATAACTAGAAAGTGGTGAAAATAAGTGTGTTCATCTGTGGCATCACAGTAATGGAAACTTTATAGTTATTAAAACACCCGTGTTTCATCTTTCTCTTCCGCGTGCTTCTACGAGGCGTTATCCTTGTAGCTTCAGCAGAGGTAGAGGCAGCCTGCTCACTTCCCTGCTTTGACTGCAGAGATACATTTAGCAAATGTACTCTGGGTCTTGGAGCCTGTGATGGGCCCGCCAAAGTTTGCTCCTCCTGCGACTGCAGGGGCAGACTTGGCCATCGCAATCCCAAGAGGGCCCTGACTGAGTGGGAGGCAACGAGGGAGATGTGTGCGCGCTTTGAGGGGAACAAGAAATAGGAACAGGAGTAGGCCATTCGGTCCCTCGAGCCTGCTCCACCATTCAATATCATGGCTGATCTTGTACCTCAACTCCACTTTCCTGCACTAACCCCATATCCCTTGATTCCCTGAATATCCAAAAATCTATCGATCTCTGTCTTGAATATAATTAATGACTGAGTCTCCACAACCCTCTGGGTTAGAGAATTCCAAAGATTCAGACCCTTGGTTCTCCAATATGTCCAAGAGGTTTTTTTACATCTTCGTCTGAAGACAGACACAAAGCATTTGTTTAATTTCTCTGCCATTTTCTTATTCCCCATTATAATTTCTCCTGTTTCAGCCTGTAAAGGACCCACATTTACTTTCACTAATCTTTTCCTTTTTACATACCTATAGAAGCTTTTGCAGTCTGTTTTTCTGTCTCTCATTCTATTTTCCCTTTCTTGATCAATTTCTTGGTCCTCCTTTGCTGAATTCTAAAGTCATCCCAATCCTAAAGCTTACTACTCTGTCAACATTATAAGCCTCTGCCTTTGATCTAATGCTATCTTTAACTTCTCGTTAGCCATAGTTAGACCACTTTTCCTGTGGGGGTTTTGTGCCTTAAAGGAATGTATATTTGTTGTAAATTATGTATTAATTCTTTAAATGTTAGCCATTGCTTGTCTACTGTCATACCTTTTAATATAGTTTCCCAATCTACCTTGGCCAACTCGCCCCTCATACTTGTGTAGTTTGCTTTGTTTAGATTGAAGACCCTAGTTTTGGATTTAATTAAATCACTTTCAAACTCAATATAAAATTCTATCACTCTTCCCTAAAGGACCCTTTATTACAAAGGGTATTAATTATACCTTTCTTATTGCACAGTACTAGATCTAAAATAATCTGTTCCCTAGTTGGTTCTTCAACATACTGATCTAGAAAACGGTCTTGTACACATTCCATGAATTTATCCTCCACACTATTACAGCAAGGAGCCCCCACTTCCAAGTCCCCTCTCTCTATCATCCCTCTCATGGGGCACCTGCACTTCCCTGCAGCAAAGAGTTGGAGAGCACCTTGCTGCACAGCAAAGGGGCCACGAGGACCCAAGTCTACGTTGACATCCCTCCTATAGAGGTCTATGAGCCTCTGCCATCTATTCTCCATAGAGCCCATGTGCTAATGCGAGTGGCCATCCTTTCCATGGAAGAGGCTACAGTTGCCATCGCCTGCGACAGTAGTGCTCATGTTGGAGATGGACTCCTCCATTCTCTGCTCATTTCCAGACACTGCAGGCGCAAAACCCCTCAGAGCCTCCTGCACTTCTTGTTGCACCTCCAGGATCGTCCTCTTTCTCGATGGCGCCCGAGGCTCAGGGTCTGCATGCACCTGAGCAGAGCTAAGAATGTCCTGCGCCCTCCGGCGAGGAGTCTCCACTGCTGTCCCTGTCTCCACCATCACCTCTTACTCACTTGTGATTTGTGACACAGCAGGTGATAACACTACCCTATCTCGGCATGGCACCCACCGCGGTGTGCGTATCTGCGTCGGTGCTGGGTGTGCTTGTCTGCTGCCGTCGCACTCTGAGGCTGGAGGCTCCTTTGAGGATTTGTCTTCCTCTTCCCCCTGGATAGTGAGAGGGGAGGGGGGCTATATTAATAAAAAGTATATTTTTTGGCGCACTGGCCTCCCCCTCCATAAATTCCAGTTATTCTGGAGCCATGCCGTTAAGTCCTTTTCTGCATCAATGCTAGCCTGGGCCCTTTGCTTTTCAATTATGACTTATTACAAAATGCTATGCTCTGCCATCAGAATCTGTTCCTTCAATCATTAAAACCCCCACTATTTGTAATGCTATCCCTAAACCACTCTTCTTTGCTACTTTTTTTTGAAAGCCACTTTTGAAAGATTTTTCTTTTCAACTGACTTCCAGTTTTACCTTAATTTGTCTTGCCTGCCACTTGGCATCCTCACTTTTCTTTGCCGGGAAATATGAGAAATTGGCATAGAATCATAGAATGGTTACAGCACAGGAGGCAGCTATTTAGCCCATTGAGCCTGTACTGGCTCTCTGCAAGAGCACCTCAGCTCGTCCCACTCCCCCGCCCTTTCCCCGTAGCCCTGCACTTTATTTTTCTTCTGGTACGTACCCAGTTCCCTTTTGAAAACCACAATTGAATCTGCCTCCACCACCCTTTCAGGCAATGCATTCCAGATCCTAACCACTTGCTGCGTAATTTTTCCCCCCTCATGTCGCTATTAAAATACAGGTAGTTGATTTGTAAATGGTGGATCTTTTATTATGTTGATATTGATCTAAGATGCTTTATAGCAATGATCCTCACTCCCAAGCACTTTTTAATGTTTTATTGTATATATTTTATGTTTGAACAATCACCTTTGGCTCGGTGTTCTCTCCTCCAGCACTGGCAGTCCCTCAGAATCGAGAAAGGCTTGCTTCCACTTAAAGGGAGTTCTCAGGTGACTGAACAGTCCAATACGGGAATTATAGTCTCTGTCACAGGTGGGACAGTCATTGAAGGAAAGGGTGGGCGGGGAGTCTGGTTTGCCACACGCTCCTTCCGCTGCCTGCACTTGTTTTCTGTATGCTCTCGGCGATGAGACTAGAGTTGCTCAGCGCCCTCCTGGATGCTCTTCTTCCACTTAGGGCTCTTGCTGTGTAGGAGTTCAGAGTAGAGCACTTGCTTTGGGAGTCTCAACTCCCACATTGAACCAGCTCTGTTGAGCGGGCACATTGTCTGGCCTCCATTGATGGTATGAGTGCTGGGACCAGCACTCAATAGCATTGAAGGAGGTCAACTACTAGTTTGTGTTTTTTTAAAAAAAACCTCACACAAATAAAGGGTTAGCCTATTTAAATCTCATGGAAATCAAAGTTTGCTTAATTGTTGGAAGCCAACACATTCTTTTAAAATGGACCAGTCTGCTATAATTAATATACTCCCAATCTATCAAAGGCCACTTTGAATATACAGCATTTTTGGTCAGATTTATGACTATCTTTTTATTTTAAAAGTTGATAAACTGAACTAAAAAGGAATTGAGAAATAGTCGCTGTCATTATATTGATTGTTGACATTGCGGGGTATCATTGCTGCCCAAGAACACCTTAGTCAGAACAGAAATTAATGGCAGCTCACTACATTGCTCTTCATTTCTGCATTTTAAAGAATTATAGTAAAAAGTTAATGGACTTCAATGAAAGACAGAATCAACAGCTTTTTTCCTGAATGATTGAACAGGTTACTAAATTTTATCAACCATATTGGACCACAATACAAGAGTGTGGATTACCATGTCTATTTACAGTGTATAAAAAAATTGAATTTTTCTTTGCACATAATGCAGCATTACTTCAGCAGTCCTTAGCGTTATGAGCCAAAAATAAAGATTAGTGAACAAGAGTTCAGTGGAAAACATCATTCATGTAAACACACAAGATGGAATGTTAGTGTTAGTACCTATGTGCTAGACTTGAGCACAATCTAGAATGACATTAGTACTGCATTATCAGAGCTGCCATCTTTAAAATGAGACATTAAACCACCACCACATATTCCTGCTCAGATGGATGCTTAAAGATCCCATGGCACTACATGAATAGCAGGAAGTTATCCCAGCGTCCTTCCTCAACCAAGACCACACAAGATTATCTGATCATTTATTTGCAGTTTCTAGGACCTTGGTGTGTGCAAATTAGCTGCTAGATTTGGCTAAACACATTTTTTGAAATGCACAATCCATTGATTGTAATGTGGGTTGGGATGTCCAGAAGACACAAAACACTATTATAAATGAATATTCGCTCTCTAATATGGTGACATTTTAAAATATTTTTCAGCAGTACCCATTCCTATGTGAACTAATACAAGTTGCTCCAGTCCATCACATCACTTTGCTTCCTTGATCTAACACATGGGACTGCCACGAGAGAGCACACTATATTGTTGTACTTTAGTTAATTTAAATAATATTTAGCCAAAAACACATTCAACTCATGTAGTTGTAAATCAATAATGAATTTCTACATAGAAAAATTCAGATGTGGTTCCTGTTTCCCTATACTGGTTTCAATGTTTTAATTAGATCTTACAGAAATTAGGTGAAGGAGCAGGCCATTTGGCCCCTCAAGCCTGCATGCCATTCAATAAGATCATGGCTGATCATTCAACCTCAGCACCCCTTTCCTGCTTTCACTCCATACCCCTTGATCCCTTCTGGGCCATATCTAACTCCCTTTTGAATATCTATCGAACTGGACTCAACAACTTTCTGCAGTAGAGAATTCCACAAGTTAACCACTCAGTGAAGAAGTTTCTCTTCATCTCAGTCCTAAACAGCTTACCCCTTATTCTTAGACTGTGACCGCTGGTTCTGGAACTCCCCAGCAACAGGAATATTCTTCCTGCATCTAACCTGTCCAATCCCATCAGAATTATATGTTTCTATGAGATCCCCTCTCATTCTTCTAAACTCATGGATACAAGCCCAGTTGATCCAGTCTCTCCTCATAGGTCAGTCCTTCCATCCCAGGAATCAATCTGCTGTGAACTTTTGCTGTACTCCCTCAATAGCAAGAACGCCCTTCCTCAGATTAGGAGACCAAAACTGAATATTCCAGGTGTGGCCTCACCAAGGCTCTGTACAACTGCAGTAAGACCTCCCTGCTCCTATACTCAAATCCTCTAATTATGAAGGCCAACATACCATCTTTTTCACCTCCTGCTGTACCTGTGCCAAACTTCAATGATTGATGTACCATGACACCCAGGTCCCGTTGCACCTCCCCTTTTCCTAACCTGTCACCATTCAGATAATTGTCTTCCTGTTTTTGCCAAAGTGGATAACCTCATTTATCCATTATACTGCATCTGCCATGCATTTGTCCACTCACCTAACCTGTCCAAGTCACCCTGCAGCCTCCCCTCAGCTCACACCGCCACCCAGCTTAGAGTCATCTGCAAACTTGGATATATTACATTCAATTCCTTCAGCTAAATCATTGATGTATATTGTAAATAGTCAGGGCCCCAGCACTGAATCCTGCGGCACCCCACTGGTCACTGCCTGCCATTCTGAAAAGAACCCGTTTATTCCGACTCTGCTTCCTGTCTGCCAACCAGTTCTCTATCCACGTCAATACATTACCCCCAATACCATGAGCTTTAATTTTGCACACTAATCTCTTGTGTGGGAGCTTGTCAAAAGCCTTTTGAAAGTCCAAATACACCATATCCACTGGTTCTCCCTTGTCCACTCTACACATTACAACCTCAAAAAATTCTACAAGATTTGTCAAGCTTGATTTCCTTTTCATAAATCTATGCTGACTTGGACCGATCCTGTCAATACTTTCCAAACACGCTGCTATTACATTTTTAATAATTGATTCCAACATTTTTCCCACCACCGATGTCAGGCTAACCGGTCTATAATTCAGTTTTCTCTCTCCCTCCTTTTTGAAAAAATGGTGTTACATTAGCTACCCTCCAGTTCATAGGAACTGATCCAGTCGATAGAATCTTGCAGTTTAAAACTAGATGCTGCAGCTGCACAATTAACCCATGCCTGTTAAACGTTGCCAAAATGCAAGGCAAGAATGTGCCCTCCTCAGAGGAAAACATTTTAATATATTAATCCTGCAGGACACCACCAATGACTTGTATTTATCATGCGAAAATGTGTTTATTTCACAACAGATGTTTAGTGTCATTAGATTTATACGACTCGGTTTATATTCTAAAAGGCCATTTTCAGTTGACAATGTGTTCTGTTGTGATAAAATAATAAAAATGACGTCAAAAACAATTTGATAAAAGATTAAGACAACAAAAACTGAACTATTGTGTTTCAGTAAGTGTATAAAAACTGAATGCTGCAATATTCAATGAAAAAAATTTTGTCCATAGTTGCTAAAGATTACTAAGATGTATTTTTAAGGTGAAGTACTTTCTTCCTTAAATGTTTCACGCGATAAGCATTTTTCTTTTCAGACAATCTTTTAGTTGAAAAGTTGCTATGTTGAACTCAAAATTACATTTCAGTCAAGAGGAAATGAAGCAGACACTACACAATGAGGAAGAATAATCCACATGGAGTATGTAGTAATTAAACAGAAAAAACATGGCCCCTGATTATTTTAAGCACACCAATTAGTGAAACCCAAGGGGAGTAGTTGATATTCTACATGAAGATTCCTCTCGTCTGATCTTGGCAAAATTTACTCACTTCATTGAAATGTTGCACACCTAGGCAAGATGATGGAAAACTATAATGAAGGATTTCTGGTACAGCGTAAATATTTCTACAAGGAAACCAATTCTGTGGGTGGAGGTTAAAAATGTGCTGGTGACCAGACAGTTCCTCACTAGCAGTCTGAAATACAGCTTGGTAGCTCCTCAAAAGCAAAAAAACATAAATCTAAATATGCAGGCAAACATTACATATCTAAGTATGTGACAACAGCTGTCCAGTCACCTTCCACCTGTCAGGTCTGCTCTAAGTTATACTGATAGGAATGTCAAACGCAGGACATGTGACAGGAATTTTGACCCCAGCTCTCATTTGCATGTGTGGTGAAGAGGTGGCTGTAGAGAATGGCACCCCCACACCCAGACTGGAAATTGTGTCAATATATAAAAACTGGTATAATGGTCAGTCCAAAAATTTGAGCCTCAACATGGAGATGTACCTTCATTATGCTATTCCTCCAGATCATGGATTTTTATCACCACAAATATGCAAATTAGTTTAATTCAATTTTTTCTTCAGTTTTACATCTGTCTGGTGTAAGGTTATGGGTTCTCCAGCCATTTGTTCCCTTTAATGACCCCTCCTCACCTTGTTGCCCCCGCTTCCTGAATGTGGGAAATGCTGATGCTCACATCACTCCACCCAACCAACTCCAAGCTCCCATCCCCCTCACGCGCTCAGGGGATGTAGGCCCAGGCCGGCAACAGTTCACTATTTTTGTGGAGCCAGGAGCATTCCTGCTAAGCATGGCTCCAGACATGCGACTTTTAAAAAGTTTTCTGGCCATTTCTTGAATGGCCTCCAGGGATCTTTTTAAAGATAGCTGGTTCGGTCACAAGGCCTGGTGCAACTAGGCAGTTTGCAAGGCACAAACTTGGCAAATTTCATTTAGGGTCATACAGCCAGCGTTTGACCCCGCTTGTTTTGTATTCATTCATGGGATGTCAGGTCGCTGCCAAGGCCAGAATTTCTTGCCCTTGCATATACAAAACTCATCACGCATTACAGGATGGTGCCAGGACACCCAAGAGCTGCTGGCTTCTAATTTGGCAGCTGGCATTTGTCCAGGGTGTCTCGGGTGTTAGAAATTGGAATCTGAAATTTGGACCCATGTTTCAGACCACCAAATTGTCAAACCAATTCTGAATTTCTCCCATCTTTCAACTTCATTAACAGCTGTTTGATATTCTTTATGGAACATGCCTACTACGAGTTTTACTCTTCCTTTACAATTATGTGCAATACTAAATTTGTTTGGAGTACTTCCATGTTTTGTCCAATGCATTCTGTACTTTCTGGGCTGTCTCCTCCGAATCCATTGCCCTTTCTAGTTTGTCACCATTTGCAAAGGAGTTGATGTAAATGAGAAATATCAGTAGTCTTGGGCAGCAATGGTGCTGCCCAGTGAAATTTATTTATATATTTGCTGTATTAGTGGAACAAATTTATCTGCCTGCAAATGGGCAAGGAAAATACAGGGTTTGTCAAAAATTCAAACATTTGCTTCACTGACTCTAGGAAGATCTCTTGCATTTTTCTAAATTTTATGGGGAGATATGCACCTCACTTTCACACCCAGGCAATACTACACATCCTAACCTCGAACACACCGAGCAATGCTATAAAAGATTTTCCAGTATTACAATACCCACACTATTATCAAGGTCAAACTTTGTTTAATTCTGGTTTCCAATCAAAGCACAAGGCAAATTTCTTTCATCCTCAAGCAATGTAATAATTTTTTTTTTTTTTTTTTAATTATAGATTTTCTACAATATGAACATTCACTAACCTTTTTGAGTAGCAAGGAGGAAGAAAAGCATGGTAATTTTTATAAGCACATCCAGATCTTAATCTGCTTAGGGTGGAAAAACAAAATCAATCAATTTACCACTTCCATCTGTTGGTGCTGCTTCTGGTACTTAACAAAATTTTAAATCTAGAAAATAAAATTGAGACTTATTTGGAACACAAAGGGAAGTTATGCTTCAGTTAGAGCCTTGGTCAGATGCCTAGATTACTGCATTCAGTCCAAAGAACTGCACCTCAGGAAGGATATATTGGCCTTAGAGGGTACAGTGCAGATTCAACAGGATTCCAGGGATTAAATTATGAGAACTTGGCTTGCATTCTTTGAGTTTAGACAGTTGAATGGTGATTTAATCAAATTGTTTATTATAAAAAGGGATTAGACAGGGTAGATACAGAGGATCTATTTTGTCCTGTAGGGGAAATGCAGAATAAGGGGGTACAATCTTATTAGAGCTAGGCCATTCAGAAGTGAAATCAAGGAGACACTTTCCACCCCCTCCCCCCACAAAGGGTAGTAGAAATCTGGAACACTCTCCAAAAGGCTGTGAACGTTGGATCAACTAAAAGACTACGATAGATATATAAATCTTTATTGCGCAAGAGTATCAAAAGGATACGGATCAATAGCAGATTGGAGGTACAGATCAGTCACGATCAAAATGAGTGGTGGAACAGATACAGGAGGATGAATGGCCGACTTTGGTTACATGAATTTTTCACATTTAATTTTATAACCAATATGGATTTCCTCATGCAACAAACTTAATGGCAAATACAAACTAATACAATGGAGTAAGTTCTGTAGTCCATATTACTACAGGTATAACATCCCCGATAGCTTTATGGTGCTCAAAGGTAAAAGACAAAACATTTCACAATGCGCGAGATACTGGCTAGCACAACTAAAATACATCAAGTACTCCCAGCTCGGCAATTGCATGAATCAGGTGTAATGTGAGGTTGCCTTTGCTCGAAGTATGCCGTAACCCCAGAACTGCACAAATTCAACAGAATTGTTTCCCACTCTTGACAGATATCCCCATGTCCCCTAAATGAGACAATTTAGCACAAACAGGTTGCATTCTTTTTGAAATATAAAGAGTTTGTACGAAGGTAATAATTTGAATTGTTAGCTGAAAAACAGAAATGAAACCCTTACAATAGTTTCAAGTGATTAAGAGTTCTTATTCTACGTTGATAAAAGGTTAAGCTTTCATATGGTAAAAATCTTGAGCTTTTAATAGGCAACACAAATGGAAACCATATTTTAAAAAAGTGTTTTTAAAATCATTTTATTTATTTTTTTAAGATACAGAACAAAGAAATAATCCAGACACAACTAATGTCAATTTGCTTTCGGCATTTCTTCATAATCCACCCATTCCACACCCAACACTCAAATGAGCTAGCATTAAATTTTTTTTTACAAATGTGAATCGCAGTAACATGCAAACCACTCAAAATTATCTTTAAAATGAAGTATAACTGGTACAGATTTTTGCACTGCACCTTCAATTAACAAATGGCACATATTACTGTTAAAATTAAACAGTTGGTTGACATGATTGTATTTTACATTTTTAATTTTAGACTTAAAAACACTCCATTTGTAGATGGCCTGAAGAAATTATGCAACTATTCAACCTTGCATTAATTTTATATGGTTCAATAAACCTGCATGATATTAACTAAGCACAGTAACAGAATAGGTAGAAAAGCAAAAAAAGAGAGCACTGAAACTATTAATGACTACACCCAAAGCTGTTTGAAGAAATAAAATTTAAGGCTTCAGTTTGAAATTTATTTTGTATAATTTTACATACCACGCAACTGCAGTAGGAAAGATATATTAACATACTCTTGTGAAACACAGCCATACATTGCACATTCTGGGCAACCTGCTACTTCAGTACTGTACAATTGAATAGCTTTTTTTTACTCTTTCAACAACTTCTAACTGACACAAAGTAGTAATTGTGATACCTTTACACTAGAGCATGCCTTAAAAATCATATTGGTGTATTAAATGTTATCTATAGATATTTACACTTGCAACATTCACCCTAATCCCCTTTGTTCAGGTGTATGCATGTATGTAGAGCACACCTCTAATATAACCAAAACATTGCAAGGGATTCCAGCAGTCCAAATATAGCCAGTGTTCCCTCTCATAGTTTCCTGATTTTAGAGTGTAGTGCAACCCACTTTTAATAAAAACCTGTTGCCTTCATCAGGCTTCTTGTTCAATGCATAGGATGGTGAAGCAAAGAAACAATTTGAAGTCGATGTACAGTGTTAAATTTGATGCATCTCAATCTGTGCCAGTGCACTGGCATTTCAGGATGGCCACGAATTAGAACTTCCCTGATAAAACAACAGCCAGTTGGTCCGTAGCAATGTGAAATTCAGTTGTCTTATGTTTATTGAACATTTAGCCTGGCTTTATGATACAAGGCTTTAAAAATCCCTTTACAACAGTATGAAATTAATATCGTGGAATGCTCAACTAAAAAAAAAAGATTGTCAAAAGTCTGGTTGACATTTTCCCACTAACACTGCATTTATTTTTAAATTCAGACACAATAGCACTTCATTTTCAAAATAAATTCATCATTCTCAATTACTTTGCTCTTCAAAAACAAATTAACAGATTATATGCTTCCCCCCTCCCCATCCCAGAACAAAACAAAACAAAAAAAAAGAGAGCAGAACAGGGAAACATTTCACATCCTCCACCATGAGCTCAGCTGTGATAGAATTTTTAAAATATTCAGCTTTAAAATAAATAGTCTATATTTTGTTCATGGTGTCAGTGAACATTTTGATGTTGTCATTAGAAAAATCTGGGCTCCTCTTATTTGTAGGTAAACAGAATGAGTCCCTGCTCATTGCGTCTGATAACCTGCCATCCCAAAGCCAGCTTGGTTAGGTATAACAGCTGTACCCTGCCCTTGGGCTGGCTGAGCACCAAATCCACCTACCCAGGCAGCTGCAGACTGAGGTTGACTGCAAGAAACAAAAGAACACCACAATGAATTTAACTTAAAACTTCTTACTGATTACTGTTAAATGAGTGCTGTGGCCTTAACTATTTACAATCTATATTAATGACTTGGATGAAGGGACCAAGTGCAACGTAGCCAAGTTTGGGATGATAAAGATAGGTGAGAAAGCAAGTTGAGGAGGACGCACCAAATCTACAAAGGGATATAGATAGGCTCTGAGTGGGCAAAAATTTAGCCGATGGACTATGTGGATAAATGCAAGGTGATCCACTTTGGTAGGAAAAATAAAAAGCAAATTATTTAAATGGGGAGGTTACAAAATGCTGTAATATAGAGGGATCTGGAGATTTTGTACATGAAACACAAGAAAGTTAGCATGCAGGTACAGCAAGCAATCAGGAAGGCAAATGGACTGTTGGCCTTTGTTGCAAGGGGGATGGAGTATAAAAGTAGGAACGTCCTGCTCCAATTATACAAGGCATTGGTAAGACCACACCTGGAGTACTGTGTACAGTTTGGTCTCCTTTTTTAAAGGAAGGATATACTTGCATTGGAGGCAGTTCAGAGAAGGTTCACAAGGTTGATCCCAAGATGACGTGGTTGTTATATGAAGAAAGGTTGAGCCAGGACTCATTGGAGTTTAGATGAATGAGAGGTAATCTTATTGAAGCACTGAGGGGGCTTGACAAGGTAGATGCAGAGAGAATTTTAAAACTAGGGATCATAGTTTCAGAATAAGGGATTGCCCATTTAAAACAGAAATTAGGAATTTCTTCTCAGAGGGTCATGAATCTTTCAAATTCTCTACCACAGAGAGCTGTGGAGGCAGAGTCTTTGAACACTTTTATAGTGGAGATAGATAGATTTTTGAATGATAAAGGGAGTCAAGGGTTCTGGGGAGCAGGTGGGGAAATGGAATTGAGGCCAGGATCAGATCAGCCATGATCTTATTGAATGGTAGAGCAGGTTCAAGGGACCAAATGGCCTTCTCCTGCTCCTATTTCTTATGTCCTTATAGATAACTACTTTACAATACATGCATTTCCCAATAATCATTCAAGTACACAAATTAGATTTATTACAGCTAGAATAGTTCAGGGAGATGACTGGGACATGTCGAGGGGGCACATTTACCAAATTCTATTCTTCACACAGTCAAGTCATAGGGGAGTACATATTTGCAGAACAGGTTTCTCCCCAATAAGTTGAAATTTTACTTGACTTCAATAGTCATTTCAAACTGCTTTACCCAGTAAATTACTTACTCTACTCCAAATCCTTGCTGATTCCATGCTTGGCCATACATTCCATAAGAGGGCACCTGCCAACCATTGGCTACATACTGACCATACTGTTGAGCATTGCCATACCACTGGCCCCATTGACCCCAGGGCTGAGCAAATTCCATCTGAATAATAAAAAGAGGAAGTAATAACATTACTACAAATTAGCTGCTCATGATGTTCAGCAGTAAAAACAAGAGTTATTTAGTACATCAAGTTACCTGTTGATACTTGCTGGTGGAATCAGTAGTTTCTTTACCCCAATAGCACTTCACAATATGGCCTTCAATTGTGGTTCCATTGACCGACACTATAGCATGAGCAGCACTATCGTGTGTTGCAAACCTACAAAAATTACAAGAATGTTAACCACTAATTTTCAACATTATTGTACAAATAAAGGTAATGCTCAACACGTGGTCCTGGAGTTCTGGCATTCCAGAAGCCCAGGCAATTCTGTCACATTTATGCTTAAGTTTATTTGCTGAATATACTGAACATGTTAGAAAAGGGCCATTTTGGCACTTTTGCATAAAATGGTGAATAAATTCTAAATAAGAACAAGCCAAGATGTTAATACCAGCAACTTGAGTTGACGTGCAAAATAAATTGGAATATTCATCTAAACGTTACATGTGGCTGCCTAAAGGTCCCTGGTGCCCCTGCCTCTATAGCTCAAAGACAAAATACCATACACCAAGTACAAGGCAGTTTTTGCCATCTAAATTTTCTCTCTTCTCTGGAAGGTACTGGATTGTACTAGAGTTACAGCATTCCAATATCTCATGCAAGTAGCCTTTCTTCATGTGCGAGCCTAGAAAGCATTAGGACACGAATTTCAACTGTGATTACATTATCCTCAATTGATATGCACAATGCTAGTGACTGCTGCTGGAAGATGTGCAGGCTGGAGTTGTTAATGACCCCTGCTCTAAAGTATGTAGTCTGGAACAGGAATTCGGGTCATTTTAGCCCAGGGATAGAAGCTAACTGTAGTTTTCTTTAGTGCAGCCCTATCTCTGGTCAGAACAGAGAGCAATGAAATGAAACTGGGACCTTCTCCCCCTCTTCTACGTTTCCACAGCACCAATCCTGGTAAAGTAAACATATAGGTGACCCGCTCAAAGTCCTCCATGGATATAAAATCAGCCAATAGGAGCATTAATATATTGGCAACTCACCAGATCACAACTGACATCATCATATGGGCAACAGAAGCTACAATTTCCAACTGACTAGAATATTTACTATCTAAATGATAGTTAGTGTGCTTTGGAGGTCCAACATACTGTGCCCCCCATCCATTGTAAAGAGTGTTTCAGCAAGTAGCTCGAGACCTAAACAAAATGGAACAATCCTGCATACTGCCACTAACCCACTTTTAAGCTACTGAAATGGTGCTAAGTTTGTGCTGATCTGACAGTAACAATGTTAACAAATTGACAGTATCTATAGTCAGGTGAACAAAATTAATATACCACAGGCACTGTTGGGACTAGTACACAAAGATTACACAAGTAATCAGTAAAAGTATTAACTGGAGAGGTCATGTCAGCTTTTTACAGTGCAAGACCATGACTCAGGAGATACGTGAGAAAATCAATGAAGCCACGGATTAACCTTGGAGTTTAACTTTATCAAGAAATGCTTTACATTTCAAATAATAGTTTTCATAGAAACATAGAAATTAGGTGCAGGAGCAGGCACCGCCATTCAATATCATGGCTGATCATTCAACCTCAGTAACCATTTCCTACTTTCTCTCCATACCCCTTGATCCCTTTGGCTGAAAGGGCCATATCGAACTCCCTTTTGAATATATCTAAAACTGGCCTCAACAACTTTGTGGTAGAGAATTCCACAGGTTCACAATTCTGAGTGAAGATGTTTCTCCTCATCTCGGTCCTAAATGGCTTACCTCTTATTCTTAGACTGTGACCCCTGGTTCTGGAACTCCCCAGCAATGGGAACATTCTTTCTGCCTCTAACCTGTCCAATCCCATCAGAATTTTATATGTTTCTATGAGATGCCCTCTCATTCTTCTAAAGTCCAGTGGATACAAGCCCAGTTGATCCAGTCTCTCCTCATGTCAGTCCTGCCATCCCAGGAATCAATTTGGTGAACCTTCGCTGTACTCCCTCAATAGCAAGAATGTCCTTCCTCAGATTAGACGACCAAAACTGAACACAATATTCCAGGTGTGGCCTCACCAAGGCTCTGTACAACTGTAGTAAGACCTCCCTGCTCCTATACTCAAATCCTCTAGCTATGAAGGCTAACATGCCATGTGCTTTCTTCACTGCCTGCTATACCTGCATGCCAAACTTCAATGACTGATGTACCATGACACCCAGGTCTCGTTGCACCTCCCCTTTTCCTAATGTCACCATTCAAATAATATTCTGTCTTCCTGTTTTTGCCACCAACGTGGATAACCTCACATTTAGCCACATTATACTGCATCTGCCATGCATTTGCCCACTCACCTAACCTGTCCAAGTCACCCTGCAGCCTCATAGCATCCTCCTCACAGCTCACACCGCCACCCAGCTTAGTGTCATCTGCAAACTTGGAGATATTACATTCAATTCCTTTGTCTAAATCATTGATGTATATTGTAAATAGCTGGGGTCCCAGCACCCCACTGGTCACTACCTGCCATTTTGAAAAGGACAGTTTATTCCAGCTCTCTGCTTCCTGTCTGCCAACCAGTTCTCTATCCCCATCATGTGCTTTAATTTTGCACACCAATCTTGTGTGGGACCTTGTCAAAAGCCTTCAGAAAGTCCAAATACACCACATCCACTGGTTCTCCCTTTTCCACTCCACTAGTTACATCCTCAAAAAATGTTAGGTTTGTCAAGTATGATTTCCCTTTTATAAATCCATGCTGACTAGGACCAATCCTGTCACTGCTTTCCAAATGCACTGCTATTTCATCTTTAATAATTGATTCCAACATTTCCCCCACCACTGATGTCAGACTAACCAGTCTATAGTTGTTTTTTCTCCCTCTTTTTAAAAAAAAAAGTGGTGTTACATTAGCTCCCCGACAGTCCATAGAAACTGATCCAGAGTCAATAGAATGTTGGAAAATGACCACCAATGCATCCACTATTTCTAGGGCCACTTCCTTAAGTACTCTAGGATGCAGCCTATCAGGCCCTGGGGATTTATCGGCCTTCAATCCCATTAATTTCCCCAACACAGTTTCCTGACTAATAAGGATTTCCTTCAGTTCCTCCTTTTCGCTAGACCCTCAAACCCCTAGTATTTCCAGGTGGTTATTTGTGTCTTCCTTAGTGAAGACAGATCCAAAGTATTTGTTCAATTAGTCTGTCATTTCTTTATTCCCCATTATAAATTCACCCGAGTCTGACTACAAAGGACCTACATTGGTCTTGACTAGTTTTTTTCTATTCACATATCTATAGAAGCTTTTGCAGTCAGTTTTTATGTTCCCTGCAAGCTTCCTCTCGTACTCTAATTTCCCACTCCTAATTAAACCCTTTGTTCTCTTCTGCTGAATTCTAAATTTCTCCCAGCCCTCAGGTTTGCTGCTTTTTCTGACCAATTTATATGCCTCTTCCTTGGATTTAACACCCTAATTTCCCTTGTTAGCCACCGTTGAGCTACCTTCCTGGGTTTTATTTTTAATGCAGACAGGGATGTACAATTATTGAAGTGATCCATGTAATCTAGAAATGTCTGTCATTGCCTATCCACTGTCAACCCTTTAAGTATCATTTGCCAGTCTATCCTAGCCAATTCAGATCTCATACCATCGAAGTTACCTTTCCTCAAGTTCAGGACCCTAGTCTCCGAGTTAACACTGTCACTCTCCATCTTAATAAAGAATTCTACCATATTATGGTCACTCTTCCCCGGGGGGCCTCGCACAACAAGATTGCTAATTAGTCCTCTCATTACACATCACCCAGTCTAGGATGGCCAGCCCTCTAGTTGGCTCCTCGACATATTGGTCTAGAAAGCCATCCCTAATACACTCTAGGAAATCCTCCTCCACCACATTGCTACCAGCTTGGTTAGCTCAATCTATACGTAGATTAAAATCTCCCATGATAACTGCTGTACCTTTATTGCACGCATCCCTAATTTCCTGTTTGATGCCATCCCCAACCTCACTACTACTGTTTGGTGATCTGTACACAACTCCCACTCGTGTTTTCTGCCCTTTGTATGGTTAGAGCTGCGGAATACCAGATTCCACATCATCCAAGCTTATGTCCTTTCTTACTATTGGTTAATTTCCTCTTTAACCAGCAACGCTGCCCCACCTACTTTTCCTTTCTGTCTATCCTTCCTGAATGTTCCCAGCCTTGGTCACTCTGGAGCCATGTCTCCGTAATCCCAATTATATCATAATCGTTAATAGCTGCCTGCACAGTTAATTCATGCACCTTATTACGAATACTCCTCGCACTGAGGCACAGAGCCTTCGGGCTTGTCTTTTTAGCACGGTCAGTTAAAATAAAACAAAAAGGTAGTGTTACAAGTAAAACCTACCTGACAAAGGAGTACCCCTTTTCTGGGAAAACTCTGATCTCCATGATTTGCCCAAATGGTGAAAAAGTCTGACGCATAAGCTGTTCTATAAGAGTTGAAAGATTATAAATGTTACAATATACACATGTTGCGTTAATAAATGTTCATCCATTTGTTACACATTTAAATCGATGTTGTCCATACCTGTTAGACCAGATGCGATACCTCCACAGTAGACAGTACAATTTGTGGAACTGGACTGATTGACTACTTCTTCAAATCTCAGATGTTTAGAACTACCTATAAAGAAAATGTCAGTCTCATCAACCTGCAAGCAGATATACATTCATTATGACTGGCCATTTCAAGAGTTTGTCAGAAGGAGCTGGGAGAAAAGATTCCATCATCTAATTGTATGCAAGTTACTAATTGTGCTGTATAGCACAATCACCACATGAATAATTTAATCAAATAAATATGAATAGTCGAAGTGGCTCACGCATGATATTTTGCACCTTCCAAATTGATGATGCAATGAGAATCCTAGTTTGCAATACCACTGGATATAAATGCAATAATGGTTAGCCCTGAGCAATGCTAACTCAGTACAGCAGAATCTAAAAGTTTGATAACAGAATTTTCATAAAAATGACAAATGGGCCATTTGGCCCAATCAGTCCATGTTGGTGTTTATCTGATATATGAGCAGTAGTTCTAATCCCATATGCCCACTCTGTGCCACATCCCCTGTCCTATAACCACATATCTCAACTATTCTTAAATCGTTAGTCTACAGCCTCACAACCCCAGGTAAAAAAAACATTTGTCTTGCTCTCCATCTTAAATCCCGTACATTTAATTTTATCCATGTTGCCTTTCATTGGAAAGTGTTTCTATCTACTCCATTCCTTCATTATTTTAAAACACCAATCACCCCTCAATTCCCTCTGTTCAAATGAACAGCCCTAATTCACTGTCTCCTCCCCCCAATCTTTCTTGGCATTCCTGCTAACAAGCAGCATCTTGGTAAATCAGTGCTGAACCCCCTTAAAAAAGCAAAATATCGAAACATAGAAAATAGTTGCAGGAGTAGGCCATTCAGCCCTTCAAGCCTGCACCACCATTCAATATGATCATGGCTGATCATGCATTTCAGTACCCCATTCCTGCTTTCTCTCCATACTCCTTGATCCCTTTAGCTGAGAGGGCCACATCTAACTCCCTTTTGAATATATCTAACGAACTGGCCTCAACAACTTTGTGGTAGAGAATTCCACATGCCCACAACTCAGTGAAGAAGTTTCTACTCATGAGTGCTTGAAATCGGAGACAAACAGAAAATGCTGGGAATACTCGGCAGGTCAGACAGCAATCGTGGAGACACAGATTTAATGCTTCAGGTAGATGACCTTTTGACAGAACTGGGGGAAAGTGATAAAAAGATAATTAATCCGAGATATTAACGGTTTCTCTCTCGAGATGTGGAGTATTCCCAACACTGTTTTTATTTCTTCACCCTTTCTGGTTACCTCAAAATCCTTACATAGTGTGCAACCAAAATTGCTAACAGTACTCCAACTGCAGTATTAAGGTTTGATATAGATTCACATTGACTTTTTATAGTCTAACCCTCTTGCCACAAAACCCAATATCCCATTAACTTTTTAGTAATGGATTTCCAAACTGTTGTTTAACAGAAAGCTGCTTGTAATACCTTGTGAACTGTAACCCCAAAATCTCGGCTTTTTCATAGTTCTCCTACAAAGTATTTTTTTATAAACCAAAATGTACCATCTCAGAATTTCACATGCCAATTTTTTTGCTCATTCCACCATTTTACTGATATGCTTCCGTTGTGTCTTAAAATTTGGACACCACTTCCTCTAGCCCTATATCCAAATCATTGATGTACACCGAATAGTAACAGTTCCAGAACTGAACCCTGGGGGACAGCACTACTCACTTCCAACCACCCCAAGAAATTGCCCTTAAATCCTAGTTCTTAAATCCAATTTGGTACCTTCCACCCCCGCAATATTCTCTTGTGTGGTACCATGTCAAAGGCTTTCCACATACATTCCCCATTGATCACCTCCTCAAAAGAATGCCATCAAGTTTGTCAAGAACAATCTGAAATCTGCATAGGGCTATCCTAAATCTAGTTATATCTTCTAGATATTTAGTCATTTCACCTTTAAAGATTTTAAAATGCTCCTTGCCACTAACTGGGCTGTAATGACCTGGCTTCATGTTTATAAAAATGGGTATTAATTTGCCATTCTGGCAAATGTACTCTAAAGAACGCCTGAATACAATTTCTGGGGCATTTGCTACTTCAAAGAATGTGGTTCACTTATAGGGCCCAAATTTGCCCAGGAGTTGCTCCATTTTTTTGGGAGCAACTCGATTTCTCTGGAGTATCTTAAAAATCCCCATCTGCACATTTAATTTGCACCAGTGAGTTAGTTAAGATTCTTTTTTGTGTTTTGTTTCCCCCCCCCCCCCCCAAAAGGGTGCGTTACTAGCCACCTACGCCTGTTTTGGCCATTTAAGCCAGTTTGGACAGCTAATAGTTGCTCCAAACTAACTTAGGCCATCGTATGTGGCCAATTGCGGCCGCACAGAAAACTCTTGCGGAGAGTTAAGAAATCAGCACAGGTAGCCAAAGATTTTGGGGGGGGGGGGAAAGAGAAGGGAAGCGGAGAGGACCTGGCAACGGACTAAACACCTTCACAACAACATTCAAGAAGCATAAAAACCATCAATAATAAAATAAAACAAGTCCTACCTTCATAACACGGCCTGGGAAGTCAGCAGGCCTGCCGGTGCGAGAGGCCACTATTGGGGAGAGGTGTGGGTGGGAGAGACACCCGGGCAGGAGTGTGAGCGCAGGTAACTAACTGGCACCACACAGCAGGCTGGGCTCGCAGAACACGGAGATTGCAGGAGTCAACTCAGAGGGACTGGCGGACTACTCTCTCCCCACCCAGCTCCCCTCGCCAATCAAAACACTCCTCATTAAACAAAGCACAACCATCAATAAATAAAAAATAAAACTCAAGTCGTACATCGGCCCGGAAAGTCAGCGGGCCGGCCGGTGCGGGAGGCCACTCGGCCGGGGATAGATGCAGGACTCTCTCCAGGATGTGCAGCAGCCCGGCGCACATTGTGAGGCTACTCAGCCTGGGATAGGGGTGGGACATCAGGTCCCACGCTGCAGAGGAGCTACTGCGCATGCGCGAAACCTCCAGTGCGCATGCATTGAGCTGCCGGCACTATTCAGCGCAGGGCCCTAGCTCCGCCCCCTAATTGAATTGCCACGCTAAGCACAAGGACAGTCGACAGAGTGGAGAGAATACGGGGATATCTTTACGGTGCCGTTTTGAGCGTAGAAAGTTGCCGCACCACACGCGAGTGCCGAAAAAACCGGAGGGCCAAATTTGGGCCCATAGTAATTGGCCATTTTTGTGCAAAAAGTGTTGCAAACAGTTAATAAACCACTTAATTCATCTGCAAAACATTTATACGGCCTCGAATTCATTTCAAAAGGTTTGTTCATTTTTTGTGTGCTTGTGATTTGTTTGTCTTTCAAAGTCATTAATTCAAGTTAGGAAAACTATAGGCGCCAGTACCTAGTTTTTAAAATCACAACATTAAGGGCAAATACAAATTCTCATCAATTCAGTCATTATAGAAACCCAGAAGCTGTTTAATGCCAAAGACAGTAATACTGGGGACCTTCAAGCTTAAAAACAATATAATTAGATTGTGAAACTTACTTTCTGGTGCACTCTTTGGAGCTGGTGGCTTACGCGTTGCCCAGTTTGTTCGAATTTGCCGGCCTCCCAACCACTGTCCACCCATGTGCACAATTGCATTTTCTGCATCCTATGGACAACAGATAAAGAATGTAGAAGTGATGAAAATTCTGCCTCTTGATTATTAAATTCAAGGGCCACTATGCTTCAGACTGGAACAGTATTAAAAAATGATAAAGATAGAAGATAGCATGAGAGTAAACTAGCAAGAAATATGAAAAACAGACAGCAAGAGCTTCTACAGGTATATAAAAAACAGCAAATAGCTAAAGTAAACGTTTGTCCCAGAGGATGAGACTGGAGAATTAATGGGAAACAAGGAAATGGCAGAGACTTTAAAAAAATATTTTGTATCAGTCTTGACAGTAAAAGACATTAAAAATATCCCAATAATTGATAATCAAGGAGCTATGGGGGGGGTGGGGGGGGGGGGATGAGAGAACTTAACAAAAAAAACAAACACCATCACTAGGAGATAAAGTACTAGGCAAACTAATGGGACTAAAAGATGGTTAAGTCCCCTGGACCTGATGGCCTGCATCCTAGGGTCTTGAAAGAAGTGGCTGCAGAGATAGTGGATGCATTGGTTGTAATCTACCAAAATTCCCCGGATTCTGGAGAGGTCCCAGCAAACTGGAAAACCGCAAATAAAACACCCTTATTTGAGAGGGAGACAGAAAGTAGGAAACTATAGACCAGTTAGCCTAACATCTGTCATTGGAAATATGCTGGAGTCCATCATTAAGGAAGTAGTAGCAGAACATTTAGAAAATGGGGAACGAGTTGATGTCGTGTATTTGGATTTCCAGAAAGCATTCGATAAGGTGCCACACAAAAAGTTATCGCACAAGATAAGAGCTCATGGGGCTGGGGGTAATATATTAGCATGAATAGAGGATTGGCTCACAAAAAACAGTGTTGGGATAAATGAGCCATTTTCAGGTTGGCAAACTAACTAGTGGGGTGCCACAGGGATCAGTGCTCAACTATTTACAATTTATATTAATGACTTGGATAAAGGGACCGAAGGTAACATAGCCAAATTTGCTGATGATACAAAGATAGATGGGAAAGCAAGTTGTGAGGAGGATGCAAATAATCTACAAAGGGATATAGATGAGCTCAGTAACTGGGCAAAAATTTGGCAGATAGGCTATAACGTGGGAAAATGTGAGGTTATCCACTTTGGTAGGAAAAGTAAAACAAATTTAAATGGGGGAGCGATTACAAAATGCTGTAGTAGAGAGGGATCTGGAGATCCTTGTGCATGAAACACAAAAAGCTAGTATGCAGGTACAGCAACTAATCAGGAAGGCAATTGGAATATTGGCATTTATTGCAAGGGGGATGGAGTATAAAAGTAGGGAAGACCTGCTCCAACTGTACAGGACGTTGGTAAGGCCACATCTAGAGTACTGCATACAGTATTGGTCTCATTTAAAAAGGGATATACTTGCATTGGAGGCAGTTCAGAGAAGGTTCATAAGGTTGATTCCGGAGATGAAGAGGTTGTCATATGAAGAAAGGTTGAGCCTTTACTCATTGGAGTTTAGATGAATGAGAGATGATCTTATTGAAACATAAGATTCTGAGGGGGCTTGACAGGGTAGATGCAGAGGGGATGTTTCCCATCATGGGGGAAATCTAGAACTAGGGGACATAGTTTCAGAATAAAGGGGTCGCCCTTTTAAAATAGAAATGAGGAGGAATTTCTTCAGAGGGTCGTGAATTTTTGGAATTCTCTACCCTAGAGAACTGTAGAGGCTGGGTCTTTGAATATACTTAAGGTGGAGATACAGATTTTTGAATGACAAGGGAGTCAAGGGTTATGGGGAGCGGGCAGGGAAGTAGAGTTGAGCCCAGGATCAGATCAGCCATGATCTTATTGAATGGTGAAGCAGGCTCGAGGGGCCAAATGGCCTGCTCCTATTTATGTTCATTATAGACAGTGGTGATGCGAATATGAAAACATGCATTCACTTAAATCCCTTATTATTGACATACATGAACACATGTGGATGCAGCATACTGCTTCTGGGTCACTAGATGCTAAACCAGCCCAATTCAATTGCATCAATATGACACTTTGTATGCCACTATTTATATTTTAGTAACTACCTATTGCAGAATTAAAAACATTTAAAGGATGGATTGTGAAATAAATCTACAATGACAAGTATTTACTTTTAGTCCATAGGTCAACACAACCTCCACTTATGTAAATAAATCAAACATTTCACAAAGCCAATCATCTCTTGCTGCTTCAGCATTTACACACAACATACTTGCAAGTCGCCAAATTCTAGGCTACCCAGAGATAATCATTCATAAAAAGTTGGTCAAAGAAATAACGAGATCAGAACCAGATCAGCAGAAATTTTTGGATACAGAATTGCTGCAATTACCTGGAAACCTACATACTTACACATTTGCCCAACAGTAAAAACTTGGGTTTGTCGAATTCAAGTCCAAGCAATTTGCATTGAAAATTAAACTTAGAAATGCATGTTAATATTTAGGGAATTGATCCAATTATTGATAAGCCAAAAGGCATCACATTGCTTTTAACTTGACCAAATGGCCACTTTAGATGGCTTCTAAAATAGTTAGTTAGGTGTTAGCATCGATGTAGAGTGAGCAGAATGGTGGATCCCTGTGGGACTACACTACCAATCTGAAGCCAGATTTTAAAACTCTGTTCTTCTTTAACTAGTCCCTGGCTAAGAGGATGTGCAAAACACTCACGAGAATCAGGCAATACTGTTTTGTAACCTGCCACTACAAGTTGGGACAATGATCCTTCAAATGAGTTTGCTTTTAATGTTTCCTCCCTGCATTCCTGTCAGGAGGCAGCCAACCTACCTACCCATCCAACCCTCCCTCAGCTGAGACCTGAAACAGAGGGACACAGCTGCAAATACAAAATCAGATCATTTTGCATGTTTAACAGTTGATTTATAAAAAACTATTTAAAAAAATGGCAGTCAGCATCTTCTAAACCAGTAAATCACCAAAATTTAGCAGGTACATTTCATGAATAGGCGCTGTATTAAATATAACCAATTGCACCGAATGACTGTTCATACAATTCAAAGTAGTTGCTGATTTAGTTCATTGCATCACTTGAGAAAGCACTATGCAAAACTGTCCTTTAGATTTTACACTTGTAGAAAATTCCGGGCGTACAAATAATTACCTGTGCATAGACCCAAATATTACTGGGAGGAGGTTCAATCAAATTCTACACCTCAATGAATTAAGCTCATTCATCAATATTTTAAGCAGTAGTTGACCAGGGATAGCTCTCTACAGTTCCAAATGTGCGCTACTACTTTTATCTACAACTTGCTTTCACTAGTTTCTACAGGAGATAGCCCACCCAAATAATGTGCACATTTTTCTATTCATTATATCCAAATTGCTAAAATCTTAATTTCTGTATGTTTTAGAAATTCAGATTTTTAAAAAAAATGGATAAATGCACTAACTGGTATGTTAGAACTATACAGGCACAAAAATACACAAATCTTGGTCAGGATGTAGATAAAATACAATTTTCAGTTCTGAGCATTTTAGGCAACAGGTCGAAGGCGCAGAAAAAAATTAATTAGGACGATTTCAGGGATTAGAGGTTTTAGGTATGAGGACACACTAGAGAACTTGTATTTTCTTTTAAAAATTTAGACAAGTGCAAAGTCAAATAGTTGGGGATACAGAACAAGCAGAGGGATTACAGGATTAATGGGAAATACTGAGCAAACCAAATCAGGAAAGATCTAAATAAGCCACTAAATAGAGCACTCAAAACAATGTCTGGCTGCAATCAAGAAAGCTAAAAGGATATTAGGTTGTGCAAGTGGAGTGGAGTGTTTTTTTTAAATAATGAAGGGCTTTAATAGAGTGAATAAGGAAAGACTATTTCTTCTGAATTCAGTGATGAGGTCATGAATTTTAATCTGTCACTAAGTGAGGAGAGGGGGAAAAATTCTTTACATGTTGTTCGACTTTCAATGCTATAAGCTTCTTCGAGAGGAGAACATTAAGGGAGGATATGTTGATGTTTTCAATTAGTAAAGCCCAGGGAAACAATGAATTCGGGCCAACTCAGCTGTTACGGAACTGAACGAAGGAATATAAAGTAAGAGGCAGGATATAAGGAAACATTACTGAGAAAATGGCCAATTTTTGGAACAGCTGACCAAGTGAAGTTGTTTCTTAGATCTCAGACATAAAATTGAACAATTTTTTGAAAAATACACTAATGGATAGAGTGGCTAGGAGAAGAACTGGATCTGTGGCTTATACAGCCGATTTTCTAGGACTTGGAAACACAAACATGGTGATTCAGGCTGTCAGTTGATAAGTGTGTGATATATATCATGCATTTGAAATATTGGTGGAGTTTCAAAATGGAGCACTTTAAATAGTTAAATTGTTAAGCAACAACATTGTAGTCCAGAGAACTTACCAGTTTACTGTAGAAAGATACAAATCCATAGCCTTTAGATTTCCCAGTTGCCAAATCTTTTACAACACGAGCATCCCTGTGTGAACAGATACAATTGAATGAGTAAAAATGTAAAACACCCCTGAACAAAATAAAAAGGAACCACACACACTGTATTGTCAGCACAAGTCAACTTTGAAAAAAAAAATGGGATTTTTATAATCCCACCATAACAAACTAATCGTTCTATCCGGTTACAACTTAACCTTTAGTGCAGTGGTAAATAGAAAAAACATGCAAATTGTAGTATCCTGAACTCTGTTTCACTAATTATATTGAACTGGAAACCATGAACTCTTTAGATTTTAAAAAGACTAACCCTCACTTGCACTAAACTGTGATATAGTCTGTAGTACAAAATACAATTCAGATTCCAATTTTCCTTAACCATGCAGTTCTATATAGAGCCTTTAATAATGTGTGTTCTACCTAGCCACATAAATATTTGAAATATAAAAATTCAGAAAAGAGAAAAAAAATAGGAATTAAAAAAGGCATACATCGCCTGTTAACTGAATTCTTTATTTTTCTTGGTATGGTCAATTCTCTACCCTCTTTTTGGACTGTGGGCAGCTGTAAATTTTGAAAAATTGAGACTTTCAGAAATTTAGAAAATGAATATGAAACTAAAACAATACTAAGCACACCAGTACGAACAACAATTACATAGGATTTGTAAGCACGTCAATAGGATTGGGAATACGAAATTCGCACTATATAGAGCACATTAAAATGTTAACAATCAAGTCTAAGAAATTTATAAAAAAGAGAATAAATAGAAATGAGAAAAAAAAACTACAACTGAGTTAATGAACTTCCAGTGTGCACAGTTCCTTGCAGTTAGCCATGGGGATCCTGTCCATTCTTAACAGCAATTCTGTAAAATAACCAGAATGCTATTACTTTTAATTATGACTTGAACTACAAAAAGCTGCACATTTCTCCATTATTTTCTGTAGCCTGTGTACAAGCAGTCTTACAAGTGCTCTTCTGTTGAATTTACACTAGCTTATTAGTATTTTAGGTAATTGAAGTAGATGAGAAGCACGAAAGAAGCAATACATACTCAACCAATGTCATTACAACACAGGTAGTTGACAGTATAAAGGATACTCAAAAGTGTAGGTTTAAGTGCAAGCAAGCAGAGAATTTTAAAAAAGGTGTTAATTTGTGTATTTGAATACATTGTAATGTAGCATGTACTGAACGTTTCATTTTTAAATATTAATAGAGGTGTCAAGAAACAGCAAACGTTAGTGGATGCAGTGGCCTTAGCATGCATTTTGAATACTAAAAAATATTTCCAAAGTCTGCCAGCAACATCTACTGGTAGAAAACTGGTACTACATATTAATCTATACTGCCTCAACTCATCTGTTGCTGAAACCCTCATCCATGCCTTTGTCACCTCTAGACTTGACTACTCCAACACACTCCTGGCTGGCCTCCCATATTCTAACTTGGTCATCCAGAAATCGGCATCCCATATCCTAACTCGCACCAAGTCCCGCTCACCCACCTACATTGGTTCCCGGTTAAGCAAAATCTCAATTTTAAAATGCTCATCCTGATTTACAAATCCCTCCATGGCCTCACCCCTGCTCCCTCTCAATTCCTTCGGCCTCACAAACACCCTCCCCCCACCTCCTCTTAACCATTGGTGGCCATGCTTTGTGTTGCCTGGACCCTAAACTCGAACTCCCTCCCTAAACCCCTCTTTCCTCCTTTAAGACGCTCCTTAAAACCTACCTCTTTGACCAAGCTTTTGGTCATGTGTCGGAATTTCTTCATGTAAACACTCTTGTGAAGCGCCTTGGGACATTTTACGACGTTAACGGCACTATATAAATACAATTAAGTTGTTATACTGCCCAGTTAGGAGTTAGATGTTGGCCCATAATTTGATGGAAAAATGGAGTGTTTCACGGAGCATGCCATTAGTAGTGCATTAAAAATTCCAGCAATTTATGGCAATGAAGAGATAGACTATCAGTTGCAAATCGTCACAAATTGCTGGACGAGTTGCAACGCTCCATTAACTTCCTAAAAATGGGATCTTGCCGTCAACTTCCTCACGTGTATCAAGAAATTGTTGGATGTGTGCTGTAAATATGATTTAAAACTTGCCGTAGAAAGTTAGGGCTGCTATTTCATGGGGTGATTACTAATCCTGACATGGCACCCACCCTTAGCGGCACAGGAAGAGACCTGAGACCAAACTGCTGTAGCTTCTTTAATTTAAAATTTTTACTTTTTCTGTCTCTTTTCCTCTCTCCAATCTTTCTTTTTCCCCTTTATTGCTCTCTATTGAATTGGACTCTTCATTCACCACATTTTCTTAGTCATTCATTGGATCTTTCTCGACCCCATTCATTCTTTCTTTCTCCATCCTTAAAATTGGTCAAGGTGCACTATTGGTCCAGTCATTCACCTCGCACTCCAGCAATTTGCAGTGCAAAAATATGGAGCCGAAGGAGGACTTTTAAAAAAAAAACCTCCACTCATGTCACTGGCTGCGAGATGCCCCGCTCTAGCAAATTATGGGCCATTTATGTGGTCACAGAAAATAATTAAGGCTAAACTCCAGCATTCACTTCAAGCTTATTTACATGGCAGACTACCTCAATAATAGAAATCTAAGTTAAAAATATAGAAACAAACCATATTGGTATGGCAATTTAAACTACCCAAGCATGGAATCCGTATCAACAAACTGACGGGCCTGGATCACACATTCTAAACAAATGCCCAATTTATCATTGTTCTAGACTTCAGAGCACAAAAGCTTTGCTACACAACCCAATTTGATTTCTAGTAAGGATACCAAGATTGGCTATCAGAGCAGACCACCTACCAAAAGTAGTCTTCCCAGCATCCAGACCAGCTCGTCAATCTCTGGAAATACTGAATACACACAAACTGCTGGCTGGTTTCTCTTATTTGATTTGAGCACATCTTTTTGCATGCACAATAATGTCTACTGAATTGCACTGGCTGAGTTTCATCCTCAGCCCGATCTCCTCCTCCTTCCCTACCCCCAAATCAATTACATTCAGAGTCTCACAATCCCCAGCAACCACAAATGGCCTGGGCTCAAATCCAGCCTCAAGCATAGCACTTAAAATGCAACCAACCATATTCTGTTAAACTAGATTTAAAAAAAAAAAAATTGTACAGCATGTTTCAGTACAATTCCCTACTCTTGAAATCAAATTGAAAGCAATATAAATTTAAGGCAACTTAATTCCCAGCTTATGATTAAGCTTCATAAAAACATATGCATGCACATTGGATGAATTGATGACAATTTTAAAAGTAAATAGGCACAAGTTGTGCAAATCAAGTCAACCTGGAAAACAACCAAGATTGTTTTCAATCACCCAGATTTTCACAATACAAAAAAAACCAAATGAAACAAAACCCACATAAAATGCTTGTAGCATACATGACCCACCCCTGTGATTTCCCTTTCTCTTCAGTCATTATTTAGTGACCTATTAGCTCAGCATCTAATGGCCTAAAAATGCTTTCCTTTTCATTTCAAAACTTCAAAGACAATAGCCAAATAATAAGCAATAAGCAGTTAAGTCATAGAATAAGTACAAGGCAAAACCTGAATAATAAAACAATGCAAGACACAAAATGCAAACAGTCCACTTAAAATTACATCAGTTAACAGAGAATCAGCTATGGAGCTTACAAACTCAATTCTTAAAACAGTCTAATTTGTTGGTAATATACTTGGCCCTGAATATTTTGAGTTGTTTCAATTTTAGGCACTAAGTGGTACTACATCTGGAGCATATTTGATGAGGCGGAATGGTAGTTACTGTTGTACTAGCTGCTCACATTGCTATTGACCAGGAGAAAGCTAGTGCTGTGTAACCTAAACTCTCCTTACCAACATCAAGCCATTAAAATATCTATTAAAACAGCCATCGTCACAATCATTACAAATGAACAGTGACTTCAACCAGCCAATGGAGGTTTTAAATTTTTTTTTTAATATAGTTTTGATGTTTAAATACTGACTGCATATCAGCCGCTGTTAAAATTACAATCCCAGCTCAATAGTTGTACCGAAGATACACCATTGACTTGACCTGTAAATAGATGGGGTACTTACAAAACAAGAACTTCTACATTAAGAGCTCCAAATAAAAACTATTTTTAAAAACCACGATAGACAAACATTTCACACTAAACTATTCCCTATGCAAGCATTAATGTGGGAGGCTCACTCTGAAAAAAGATGCATTACAAAATATGCACATTTTCAAAAGAAGCTCTAAATGTGAACTTTCTGAACAACCAGATCACAGAAATCAACACAGGTTCAACCTCCCAAATCCATTGTTTCAAAATACAGAATGTTCCAAAATCCTGACATCAATCTGATCCGTGGAGGGATCGTCTGAAATGTGCGCTTTTAAAATTTCTTTTAATAAATGGCGCAATACAAAATAGTTGTCCGAAAACCAGACATTTTTTCCCCAGTGATCATAGCTGCTCAACACTCACCATTAAACAGAGCATTAGAAAATATGGAATCGGTTCCCAAAACTGGCCTTTGCTTTCAAACCATGCAAATGCAATACCCCATGACCCCAAATTGGAAAATACATCGTACATGAAAGTCAGCCGGCTAAAGGTTTCCAAAATCCAGAATTATCCGAACCTCGGTCCCAAGGTTTCCGGATTTGGGAGATCGAACTTGTACTTCAAGCAGTAATCCCAATTAATTTAACCACTGTTCAAGCACCCACAGACTGTGACTAAAAATCTACCCATGTACATCAAATCCGTATGTTCTACTACAGTTGACATTATTGGTAAGTCAACAAAATTCCTAAACTCAAAATTAGTGCGAATACAAAAACATGCACTTTAGGAAAACCAACTCCTCATACTAATTTACTAAAATCAGAAAAAAAAACAAGACCATAAGAAATACGAGCACGAGTCGAGCCTGCTCCACCATTTAATATGATCATGGCTGATCAGATCATGGACTCTGGTTCACTTCCCTGCCCGCTCCCCATAACCCCTTCTTCCCTTATCAGTTAAGAAACTGTCTATCTCAATCTTAAATTTATTCAATGTCCCAGCTTGCACAGCTCTCACAGGCAGCGAATTCCACAGATTTACAACCCTCAGAAGAAATTCCTCCTCATCTCAGTTTTAAATGGGCGGCCCCTTATTCTAAGATTATGCCCTCTAGTTCTAGTCTCGCCCATCAGTGGAAACATCCTCTCTACATCCACTGTGTCAAGCCCCCTCATAATCTTATACATTTTGATAAGATCACCCCTCATTCTTCTGAATTCCAAATGAGTAGAGGCCCAACCGACTCAAGCTTTCCTCATAAGTCAACCCCCTCATCTCCAGAATCAACCTGGTCTCTGAACTGCCTCCAAAGCAAGTATATCCTTTTGTAAATATGGAAACCAAAATAGTAGCCATCATTAAGAAATATAAGCAGGAGTAGGCCATTTGGCCCCTCCAGCCATTCAATGAGATCATGGCTGATCTTGGCCTCAACTCCACTTCCCTGCCACTCTCCATAACCCTTGAATCGCAGTATTTGCATAAACTGACTTTACAGTGCAAACATTATTTCAAATCCTTGGCAGTTATATAAACAAATTCACGATCTGCCATGAGTGAACATTGGCATGGACTTACAGTATGTATGGCATTATAGATACAGCATGGTTTACATAAATTGAGGCCTAGTTCTATTTGACTTCTATATACCACGGATATATCAAAGCTTTAGAATAGAAGGTTAACTTCTTCCGATATAACTGAAATAGGCAACACAAATGGACATTTTTCCTCTTGGGACAGTTTCTCTTGGAGCCGATCTGGATAAAACAACTCCAGCTCAAAACAAAAATATATCATCTTTCACATCCATGGACATGTTTCTTGAAATAACCCTTAGAATCACTGAATCCAGGACAAATGACGGAAAGCTGCATTACTGGTGTGCATTTCTGAAATACCTGTACAATTGAAAAGGGCTGTCTTATTATAGCAGTGAAAAACTAAGATTCTGTACAGATACAATGCAGGTGAGGTGTATTTTAGTACCAGGAGCTCAGGGATCACCAAAACAGGTCTAAAGTAACTCCAACCTTACCTAGGGTTCCAATTCAAACAAAGACTTATCTATTTCAAATAGACTTATGAATTAGCACTACACCTATTCCAGCAAATATAAGTAACAAATACTCAAACTGCTACCAGTCAATCTTCCCCCAATTTTGTTTTGAGGTACATGAATTCAGAAAACCATTGTTTATTTGTCCAAATATTGGGTAGAAACAGAATGTAAAATTTAGGCACATTTTAAAACCTTACCGTACTTGGCAATTATATTTATGGACATAAATCACTTGAGGTAAATAGAGAAACCTTAGACCACCTACTTCCATCTCTTTAATATCACCCATCTCCATCCCATCTACTGCAGAAACCCTCATCCATGCTTTTGTTAACTCCAGACTCGACTATTCCAATGCTTAGGCCTCCTATCCACCATAAATTTGAGCTGATTCAAAACTGTGCAGCCAGTATTCTAACTCGCACCAAGTCCCTTTCTTGCCAACCTATATGTCCTGTCCAACAACTCCTCGAATTTAAAATGGTTGTGTTCAAATCCCTTCACGGCTTTGCCCCTCCCTATTCCTGCAACCTCCAAGCCTCCGAGAATTCTGCCTTCCAGTGTATCCAAGATTCCCTTCATCCCACCAACATCGGCCATGCCTTCAGCTATCTCGGCCCCAAGACAGACAGATCTTTTTTTAATCTATGACCGATAACTGAAAACCGACTCAAAAAAAGGTATCCCTTCCCCTTTAAACAGCTCAAGTTTTGAAATGGTTACATTAGCTTTTTGTTATGCAGGTGACATGTTACTGACTAGTCCATAGCAGATCCTACAAGACAGATCTCCTGCCTATAGATATTAATTGAATAAGTTTCTTTTGAGTAAAAAGGCTTCACCAAATAACGGGAAAAAAGCTACTGCATTTTCCTTACGCAAAAACGTTTAAATCCTCTTCAACTGTGAAGTGACAGAACTCAAGCGGGGGTATCCAGTTTCAGGCTGAATTGATTACTTTTTCTTTTATTAAAAAAAAGCTCTGAAATGAAAATGCTCAATGCACAATGTTTGAATTTTAAAGAACTGGAAAATACTTACGATATTCTACCAAAGGGGGCGAATGCAGATTTTAGATCCTCTGTGGTTATCTCAGGACTTAAGTCACCCACAAACACATGAAAATGATCTGAGAAGACAATACCAAACAATGAATGCAATCCTACACTTTTTTTCCTGTAATCTTAGATCATTAAACCATACACTGATGTGATTTCATTTTGTATAAGTATTCATTATTACCTGCCACTATCAGAGCCTTAACTTTATAGAAAATAAAAGCTAAAAATATTTTGAGAACAGTGCAGCTACAAGCTAGACACTAAAGGTCCTGTAACATGCTATAAACCAAATTTGACAGTGATGCACTGCTTAGAGAACAGAAGTCAAAGGAATAGTCAGCAAGAATTTAAAACAAACTGTTGTAATTCTGGGTGGACAATTAACAGAGTCTGATACTTCACTTGGATTTTCAAAAGGCATTTTGATGAAGTTTTACATAGAAAATATTTAAATAAATTTTGTGCCAAATTAGCTAGGAAAATGACTAAACAGGAAGCGATTATTAATTGAAAAAAATCTCTGCTCAGGGGTGTAGACATCTCTCTTGGGGCCCCTTACTATTAGCACCTTTGATTCTTGCACTGTCAAATTGTGTTTGGTAGCGTGCCTGGAGACATTTTACTGAAGAGGCTAGAAAAATACAACTTGTCGTAATATTTGCTTGATAACCAGTGGTGTGCTTGCGTGAAAAATAAGCAGTGCTAAAAGTAGATTTGATATATGGAACAAATAGGCAGAGAAGCAAAGTAGACTTTCCTATGATGAATATTAAATGAACAGAACAGTGAAAGGAAATATGTATAACAAAGTTGCATTATTCTGAAAAATCCATCAGATAAATATAATAGGGAGTAGGCCATTCGGACCCTCGAGCCTGTTGCGCCATTCAATGTTCCTCAACTCCACTTTCCTGTACTATCCCTATATCCCTTGATTCCCCTAGACTCCAAAAATCTATAGATCGCTGTTGTGAATATACTCAACGACGGAGCCTCCACAGCCCTCTGGGATAAAGAATTCCAAACATTCACCACCCTCCAAGTGAATTTCTCCTAATCTCAGTCCTAAATGGGTGAATACCCCTAGTTCTAGACTCCCCAGCCAGAGGAAACATCCTCCCTGCATCTACCACATCAAGCCTTGTAAGAATTCTGTATATTTCAATGAGATCACCTCAGTCGTCTAAACTCTCGAGAATATACACTTAGTCTCCTCAATCTCTCCTCATAGGACAATCCCAAGAATCAGTCTGGTGAACTTGCATTGCACTCCCAATGTGGCAAGTATATCTTTCCTTAGGTAAGGAGACCAAAACTGTACACAATACTCCAGGGGCGGTCTCACCAGGGCCCAAAATAATTGCATTAAGACATCTTTACTCTTCTACTCAAAACCTCTTGTAATAAAGGCCAACATACCATTTGCTTACTTAGTTGCTTGCTGTACTTGCATGTTAACTTTGTGATTTGTATACAAGGACACCTAGGACCCTCTGAACACCAACATTTCCCACTCAAAAAAACCTCTGCTTTTCTATTTTTCCTACTTAAGTGGATAACTTCACACTTCTCCACATTATATTCAATTTGCCATGTTCTTGCCCACTCATTTAGCCTGTCTATATCCCCTTGAAGCCTCTTTACATCCTCCTCACAACTTACATTCCCACTTAGCTTTGTATCATCAGCAAAGTTGGATATTGTACATTTGGCCCCCCTCATCCAAATCATTGATATAGATTGTGAACAGCTGGGGCCCCAAGCACCGATCCTTGTGGTACCCCATTAGTTAGTGTGCCAACCTGAAAATGGCCTGTTTAGTGTGCTAGGAACACGACTATAGGTTACAGGGATGGTCAAATACACCATAGGAGACAAGTGTTCCTGTACGGTTGGGTTCGGATAGGAGTTGTGTTTGTGATGTACAGCAGACCAGGGTTGATTAATGGAGATAGATGAATATTTGAGTCTTGCTGGGTTACCTTTGAGATTCAAGGTATATTTACACACAAGGCTCTTCAAGAGATTGTACAAGAGGGGCAGATTGCAGTCTGTGGAAAGAACAGGCTTGGTCAGCCAAATGGCCTTCCACATTCCATGTTTTATGTCCTAAATCACATGACTAAAAATGTAACTGCATAAATTGCTTTATCCAACTATGCACAATATATTTACATTAACTCCAATGCAATACTAATTTCATCAAGTTTTCTTTTAACTACTAGTTGTTAAATAAAACCTTGGGTGGCACTACAGGGTAACTTTTTACTTTGGGGGATTAGAGTTCCAATTTAGCCCAGGATTTAGGGATTGAAGTACCTTCTGTCCACAAGTCATAACTGTCCTATGCAAAATGAATTTAGGCACTCAACCGAATGCCTGGCTTGCATGGATCCACAGCACAAAATTGGCAGTCTAATTCCAGGGTTTTTTTTTGGGGGGGGGGGGGGGGAAGAGACAGGGTCGCAAAATTGGGTGGTTTGGAAAGGAGGAAAATATAATTAATGTTACAGAAGGTGTTCTTCTAAAATGGAGATTGAGCCGCAGAGAACTAGTTGCTTTACTGTGAATCTTGACCTGATGCCAACATGGATGCCTAAAAAGTGGAATGCATCTTCCAATATGGTACATCCCAATTTGCAGAGTTACAAAATGTTTAGTTTGAAAAAAATAATTAAAACCTTCATACACTCGAGTGTCTTTTATTGGAGCAAGTAAATAATGCTTTTGGACAATTGTGAACTGAAATCTGGGTTACAACTGTGTTCAACACTGAAATGCTATTCCAGTAAAGGATTTGAAGTTAACCAACGGAAAGGTGTTTTGAGGCAGTCATTCATATCTGCATAGTTGGACCAACTACTTCTAGAAAACATTTAAAAGGTTTCAATTAAAAAAATAATGGAAAACAGCTTCCCTCCGTTGATGAAACCACTGCAGTTTACATCTTTCATACAATGTCTTGGAACTATTCATTCTCCCATACAGAGCATTCAGTAAATGTACATAAATAGGTCAGCCTCTCCAATGAAGCACCACAGAAATACTTGTATGACCGGTTTACGAGTTCTATGGACACCAAGAAGTTTTTTTTTTTTAAAAAGCCATCAACCTACTATTTCTTGCTGGTTGAATTCCAGAACCAAATATTTATACATTTCCATTATACATCTTGAATTAACCATATAGTTTAATTTCTTACTAAGTATCAAGCTTTCAGGAAACAGCAAACACAACTCCGAGAAAAGGAGTAATGAAACAGGAAGTTTTGCGTCAATTCAAATGTTACACAATAAATACATTTGCATTAATAATTTACCCAGCATGTAAAGGAACAGAAGCTGCTGTCGGAACCATTTTCATCTTCCTTTCGGATAACCAAGTCCCCACCTCCCCCCACCCATAGAGAAACCAAAAGTGACAGGAAATAAAAGCTTTCAATTTGGTCAAACGAATTTGACTCAATATTCATCTGGAAATGCGGAGTCCAAAATTAGAAATTTCAAATTAGAAGGAAAAGTTTTTCCATATCAAGTAAACGTATAAAATGTGGCTGACTTATAATGCATTACTGGATTTAACATCTGCCCAACTCGAATCCCAAAATTGGAAAGCTCAGCTCTTGAACTGACAATTACAATTTCCCTCCATCTTCAAGACCTTTCAGCACTACACCATTCTTCAGTAGAGGCTTTTAGTTTAAGTGGTAAAAACTTGGATATAAAACTTTAAAAAAAGATGCAGAGTGCTCCATAGCAACTGGATTACCCAATTTACTTCAAGTGAGGCAAAGGGTTAAAAACACATTATTTCAAATGTGCAAGTGCACTGGACCATTACAGCATTGCTATACATGCGTAACATTCTATTTATTGAGAGATTAACCTTCAACATGCTGACATAAAAAAAAAACATAGCACTTACTAGTTGTATCTTTCTTCTGGCTGCTTGGTGTTGTTGCCCAGTTTACTTTGACCTCCTACAAAGTAATTTTAAAAAAGTGAAGCACTTCATTAAAATCAGCAATTACAATTGGCTTATTCTCACATTAAAACAAAAATATACAAGCATTTGAAATCTTGAACATTACACAGTTAAAAGATATACATAGTTTTATTCCTGCATATTAAAAGATGGAACCACCATGTAAAAATGTCTTTATATCCCACATGGAGTTCACATTAGCTGTATAAATAGCTTAATAGGTGTTTACTGTATTTACATAGAATTTACAGCACAGAAGCAAGCCAGTCAGCCTAAATGGTCGATGCTCGTAATTATACGCCATACAAAACTCTTCCACCTCATTACTTCTTCCAGCCCTGCCCTCACATCCCTCTATTCACTTCTCCCTCATGCATGCATCAAGCTTCCCTTCAATGTGTTAATGAGGAGTTCAACCACGATGGCAGCAAGTTCCACATTCTTGCCACTTTAAAGTCTATGTTATAATTATGGCCCCTTGATCTATCACCCACAAGTAGAAAAAGTTTCTTCACATCCACCCTTACCAAACCCCTTCATAATTTTAAAGTCCTTTATCAGGTCTCCTTCCAGTCTTCTCTTTTCCAGAGAAAGAGAGCCCACCCCTGCTCAATCTTTGCTGCTAGTTGTATCCTCCAAATTCTGATAATATCCTCAGAAATCTTTTGTAGTATGGCGACCAGAACTGCTCACATTACCCCTTGCTTGTATTCTATTTAGAACTTTGTTTGCACTCTTTATGGCCTTATCAATTTGTGTATTTGGAGTAAATATGTTTTGGTTACAGAATGTTCAAATTAATTTTGGCCCAAACCTTAGATTGTCCAGATTCACTAGAAGATTCCTTTAGTTTGTATTGACTGAAAACTGGAAATTTCCTGCCCCATACTAAAAACACTAATCAACCTGCAGGCTACACAAACTAGTATATTAAGACTGGTTGAAAAATCAACAGCTATGTTTTAGAATAGTTTAAGAAAAACAGCTCTACAATTCAAACCATTATTCCTGGAGGTCCCTTCAAAAACACATTTCCCAATGTTATATTAAATAGTCTGAAAAGAGCTCTTTAGCATTTTACTCACTCAATTACAGTTATTAGAGTTTATTATAAAATTTGGTACTTCACACCATCTTCAGTTTACAGACAGCTGAGAACCATTGGATTATTTTTAAAGTTAAAAAATGTCTGATTTATCAAATGATATTACAAGAACATTGCATTTTCTGAGGGGGTTAAAGCGATGGTTAAAATTTCACTAGAATTTTTTTTTACGGGCAAATAGGACTCCTCAAAACTGCAAAAGCAAGCCAATTTCTTCTACTCCTAACTAACCAAGGAATCAGACAGACACTTTTTCCAAATATTACAGCAATTATTATAGTTTACATTTTGCCAGCTTAAATGCTCTCCTCACTCACCCTTTAGATACGATAGCTTACCTTACCCATTATTTTACGGCCATTCATTGCAGCCAATGCAGCTGCTGCATCTCTATGCTCATAGAATTCCACAAAGCAATATGGATCATTGCTTGAATGCTGCAAAACAGAAAATCCAACAGAAGAGTTCACCCTTCTGCTTGCGGTTTGCTGAGAAGAAAAATTCATGAAAACTTAGTACAATGAAAACAAATGAAATACTTACAGATCTACATTATAAGCCTTTAACTTTTATAGCCAATCTGTCCACGAACAAAAACAATTCAAATGGAAATTACTGAAAATTTAACATTTCTGAACATTTTTAATGTAATACAGGGCTTCCCCTGGCTTTTAAATATAAAGAAAAATCAGTATTTTACTAGTTGAACCCTAAAATCATTAGTAAAAATTGCTAACCTGTTGGCTAACTTCCACAGCCAATGTTTTGTGCGGCAAAGAATAGCAAATATTGGGAGGGTTTAACTTTTGCAGAGATCTGCTGCAATTGCTGTGACACTGATCTTTCCCGTCTGCAATCTGTAATCAGGAATGGAGCTGAAAGTATGTCTTGAGTGAAGGGGGTTATTTTTTTTAATCTGGGAAGAAGGTATGGATGACTACTGCCACATGAACATCATCAGTTTTGTTTTTTTTTTAAAAAGAGTAAAATCCAATTTACAGGTAAATAGTAAATAGAATATCAAACAGGCAGGTGAAGCAGCTTAAGAGTTCAGTAAATGTGTCCATGCAAGATGGTACTTGCTCACAAACTTGAATTCATAATAGGAAGAAATTCTACTAGATCATTAAGGTGACTTGACGATTAACCCTGAGCTCTGACTATGAACTTTAATAAATGTGTCTACTTCTTCCCCCATGTATATAAAAATTACAAAATAGATGAAAAGTAGGAAACTAAACACTTCTCACATTTGAAAACTCAGATTATATTACATGTTGCATTTTGATTCAAAAATGCTACTGCAATTTTCAGAGGGCTAAAATGAACAGTGTGATTGGATACATTACCCATCATAACACCAAGTATGCACAGAGGATGCTTGGCTTAGTAATCAGTTGGTTACTGGAAATCAACATGCTCCCAAGTTGAAATGCATGCAAGTCTCCAAATTAATGAAACCCTCAACAGTTAAAGCCAAGTACTCAGCAAATAGGTGGACGCATAAATGACTTTGCGTCTTCAACGTTTGAAGAATTGGGCAATCATAATTCTCGGTTTTGCACCCACTTTTTGTAAGCTCTCAGTGAAGATTTTGGTTTTTGAAAATGCAAGTACCTGTACATGTAGACACACTAATAGATCATTTTCAAAAAGAACACCTGAATGATGTTTCAAGCCCGTTAAAAATTAAGCTTGCAGCAAATTTAGTTTCGACCTCAACACAATGGGCCGCATGGTCGGTGCTTCAATGCTGTGTTGAAATAAAGTCAATTCAGCACTGGTGTACGGATATAAAGTCACTCGAGGGGACTCAAAGGGCTTTGCTTTACAGAGATTCACGACATTTCTCTTCCTTAAAAATCAGTGACATAAATTAAGAATCCACATGAGAAAATACATTAATAATTTTTTGACAAAAAGCGAGCGACATCAAACCTTAAGTGCATCCTGATTTTTTATTGCATTAACTAAAGGGTTTACAGTAGAACTATCAGATCATAATCCTTGAAAAAGACTAGCGTGGTTGTAAAAATTTACATAAAGTACATTGAAGATTGCATTTTTTTTTTAAACGATAGAAATGACTAATGTATGGCTCCATACAAATTCAGGAATACTCTGTGCAACTACACTTTGGGGTAGGTGTGGGGGCGAAAGAGAAACACAAATTTTCAACCAACAGCAACTTTCTACAATACTCAATAATCTTCCACTGCATTAGATCAGGACCGTGCAAGTGTGTACACTAGATATAACATAACTTAGATAGGGAAATGAATTAGCACAAGCTGACATTACTCATATTTCTACATTTTGTGCAGCATGAACTGGTGGCAGGCTGCTGCAGTTTTGCATAAATTGCAAAGGCAGTGAAAATATCTGCTCTGGAGTAATAAATAACTTAGTGCCAAATCACATTCCAATTATAGGTTTAATCTGGAGCATTTTTATTTCCACTGTGTAGTAAGTGGACAATATGGTTCAGATGTAGTTAGTAGCTTCTTCATAAACTAACATTAATCTATTTGTTTTTAATAGTGTTTAAAATTAGATTCTGAGCAGCAAGGAATATTAATCATAAAATTACTATGGCAATTGAGTCATAACTTCTTTCTTGCACAGTCCACAATATTCAGTGCACCCCCCCACACACACACACCACCTCAGGAGACAAGAAATTATAGCAGCGGAAGCCATTCTGGCCAATGTGTCTGTGGCAAGCTCTTTTGCTAGGGTAATCCAAAACTAATCCCATTGCTGGCTTTCTCCCCGCCAAACTAAATCTTCCTCAAGTTCAAATATTTCTCCAACTTTTCCTCAAAAATATGCTATGGTCTCTACTTCAACTGCTCCCCATGACAAAGCAATTTGTGCACCAACAATTCTGTGTAAAGAAATTTCTTCTAACTCCCCCGTCCTGCAGATTTTAAGTTGACAATCCTGCATGGCCACTCCCTGACGCCCTTCCCTATCAAAACCCATTGAAATATAAAAACTTCTATTCAATCTCAAATGTTCTCTGCTTTAGCAGAAATACTCCCATTTTCTCAAGTCTCTCCTCAGTTAACTTATCATCCCCCCCCCCTCCCGCCCAAAGGTCTTCCTGAAAGCAAACCACACAATAGAAAAGTTAGTGCTACTCAGGAAATTAGCATAAGACATATCCCAAACTCCTCCACTGTCTTTTCAAAATAATAACTGCATAATATTTCATGACAGTTCAGATAGGCAAGAAATCATGGATTGGACGAATAGTTAATTGGAAGAGATAACTTGAGATCAAAAAAGTCTCTTCAGACTGCTGTTAGAATTGAAGGATTCATTCCATGGTACAATAGCTAAAGCTACTTAAACAACATGAACATAAATAACTGATAACAGGCAGCTACAAACATCTGAAGGCCAAGAATGGCATGCCTGACTCCAATCTTGGGAGGCTGACCGGAGAGATGGGCCTTCAGAAAGTATAAACAGGAAAGACATACGAAGAGGAGGGTTTCACCCATGAGTTGAGACAAAGAACTTGAGCCATTGGGCACCCTAGTTTGGGAAGAGCCCTTATCAGTTAAATGGTCCTGTCCATCATTTTAGCCCAAGCCCATCCCCCCCCAAAAATAAAAAAGGTATCTAAAGAGCCTTTAAGGGCAGACGGTGCAGAAAAGAGCTGTGTGTGCCCAATCGGGAGTAATACCAGCTACTTGTCAGTCGCATATCTATTATGTCTATCCTGATTGCGTGTTGTGCTTAACTATATTTGAACTACTGCTCCTTAATAAAATGCCATACTAATAATCATCTCATTTCAAGGTTAAGATGCTGCACTGAAACGGTCCTGGTTATGTTCCTTTAGCTATGCTCAAGTATCTATTTTGCAAGAACGGATATAAAAAGCACAAATAACTGAATTGGAAAAATGCTTCAAGATGACTGGGTGAGGTGACTGAATGGATTCAAACATTATTTCTATTCATTACTATACAGCAAATTAACATACCCAGTGAAACAATCAAATACCAAAAATGGGATTCAATATGTAGCAATGCTCATGAGAGTTCAACAATTTCAGATCATATCTTTCTCCCATTTTTTTGGACAGCATCTGATGATTCGGATATTCCTATTTACACCTCCTCTTTTGTTTCTTCAATTTCCCATTACCATCTCCTTTCACTTTGCACCATCATCCCTTGTCATTCAATCATTCCAGCCACTCTATCATAGACCTTCCTTTCTGTTCTGTACTTGCTGAAAATGTGTTTAAGTCTCTAATTTTTTCCAGTTCTGACAGGTCATCAACCTGAAACATTAACTCTTGCTTCTCTCGCCACAGATGCTGCCTGACACATTGAATATTTCCAGTATTTTCTGTTTTTATTTTGGATTTCCAGCAACTACAGTATTTTGCTTTTGTATTCGCCATGATCAGTGTTCAGCAGGCTAATAATATCGAAGTATTTTAAATTTAATGTACCAAAGTACTGATTGAGGGTCCCATCCAAAACATCAAGCTTTCTCTTTCAAACTGACATACTATGCAACATTCATGAGCATATCATTCATACAACCAATTTTTTGAAATAATATTTTTGCATATTAATCAAATCATTCTTGTACTTGCTGGATTACACACCCATTGGTCTTCAGTAATGAAAAAAGATAGATTTTTGGATACGAAGGAAATCAACTGACAAGCAAAAAGAGCACAGGAAGGTGGAGTTAAGGTACATCAGTCATGAATTTATTGAATGGCAGAGCAGACTCGAGGGGCCAAATGGCCGAAGCCTGCTCCTATTTCTTGCATTCTAAAGACAGTTCAATACATTCACCCAGATGACAATATAAACTAGATGTAAATGCGTTCTTCATTCCTTTTTGGTTCAAAAGGTACAGCAACTTTTATCCATGGTCAACCATCATTCTGTATTTGATAAAAGTCAGTCAACTCACATTTTGAATAGCTAATTAACTTGAAATAAACAAAGATTTCTCTCCCTGCAGTTTACCAGGAAGTGGCACCAGCTTTAGGATGGACTAATGTATCCAAACCATCATTTGTGTAGTCAACAGAATATTTTACTAACACATTTGGTTGACAACCTTTTAGCTGTGAGAAACCCAACATGTTTCTGGACCAATGAAGCAACAATTTATTGTCCATAAGCAGACAAACTAAATGAACACGAATATCAATTGTTGGGGGAGGCAGAATCTAGTTTAATACATGTGATAGCATAATAGAAAGTGCAGCGATGGTGATGATTGGAGCATCAAAGGAATTATGAATGTCATCTACCATAGTGCCAAGATGTTGACCTAAATCGTGCTGCTCTAGCAAGCAGCCAAATGAGCAAAAGACACTTGTGCATGGGGAGTGGAGGGAGAAAAGTTGTCCCTTGGCTATCATGAAAAGCTTTCCACCAGCCAGCTCAGAGCAGCACTGCATGCTCTCATCCTCAGGGGTATGTGGCCCTCCAGCAAAAATTTGGTGTTTGTTATGTGGCTCAGAGAGATGAGGAGGATTTCTAACTTACACCAAAAATAAATTATTGCAAACCATCGGCTTTTCTTCCCCCAGTGAACACATCTGCAATGTTCACACTATGAAGTGTCCCAATTTATTTTAAATCATGCAACTGAAACAGTTAAGCTTTAACAACCAGCTGTGTAAACTACAATTATTTCCACGACAAAGAATTTCAGTTCAACATTCTACTCCTCCCTGAAGAGTTCACTGTAAATGCCTACAGCTTTAGCTGTGTATGCAACTGGTATTTCTAGTGGTGTATAATTCAAAATAAATGAACTATCATGGTTATGAGTTTTTCAAGAAACTGTATTGTACTTGAAGCCATTCCTCAAAACATGAAAAACTATATGGTGAACATTTTGAGTCTTGCACAAAGTCAATGCAGAACTTGGCTCCATTTGTAATAGTGATATACTTTTGGCTACTAATAAGTGCAGCAGAACCGTTTAAAAAGGAAGAAAACAAGCTTTCACAGTAGAAAAGAACTCTGAATAATCACTGACACAATATATGGTTCTTGGGAGTGTATGTGTAATAATGTTGTGTTCTTACCTCTGTGATCATTTTACAACTTTTACATGGACCAATCTGACTAAAAAGTTGAAGTATAAGGGCTTCCGTCACATCTCTAGAGAGGTTACCTACGTAGCTGAAAAACATTACACATTTGAATGTCAGTTACTATTGTTAGCAATTTTCACATTAGATTATTTCTGTACCTTTAAAAATGATTTAACTGAGAAGAATCAATTAGGCAGGTTATGATTGTTACTAGCCAAATGAAAGATCATGTGGTGCATGCACTTTAGTCCATTTCATTTACTTTTGCTCTTTAACAAGTGGTACAACAGCACAACTGGTAGGATTCAGATCACCATATCAAAGAGTTCCATCTTCCAGTTCATAGGCAACAATCTAATAAAATGCTGTAGAACAATTCTTCCAAAGTTTTCCTATAGTTGCTAATTTGGAAGGGAGACAGGCTTGAAAGGGAAAGAAATCTAAAACTAGTAAACCATTTTGAAATTTCCAAAAGACAGTACTATTAAAAAGATACAAGCACCAAAAAGTGTACGTGTGTGCAGACACAAATAAAAGGGTGCTTGCTGGTCAAGTTGAGTCAACTGTTTAAGTCTATTAATTCTTCAATCAACTTTTGGCAAAAGTTACATCAAATCTATTTTCACACTGTTTACAGTAGACTCCAGACACCAGTTTGAATCAAGATGATAAAAACTGAAAAGTTAGTAATGGATTCACAAGTTATTTCCAGCAGAAAAATCGGATTCATAGCAGCACAATTATCAGCGGCAGCATCTCCAGAGTCCTAACTCAGATCCAACAAGGGAATTTTTCCTGATCCTCCAAAACAGTAAATGTTATACACAACTAGACCACGTCTACTAATAACTTTGCAAAGCCAATACAAACCGTTTTGGAAAAAAAAAATCTTATACCAGGTGGGAAGGAGAGAGGATAAATAAATATGTACACTCCCTGGCCACTTGTTTACCAGGCTAAAATGGACACGTGCACCTTTTATTACATAAAACCCAAAAAGACTAGACAATATGAAAAAACACCAAGCAGTTAAAAAATTACGTAATCAAGAGGAACAAATGTCTTTGTAAACCATAACTTAAAGCTCATCCCAAATTACAACCATCTGCTCCCTCCCCTTAAAAAAAAAGTACATTTTTATTAAAATAGTTTTAATTCCTCTCCCGAGGCACAATATGTGGCGTCGTCTGCTCCGGGTACGGGCGAGCGGCAGCTGCGTGTTTTATTTGTTGGCTCCTCATTACAAAATGGACTCACTCCTGTCCCCTCTTAAGAACAGCCGAAATCACATCGAGTTTCTTCCCCCCTCTTTCTCTCTCTCCCCCTTCCTGCCTTCGATCGATCGATCGACGGGACGAATGTTACTCGCTTCCTTCGGCCCGCCAGGCCAGGATTGGATTGACCTGGACTAACCCCGCGTCGTGTTGCACCGGGTTTGCGGCCTTTAACCGGGACTGGCGGGGAAAAGCCCAACTCCTCGCCTTCTTCAGCCGCCAAACCGTCCGTCCGTCCGATCCCCCCCCCCCATTTTCTTTCACACGCAACACACAAAAAAAAACTAGTTTTTTTTTCTTTAAAAATGAAGAGCCAAGTCTTCGATCGAGTTGGCGGTTGTTTTTTTTTTAAATAAAAATCACTCACAGGGTCCGCGGGTACGAGTCGTCGTCCATGTCTGCGAGCCGCCGGCCGCTTGCTCCGCGCCGAGTCTGTGAAGCCGAAAAGGAGCTGCAAATGGCGGAGCCCGGTGAGTCAGCCCAGCTGCCGCGCCTGCGCACCTCCGCCCCACTGACTCACCCGCTGGCTCGCCGCTGACATTTTATTCCGCCTTCAAAGTTTTATATTCGATCAAAACATCTCAATTCCGACGTTGTTTTCCTCAAGAATCACCCTTCCCGTGTGAATTCTTCCATCTAAGCGATTGTCTAACCTGTTCCATAATCATGTAAGTGCTTTTTTAAAAAAAAATAATTCCTCCAAAATGTTGTGCGCAGCAACCGATCTCTGCAGGCCCTCTGGGAGGTGTAGTTTTAAGGGGTGGACTTCGTTCATTTTTTTAAAACTACAATTCCCAGATACACACTCCTTCAGATTTAAACTGGGCACAAAAAGCAAAGTACTACTGGATGCTGGAATAATCTGAAATAAAAGCAGAACATGCTGGAAATACTCAGCTCAAGTCAGGCAGCATCTGTAGAGAGAGAGAAACAGGGTTGAATCTTTCAGGTCAACGACCTTCCATCAGTTCTGGGATTCACCGGGTCCATCTCTGATGGAAGTCCACAGGCCTGAAAGGTTTCACTCTGTTGCTCCCTCCACAGGTGTTGCCTGATCTGTTTCCAGCATTTTCTCATTTTTAATTAAATAAAAAGGAGATATCTGTGATTAGGTGGAGAGCAGGCAGATGATCAACTGACAGAAGTGATGATGGTGCAAAGCAAAAAGGAGGTGATCAGTACGTTTCCGGCCCAACGAGGAAGGAGGCATTGCTGGATCTGGTTTTGGGGAATGAGGTGATTCAGGTGGATCAAGTTTCAGTAGGGGAACATTTAGGGAACAGTGATCATAGTACCATAAGGTTTAGGTTAGCAATGGAAAAGGACAAAGAGCAATCTAGAGTCAAAACATTTAATTGGAGGAGGACTAATTTCAGTGGGTTGAGATCAGACCTGGCACGGGTAAATTGGAATCAATGACTGGCAGGCAAAACTGTAATCGAACAAAGGGCTGCCTTTAAATAGCAGATAGTTCAGGTATCGTCGAGGTACATTGCCACGAGGGGAGAAGGTAGAGTAACCAAAGCCAGAGCTCCCTGCATGATGAAAGAGATAGAGGGCAAGATAAAGCAGAAAAAAGGGGCGTATGACCGATGTCATCTTGAGAATACAACTGAGAACAAGACTGAATACAGAAAGTTCAGGGGGGAATTGAAATAAGAGGGGCAAAGAGGGAGTATGAGAACAGACTGGCACTTAACATTAAAAAAATCCAAAATTCTTCGACAGGCATATAAATAGTAAACCGGTAATAAAAGGAAGGGTGGGACCAATTAGGGACCAAAAATGAAACCTATACATGGAGGCAGAGTGCATGGCTGAGGTACAAAATGAGTACTTTGCATCTAACTTTACCAAGGTAGAAAATGCTCCCAAAGTAATAATGAAAGAGCATGTAGTTGAGATATTAGATGGGATAAAAATTGATAAAGAGCAGGTACTAAAAAGGCTTGCAGATAAGTCACCAGGACCAGTTGGGATGCATCCTAGAATGCTGAGGGAAGTAAAGATGGAAATTACAGAGAAGATTTCCAATCCTCCTTGGATGCAGGGATGGTGCCAGAGGACTGGAGAATTGCAAATGTTACACCCTTGTTCAAAAAAGGGTGGAAGGATAAACCCAGCAACTACAGGCCAGTCAGCTTAACCTCGATGGCCGAGAAGCTTTTAGAAACGATAATCCGGGACAAAATTAACAGTCACTTTGACAACTATGGGTTAATTAAGGGAAGACAGCACGGATTTGTTAAAGGCAAATCGTGTTTAACTAACTTTGTTGAATTTTCTGATGAGGTAACAGAGAGGGTTGATGAGGGCAATGCAGTTCATGTGGTGTACATTTACTTCCAAAAGGTGTTTGATAAAGTGCCATATGATAGGCTTGCCACAAAGTTGAATAAAAGGGACAGTGGCAGCATGGATACAAAATTGGCTCAGTGACAAGAAACAGAGAGTAGTGCTGAACAGTTGTTTTTCGGACTGGAGGAAGGAATACAGTGGTGTTCCCCAGGGGTTGGCACGAGGAAAACTGCTTTTATTGATATATATTAATGATTTAGACTTAGGTTTACAGGGCACTATGTCAAAATTTGCAGATGACACAAAACCTGGAAGTGTAGTGAACAGTGAGGAAGATAGGGATAGACTACAAGAGGACATAGACAGGCTGGTGGAATGGGTGGACACGTGGCAGATGAGGCTTAATGCAGGAAAGTGCAAAGGTATATCATTTTGGTAGGAAGAATGAGGAGGCAATATAAACTGAAGGGTACAATTCTAAAGGGGGTGCAAAAACAGAGAGACCTGGGGGTATATGTGCACAAATCATTGAAGGTGGCAGGGCCGGCTGAGAAAGCGGTTAAGAAAGTATATGGGATCTTGGGTTTCTTAAATAGAGGCATAGAGTACAAAAGCACGGAAGTTATGATGAACCGTTATAAAACATTGGTTCGGCCACAACTGGAGTATTGTGTCCAATTCTGGGCATGTGAAGGCTTTAGAGAGGGTGCAGAAATGATTTACAAGAATGGTTCCAGGGATGAGGGACTTCAGTTACGTGGATAGACTGGAGAAGCTGGGGTTGTTCTCCTTCGAGCATAGAGGATTAAGAGGAGATTTGAAAGAGGTGTTCATAACCATGAGGGGTCTCGATGAGAGAAACTGTTCCCATTGGCAGAAGGTGGAGAATCAGAGGACGCAGATTTAAGGCGATTGACAGAAGATCCAAAGGCGACATGAGGAAAACATTTTTACGCACCGAGTGGTTATGATATGGAATGCACTGCCTAAAAGGAGGAGGCAGATTCAATCACGGCTTTCAAAAGGGAATTAGATAAGATTATCTAGATTTTCAAAAGGCCTTCAATAAGATACCCCATAATAGACTGATGAACAAGGTCAGAGAATGCAGACTTGGGACAAGTAGCAGAATGGATAGCGAGCTGGCTTCAAGACAGAAAGCAGAGAGTAGGGGTAAACGGTAGCTATTCACAGTGACAGAAGGTAGGTAATAGAGTTCCACAAGGATCAGTACTGGGACCACTGTTGTTCACAATTTATATCAACAATTTAGACTTTGGAATCAAAACACAATTCCTAAATTTGCAGATGACATCAAATTGAGAGGGCTAATTAATACTGAGGAGGACTGCAACAAATTACATGAGGACATTAATAAACTTGCAGAATGGGCATATAATTGCCATATGAAGTTTAACACAGATAAATGTGAGGTATTATATTTTGGTAGGAAGAACAGGGAGATCACTTATTACTTGGAGGGTGTGAGTCTAGGTGGGGAAGAGGTACAAAGGGATCGCATAGAGTACAAATACACAAATCATTAAAAGTTGCGACACGGGTTAGCATGGCCGTAAAAAAGCAAACCAAGCACTAGGGTTTATTTCCAGAGGTATAGAATTGAAAAGTAGGGAAATTTGCTAAACTTGTTTCGAACCTTGGTTAGACCACACTTAGAGTACTGCGTGCAGTTCGGGTCACCATATTATACAAAGGATATAGAGGCACTGGAGAGGGTGCAGAGAAGATTTACAGGGATGATACCAGAAATGCGAGGGTATACATATCAGGAAAGGATGAACAGGTTGGGTCTCTTTTCTATTGAAAAAAGAAGGCTGAGTGGTGACCTAATAGAGGTCTTTAAAATTATGAAAGGTTTTGGTAGAGTGGATACAGAGAAAATGTTTCGACTTGTGAGGAAGAGCATAACTAGAGGTCGTCAATATAAGATAGTCACCAAGAAATCCAATAGGGAATTCAACAACAGCAACTTGTATTTATATAACGCCTTTAACGTGGTGAAACGTCCCAAGGCGCATCACAGGAGTATTATGAGATAAAAAATTTGACACCGAGCTGCATAAGTAGAAATTAGCGCAGGTGACCAAAAGCTTGGTCAAAGAGGTATGTTTTAAGGAGCTTCTTGAAGGAGGAAAGGGAGGTGGAGAGGCGGAGAGGTTTAGGCAGGGAGTTCCAGAGCTTGGGACCAAGGCAACAGAAGGCACGGCCACCAATGGTCGAGCGATTATAATCAAGGATGCGCAAGAGGGCAGAATTAGAGGAGCACAGCCATCTCGGGGGTTGTGGGGCTGGAGGAGATTACAGCGATACGGAGGGGCGAGGCCATGGAAGGAATTGAAAGTAAGGATGAGAATTTTGAAATTCAGAAGAAACTTCTTTCCCCAAAGAGTGGTGAGAATGTGGAACTCTCTAATATAGGGAGTGGTTGAAGTGAATAGTTTAGCTGCATTTACGGGGAGGCTAGACAAGCATATGAGGGAGAAGGAAATAGAGGGTTATGCTGATAGATTTAGATGAGGAAAGACGGGAGGAGGCTCGGGAGGAGCATAAACGCCGGCATGGACTGGTTGGGCCAAATAGCCTGTTCTTGTCCTTATATCCTATGTATTTCTATATAAGTGTTGCCTATGCAATAACTCAATCGGCTTAGTACTGTGAACTCAATCAGGTGCGACCTGACTCTACTTTATTAGCTCTTAAAGTGAGGATTAAACATGGAGGCTTTCTTTATATACAAGGGCTGCACGTGTGTGTCTGTGGCCCAGTGACCTCCGATGGTTGCACCCCCGGTGGCAGATAAGCCCAGGCATGCATACATTACATCATTCCCCCCAAGATCTTGGTATTAGTCCTATTTACAAATTGAGACGGTCCGGGGCTTTCCGTTCCCGAGTTGATCGTCTCAGTTCAATTCCAGATCTGGGTGAGCTCTCTGAGCCATTCATGACTTGAGGCTGGATAGCCGATCTAATGGGAGTGGCAATGTCCATGTTGGGGATTGAAGATCCAGATTCATTGACAACAGCAAGATCTTCTGATGGCTGAATATGAATCGGTTGGTCATTGATGGTGTCTTCTTCAAACTGTTCCGGTTTGTTTGTGTGCCACAATTTTGTCTGATTAATGTGCCTCCTCATGTTTGCCCATCAGTGAGCCTGACAATAAGCACCCTGTTACCCTCCTTGGCCGCAACAGTGCCAGTGACCCACTTGGGGCCTTGACCATAATTTAGCACATACACAGGATCATTAATAGAGATGTCGCATGACACGGCAGTGCGATCATGATGCCACTGCTGATGTTGACGTCTGTTTTCGATGCGATCGTTAGGATCAGGGTGGACAAGCGAGAGCCTGGTCTTGAGACCTCTCTTCATCAACAGTTCAGCAAGGGGGACCCCGGTAAGCATGTGGGGTCTCGTCCTGTAACTAAGCAGTATGCGTGACAAGCGAGTCTGCAAAGAACCGTGAGTTACATGTTTCAGGCTCTGCTTTATGGTTTGGACGGCTCGCGCCGCTTGACCATTGAACTCGGGTTTGAATGGTGCTGACCTTACGTGCTTGATACCATTGAGTCTCATAAACTCTTGAAACTCCAAACTCGTGAAGCACGATCCATTGTCGTTCACAACGGTGTCGGGCAGAGCATGAGTGGCGAACATGGCACGAAGGCTCTCAATGGTGGCTGTGGATGTGCTGGATGACATGATTACACATTCTATCCATTTGGAATACGCATCCACCACCACCAAAAACATTTTGCCCAGGAAAGGACCCGCATAGTCGATGTGGATCCTTGACCATGATTTGGATGGCCACAACCACAGACTTAGCGGAGATTCCACTGGTACATTGCTTAACTGCATGCAAGTGTTGCACTGATGCACACATGATTCCAAATCAGAATCAATGCCAGGCCACCAAATGTGAGACTTGGCAATGGCCTTCATCATCACAATACTGGGATGGGTACTGTGTAAATCCCGTACAAATCTCTCCCTGCCTTTCTTGGGCACAACAACACGATTACCCTATAGCAAACAATCAGATTGAATGGATAGTTCATCTTTGCGACGGTTGTAAGGTTTGGTCTCATCACACACTTCCCTGGGAATGGCCGACCAATCACCGCTAAGGACACAACGTTTTACAACCGATAAGATCGGATCCTGGCTGGTTCAGATCCTAACTTGTTGAGCAGTGACAGACGACCCTTCACCCTCAAAGGCATCCATGACCAACAGTAGGTCTGCGGGCTGTGGCGTTTCCACCTCCGGTGTGGGCAACGGTAAACGGCTCAATGCATCGGCACAATTCTCGGTGCCAGGTCTATGGTGAATAACATAATCATAGGCAGATAATGTCAGCGCCCACCTCTGGATGTGGGACGACGCGTTGGTATTGATACTTCTATGCTCTGAAAACAAAGATATGAGCAGCTTGTGATTGGTTTCAAGCTCAAAACGAAGCCCAAACAGATACTGGTGCATCTTTTTAACCCCATATACGCAGGCCAAAGCTTCTTTCTGCTTTAGACATGCTTCTCGACGCGTACGCAATGGGTTGTTTGTCCCACTCATTGGATTGTTGGAGCATGCAACCAACCCCATGCGATGAAGCCAATACTAAACGCTTGCACGGGTCATAATGTACCAGCAATTTGTTGGAACAAAGCAGATTTCTAGCCTTCTCGAAGGCCTTGTCTTGAGGTACACCCCAAACCCAGTTGTTGCCTTTTTTGAGCAGCATGTGCAGTGGATCTAATAAAGTGCTTAATTTAGGTAAGAAATTACCGAAGTAGTTGAGAAGACCAAGGAACGAACGCAGCTCCGTCACATTCTGGGGTCTGGGTGCATTTTGATGGCCTCTGTTTTCGAATCCGTAGGCTTGATGCCATCTGCAGCAATCTTCTTTCCCAGGAATTCGACTTCCAGTGCCATAAAGACGCACTTTGAACGTTTCAGCCTGAGCCCCACTTTGTCCAGATGACGTAGAACCTCTTCCAGGTTGTGCAGGTGTTCGGCAGTGTCACGACCTGTGACCAGAATGTTGTCTTGGAACACCATGGTTCTAGGGATGGACTTCAGTAAACTTTCCATGTTTCTCTGAAATATGGCGGCAGCCGAGCGAATTCCGAAAGGACACCTGTTGGAAATGAACAGCCCTTTATGCGTATTGATGCACGTAAGTTTCTTCGACGATTCGACAAGCTCCTGTGTCATATAGGCCGACGTCAGATCCAATTTGGTGAACGATTTTCCCCCGGCAAGCATTGCAAACAGATCATCAGCCTTTGGTAATGGGTACTGATCCTGTTTCAAAACTCGGTTGATCGTAACCTTGTAGTCTCCACAAATCCTGACAGTGCCATCATTCTTCAGCATAGGAACAATGGGACTAGCCCATTTGTTAAATTCGACCAGTGAAATTACCGCTTCACGTTGGAGTCTGTCGAGTTCGATTTCGACCTTCTCCCTGATCATGTACGGGACCGCCCGGGCTTTGTGATGGACGGTTCTTGCATCTGAGTCCAGGTGGATCTGCACCTTGGCTTCCATGAAGTTGCCGATGCCCAGTTCTAACAGCGAGGGAGCTTTGCTCAACACTTGAGCACACGAAGCGTCATCCACAGATGACAAAGCTTTAATATCGTTCTAGTTCCATTTCATTTTTTCGAGCCAACTCCTGCCGAACAGCGTTGGATCATTGCCTGGAACGATCCACAGCGATAGATCATGAACCGCCCCATCATACGACACCTCGACTGCTGCACTGCTCTTTGGTGTAGGTATGCAATTTTGCATTTACTGGACTCAGCTTGGGTTTCACGGCCTTGGTGTCCCACAACCTTTCGAAAGTCCTCTGGCTCATAATTGACTGACTCGCACCCGTGTCTAATTCCATAGATACTGGCACGCCATTCAATTTTACTTCAATCATTATCGGTTGGCTCTTTGTCAGGAACGAATGTACAGGATACATTTCCTCCTCGGGTATCTCTGGTTGCATTGCCGGATCCGCTCCGGATCATAGAAACATAGAAACATAGAAAATAGGTGCAGGAGTAGGCCATTCGGCCCTTCTAGCCTGCACCGCCATTCAATGAGTTCATGGCTGAACATGCAACTTCAGTACCCCATTCCTGCTTTCTCGCCATACCCCTTGATCCCCCTAGTAGTAAGGACTTCATCTAACTCCTTTTTGAATATATTTAGTGAATTGGCCTCAACAACTTTCTGTGGTAGAGAATTCCACAGGTTCACCATTCTCTGGGTGAAGAAGTTTCTCCTCATCTCGGTCCTAAATGGCTTACCCCTTATCCTTAGACTGTGTCCCCTGGTTCTGGACTTCCCCAACATTGGGAACATTCTTCCTGCATCTAACCTGTCTAAACCCATCAGAATTTTAAACTTTTCTATGAGATCCCCTCTCATTCTTCTGAACTCCAGTGAATACAAGCCCAGTTGATCCAGTCTTTCTTGATAGGTCAGTCCCGCCATCCCGGGAATCAGTCTGGTGAACCTTCGCTGCACTCCCTCAATAGCAAGAATGTCCTTCCTCAGGTTAGGAGACCAAAACTGTACACAATACTCCAGGTGTGGCCTCACCAAGGCGCTGTACAACTGTAGCAACACTTCCCTGCCCCTGTACTCAAATCCCCTCGCTATGAAGGCTAACATGCCATTTGCTTTCTTAACCGCCTGCTGTACCTGCATGCCAATCTTCAATGACTGATGTACCATGACACCCAGGTCTCGTTGCACCTCCCCTTTTCCTAATCTGTCACCATTCAGATAATAGTCTGTCTCTCTGTTTTTACCACCAAAGTGGATAACCTCACATTTATCCACATTATACTTCATCTGCCATGCATTTGCCCACTCACTTAACCTATCCAAGTCGCTCTGCAGCCTCATAGCATCCTCCTCGCAGCTCACACTGCCACCCAACTTAGTGTCATCCGCAAATTTGGAGATACTACATTTAATCCCCTCGTCTAAATCATTAATGTACATAGTAAACAGCTGGGGCCCCAGCACAGAACCTTGCGGTACCCCACTAGTCACTGCCTGCCATTCTGAAAAGTCCCCATTTACTCCTACTTTTTGCTTCCTGTATGACAACCAGTTCTCAATCCATGTCAGCACACTACTCCCAATCCCATGTGCTTTAACTTTGCACATTAATCTCTTGCAAATCTGATAAGTCCCGGCCGGTGAAACAAATTGGGCAAGGAAGGCCAGGTATTGGCTCATGAGTGGACAAAGGGAAGGAGGGATCACAAAGGATAGGGTGAACTGAATGTCCCTCAATTGTATTATGTACTGAAAGTGTTACGTACTGAAAGGATCGGTCATCATCATCCATGTGGTGTGTCACAGCATGCTTGCTGAGCTGCGGACACATCCGCTGAAGGTTCCCCATTTTCGCACAAATATAATGTCTGAAACGGCACTGGTGAGGCCGATGATTGCCCCCACAACGCCAACAGGTGAAATCGGTTTCGTGCCCAATGGCGGACTTCGAGCAGCTACAGGTTTCGCAAACACAGTCGGGTAGGCCCTGCCAGGTGCAGCTCTGCCAACCGATGACACAATCTGGTGCACACTATTTGCTGTGGAGTTCCGACTCTGCGAGGATATCTGCTTTGTACTATCGACCGTGGTCAGGCAAGCCTGGGCAATCGTGATGGCCCTGCTCAGATCCAGCGTTTCCGCAGCCAGCAGCTTCCGCAGGATCACCTCGTGGTTTGTGCCTATTACAAAGACGTCACACAGCATGCCTTCCAACATGGTTCCAAACTTACACAGCCCAGCGAGACGTCTCGGGTCGGCAACAAATTCCGCCACATCCTGACCCTCAGAATGAACATACTTGTAAAAGCGATATCTTGCGATAATGATGCCTTCTTTAGGTTTGAGATGATCCCGAATCAGAGTACACAATTCTTCATAGGTCTTTTCCGTTGGACGGCAGGTGAGAGCAGATTCTTTATGAGGCCATAGATTTTTGGACCACAAACCGTGCGGAAAACCACCCTGCGCCTAACTGCATCAGCATCTTCATCCATCTTGTTGGCCACAAAGTACTGGTTGAGGTGATCTGTAAAATCCTCCCAGTCTTCTCCCTCCACAAATCGCTCCAGGATTCCAACGGTGCTCATTTTTTTTATGCATGAAAGTTTGTATTGTGCCTCGTCGCCAAATGTTGCATATGCAATAACTCAATAGGCTTAGTACCGTGAACTCAATCAGGTGCGACCTGACCCTACTTTATTAGCTCTCAAAGTGAGGATTAAACATGGAGGCTTTTTTTATATACAAGGGCTGCACATGTGTGTCTGTGGCTCAATGGCCTCCAACGGTCGCACCCCTGGTGACAGGTAAACCCAGGCATACATACATTACAATAAGTACCTGAAGGAAAATTATTTGCAGGTCTATAGGAACAAGGTGGGGCATTCGGTCTAGCTGAAGTGCTCTTGCACGGGTTCGATGGGCCGAATAGGTTCCTACTGTGCTGTAACGATTCTATGATTCTATAATGATAGAAATCAGAGAAACAAACATTTGTGTCCAGAAGAGGTGTTCATGGTTACAGCACAATCGCAGAGAGAATGGAAAATCTAGTAAATGTAACAAAATCTCAAGGCCCAGGAATGTGGCTGAAGAAAGGCAGAGGTGGACCATTCCACTGGCTGTGTACCAATAGGTTCCCCATCCCAAAGATCAGCCCACACCGTACTCATTTGCAGTAGCTCTTCTGCACCCATCTTCCATTACCATCACCTACTGTCCGAGAGACAATGGGAGTGATGGTTAAGATCTAGTGAAGTTGTTAAAGTCAGTGTTAAGGCCAGAAAGCTGTAAAGTGCCTAGTAGAAAGATGAAATGCTGTTCCTTGAGCCTACATTGAGCTTCATTGGAAAAAAGAAACATAGAAAATAGGTGCAGGAGCAGGCCATTCGGAGTGTAGGAGGCCAAACACAGAGGGGTCAGAGTGGGCATGGGATGGAGAATTAAAGTGGCAAACGAGCAGAACTCAGGGTCCCACTTGCGACAGAACAGAGATGTTCCGCAAAGCAACTAATCTGCGTTTGGTTTACCGCATCGTGAGCAACGAATACAGTATACTAGGCTGGAATAAGTACAAGTAAATCACTGTATGACGCGGAAGGAGTGTTTGGACCCCGGTATGATGGCAAGGGAGGAGGTGAAAGGGCAGGTGTTCCATCTCCTGCTCTTGCATAGGAAGGTGCCAATGGCGGCAATGGCGGAGAATGATTCATCGAATGCAGAGGCTTTGTGGGATGGAAGTTGAGGACCCCATCATGATTCTAGGAGGGGCGAGAAGGGGTGAGGGCAGAAGTGTGGGAAATTGAATGGACACAGTTGAGAGCCCTGTCTACCAGCTGAGGAAAAGGAGGACATTTTTGAAGCTCTGGTGTAGAAGGTGACATCGTCTGAGTAGTTGTGACAGAGATGGAGAAACTGGAAGAAGGGAATGGAGTCCTTACAGGAAGCAGTGTGGGAAGAGGTATAATCAAGATAGCTATGGGAGTCAGTGGGCTTGTAGTAGATATCAGTGGACAGCAAATCCCCAGGGAGGAGGAAAAGAAGTTGAGAAATGGGAAGAGTCAGAGATGGACCATGTGAGGGTAAGGGAGGGGTAGAAGTTACCCCTACCCGCCAGAAATTACTTCATTACCTCCTCCACCCACGCCTCACCCACAATATTCTTCAAGCCGACACGAGGTGGCCCCTGTTGGGCAGCGACCGAACGGGAGGTGGTTTCTCTGTGGTGATGAACCATGTGGACATTCTTCACCTCTCTGCTAAAATGATCATTTGTAATCAATAAATACTGGTGGCTCCCAACATCAATCATTTAGTGACTTAGACTATACCATTCCGAATTTGGGATTTGGGCAAGAAATTGTCGTAGGTTAAAATGACTCAGAACGGGTTTCGTTACAGCAGTGGGAAGTTTAAAATGCTCCCCGTCACTGGGTGTATGGGTCACAGAAGAGGAGATGTTCTACTTTTATCCTGTGTTCCGAGCGGAAGTGTTCAGGAGATTCATCTTCCATTTTCAGAGACTCCCGGACAGTTACTGTTATATTGATTAATCCTATAAACTACCTGGATTAATATCCTAGGAGCAGGATCGAGTGTTAGAAGGATAAGTATAGTTTAAGATTAATGTTGTTTTAATGTTATGGTTCCTAAAATGATGGGACTACAGAATTACATGCTGACAATGCTTGAAACAGTACCCCGCAGAGGATGTGGTAGTTAGGTGTGGGCCATGGTTGATGGAGCCCCAAAAGAAATGTTTCCAAAAGTGAGGAGCAAACCCATCTTCTGATACCAAGAAACCTTTTCATTTGCAGCCAGGTGCAAGGAGCAAGGGTTGCTGCATGGACTTGGCTACCAAATACCTGTTTTGCAGCTTGTACTTGTGCATTTACTGGAGGATGACCTCCAGCCATAAATAGGACCACCCTCATGTTGTCCACATTGTACCCTCCGTTCAAGATCAAAGAGAGCATTGTTGATCAGATGCCTCCGCTGTGCCACTGTGAACAATCAATCCATTTTTCTATCACCACCACAACTTCCTCTTTAATGGTGAACTGGTGTCTTGCTTGACATTTTCACTCCCAGCAAGTGTGCTGCAGGCCAAGCTTTTCATGTGCCAGTCACTTACTCAACTTAGGGAGGGATTACCATCACACAAATCAGTGCTACCCATGGGCGAGCTGAAATCCATTTTTGCTATTCCCACCAGGGCTTATATGTCTTCAGAATGAAGAATACTTCAAGTCCTTTCTTGTTCGGGCCAACTGGCCACCCTTTCCCTCCTGACTGGACCACTGCTTTAAAAGCCAGGTTTCCTCGGGTGGCAACATTGGGAGGCAGGAAAATGGACAAAGAAGCCCTTGGCCATAGTTTGTGGCCACAGGCAGCTTCAGCAAACAGGCAGGGAATGAGCTTTGGGCAGCAAAGCCATAAAGACCAGGCTGGTTTAAACGGCATGTTGTGACATCAGGCCATATACAACTGTGGGAGGTACACTGACTTCAAACAGTGACTGGCAATCCATAATGTTTTTGCAAGAGGCTCAAGTTGCTCGTGATTCATGGAGGAATGTTGTCTGTGTGGGAGAGATGCATCCTGGAATTGTTGTTTTTACCCTGATTTTTGCTCAGCTGACCCTTGCTATCACCGATGGCTTGCGTGTGTGGTCTTTTCTCATTCTCTACTCATCAACTACGGTGTCTCTTTTTGGATTTTTTTTCTCTCCGGCTTGAGTTTTTCTTTCCAGCTTTGCATCTTCTTGCTTCCCCCAATTTCTTCACTTCAGCCCAGTGTTTCGTTTCCTCAAGCTACTTACTCCAACCCTGGTTCAGTAGCACTATTGATGTGTCAGTTTGATTGGAGCCTTTTAGTCATGGTACAACACAAGTAATTGGGGTAAGGTGCAACATAAGTCAAATTCAGAATTCTGGATAAAGTGGACCGTATTAGAAATATTCACGGAGAGGGAGATTACAGTTATTAGGACTTTATGCAATTCTTTACAGCAGTCATTAAATGTTAATATTCTGTATTATTACATTATAAAATGCCCAGCAAATTAAAGATAAGCAGAATTTGAAGGGTGGCTCAATATGAGTGAACTTCCGCACACCGCCGCACGGAGTGATAGGATATAGGTTTGCAGCTGTAATTTCCTAACATGGTGAGTACCTGATCTTGCTCTGCTGATTTTCAGATGCTGCTATTAGAAAGAAAGTCTTGCATTTATATAGCACTTTTCACAACTTCAGGACGTCCCAAAGCTGTTTATAATCAATGAAGTACTTTTGAAGTGTAGTCACTGTTGTAATGTAGGAAACCCAATTTGCACACAGCAAGGTGGCACAAACAGCAATGGTGACAATGATCAGATGATCTGTTTTAGGGATGGTTGAGGGACTTCCCTGCTCGTCTTCAAATAGTGCCATGGGACCTCGGCTCATCCGAAAGACAGGAGAGAGAGAAATTCTGGCTGTGGGAGAGAGTTGTTTTTACTCTGTTCTTGTGGAATGCAACCTTTGGATATACTGTAACAGCCGGGCACAAGCGGTGCAAAAAACATCAAAAATAAAAATATTCCACATCAACAATAACTCTGAGAGGAACCACAAACTCACTGTGGGAAGTACAACAACAACAAAAATATTTTATAATGGAACAAGAAGTGTGGAGGAGGGAAGAAAATAAAGAAAGTTACTTGCAGCTTAACCAATTTTTGTAAACTGATAGGTAATTAGTGTTACACATATAACTGTGATTATTTTATCTTTCAGTATCAGTAAGGTATAAAATTACATTGTGTCAGGCATGTTACACATTACTTCAGTAAATTTGCTGCATATCAGCAAATGGGTAAAACTACGATCATGCTTAAACTGCAGTGGGACCCACAATAAATATCATAACCTGTGCTCCATGAGCAAAATCACAGGAGATCGACTCGTGCTGATAAATTATGCTTAAAACTTTAAAATGTATTTGCAAGCACTAGCAATTGTTTTAACTTTCTAATAGTCTTCATTTTTCTGATATTTGTTTTTATCTTTGATGTGATGTTTTAATAAAAGTATTCGACAAAAAGACACAATAAGAACTTTCTTCTTGTGTGGGATTGGTATCACCGCCTGGTGGCCTGGCTTTGCATAAACAATTGTCTGAACATTGAAAAGCAGATTTTACATTCACCAAAACCACATTGACCCCATCTAATTTTGTTTTCATGTCACTAATTATACATGCAATGCAAGTTCCCAGCCCAGTTTTGGCCAATCAACCGGAGCTCCCCACACTGGGTAAGCGGGTATTGCGTCATGCTGTTATCAGCCCTTAAAAGACTGCAGGGCATAATTAAAGACTTGTGGCCACATAAGAAAGAAGAAAGAATTTACATTTATATTGTGCCTTTCACCAACTCAGGACATCCCAAAACACTTTACAGCAAATTAAGTACTTTTGAAGTAATGGAGGAAATGCAGCAGCTAATTTACACACAGCAAGGTCCCATAAACAGCAATGTGTTGTTAAAATAAAATAATGATCGGATAATCGGTTTTATTGATGTTGGTTGAGGGATAAATATTGGCCAGGACATCAAAGAGAATTCCCTTGCTCTAGTCATGGGATTGTTTTACTTCCAGCTGTTTTAACGGTCTGGATTTTGAAGGGGTAATGACGGTGAAACTGTCAGCATTCGCCATCATTACCCCTCTGAAACTGACAGTAACTTCAGGATTTAGTGCATGTGCAGATAAACCTGTCAATCCTGAAGTTACTGTCAGTCATTCCCTGCTCCGCCACAGGTTGCTTTGTGGAACTCCCCAGAGCTGGCAATCAATTCAAATCAGTTGAACTGACGAAAGCTTCCCCTTTTATGATGCAATATCGCTGTTAAGAGCCCCCTAAACATTAAGCCATGTCGAAAGTGGTATAACTTGGATTTTAATGGTGTGCTGACTGCTGAACAACCGTTCTGGCCCTGAAAAATTAATTTTATATTTGTGGAATTACAATTATTTTCATTATTATGATTAAGAATTATAAAGAGCCGAAATTGGTGAAGGCCAAGGGCCACCCAAGTGCCGCCCAAAGGACCGCCAATGGCCACTGGGATACCTGGCGATACTTTGGGCGGTAGTTTCGGCAAAAAGTCCTTTGAAAGGGCACCCGGCGGCAAAAGAGGGACTTACACCGTCAATCTGGGTGGCACGGCCAGGAGCTCTCATTCTCGGCGGCAAAGGCATTTGCCGCCCAAGTGCCGCCGAGGATAGAGTCGGGCCCAGGGAGGGTCGAATAGCTGGAAATAAAAATAATTAAAAAAAAAAACATCAGAACACCTTCAGGGGACCCCATCCAGGTAAGTCGCTGTAAAGAAAATTAAAAAAAAATATTTACTAACCTTTTCTTGCAGGTCTTCATACCTACCATCGGGGATAGACCAGCTTCATGGCAGCAATCCTTCCCTGTCCTGGCGCCGACTCCCGCCCGCACCAATCTGGCATCTCGGTGGGCGGGAGGTCACTTGCACCACTTGGCTGTTTGCTGACATCAGCGAGCGGTTCCCGAGAGTTCTCCCCTCTGGCCCGCTCCAGACCAAATGGAAACTCGCACAGGGCGGAACCCGAGGAGGAATGTCGGCAGATCTCGGCGACAGTGGATGGTAAGGCCATCAATTTTGGCCCCCGAGTTTTTAATATAATATATTTTTAAGTTGTTTGTGATATTTCAACTTCTACCTTAATCCTCTGTGTATGTCCCAATCTTATTAAAAGCAAATTATAATCTGTGCATTTTACTTCCTGGTTTGCTGCCTATGAGAATTTTTTAATGTGATTGGCTGCTTAGCCAGCTTGATTATATCACTGTTGCTGGATGCTTAAGATTTGTTTGATTTGGCACTAGTTTCAAACAAAGGCCAGAAGAGCTGAAATTGATCCCATGGAGATTGCTAGATCTTCGTGGCAAGCTTCTTCAAGGTCAGCAGCGATCCCCATTGCTTCGTCACTGACTGCAAAATTCCGGGCCATTGTCTTATCCAAAAGACAACACCTCTGTCACTGCAGCACTCCCTCAGCACTGCACTGGAGTGTTAATCTGGATTTTGTACTTAAGTTGCTGAAGTGGGATTTGAACCTACAACCTACTGACTCAGAGGGTGAGAGTGCTACCAACTGAGCCAAGACGGACAGTAAATCTAAACTCAGCGTGTGGTGAATCTTTGGAATTCTCTACCCCAGAGGGCTGAGGAGGTTGAGTCGTTGAATATATTCAAGACAGAGATCGATAGATTTGTGGATGTTAAGGGATATGGGGATAGTGCAGGAAAGTGGACTTGATGTAGAAGATCAGAAATGATCTTATTGAATGGCTGAGCAGGCTCAAGGTGCCGAATGGCCTACTCCTGCTCCTATTTCTAATGTTCTTATTTAAAATGGACAGTATCGCACTGGTCTTCCTTTCTAAGTCGATGAAACTGAATATCGGGAATTGTGTGGTTGGAAGGGTGAGGGGCAGGGCAAGTGGCAAACCCCCCCCCCCCATAATGTTACCAGCATCAGGCCTGGGCAATTTTAACTCCCAAGATTCATTCGAATAAGGTTAACAGTCTACCCAACCAATCGTGGGGAAATGGGCAGTCTTCCCAATTTGTTAGGGAGACAGAGGGAAGTAGAATGGGGCCAGAAGCAAAAGATAGAAAGAAAAAAAGTAAAAGTGGAGGGCAGAGAAACCCAAGTCAAAAATCAAAAAGGGCCACATTGCAGCAAAATTCTAAAAGGGCAAAGTGTGTTAAAAAGACAAGCCTGAAGGCTCTGTGTCTCAATGCGAGGAGTATTCGTAATAAAATTAACTGCACAGGCTGCAATTAATGAATATGGCTCCAGGGTGACCAAGGCTGCGAACTCAGGGGTAAATAACATTCAGGAAGGATAGACAGAAAGGAAAAGGCGGGGGGGTTCGCATAGCTGGTTAAAGAGGAAATTAACGCAATAGTAAGGAAGGACATTAGCTTGGATGATGTGGAATCTGTATGGGTGGAGCTGTGGAATACCAAAGGGCAGAAAACGCTAGTGGGATTTGTGTACAGACGACCAACCATTAGTGGTGAGGTTGGGTACAGCATCAAACAAGAAATTAGGGATGCGTGCAATAAAGGTACAGCAGTTATCATGGGCAACTTTAATCTACGTATAGATTGGGCTCACATAACTGGTAGCAATATGGTGGAGGAGGATTTCCTCGAGTATATTAGGGATGGTTTTCTGGACCAATATGTCGCGGAACCAACTAGAGGGCTGGCCATCCTAGACTGGGTGATGTGTAATGAGAAAAGACTAATTAGCAATCTTGTTGTGCAAGGCCCCTTGGGGAAGAGTGACCATAATATGGTAGAATTCTTTATTAAGGTGGAGAGTGACACAGTTAATTCAGAGACTAGGGTCCTGAACTTAAGGAAAGGTAACTTCGATGGTATGAGATGTGAATTGGCTAGAATAGACTGGCAAATGATACTTAAAGGGTTGACGGTGGATAGGCAATGGCAAGCATTTAAAGATCACATGGATGAACTTCAACAATTGTACATCCCTTTCTGGAGTAAAAATAGAATGGGGAAGGTGGCTCAACCGTGGCTAACAAGGGAAATTAAGGATAGTGTTAAATCCAAGGAAGGGGCATATGAATTGGCCAGAAAAAGCAGCAAACCTGAGGACTGGGAGAAATTTAGAATTCAGCAGAGGAGGACAAAGGGTTTAATTAGGAGGGGGAAATAGAGTATGAGAGGAAGCTTGCCGGGAACATAAAAACTGACTGCAAAAGCTTCTATAGATATGTGAAGAGAAAAAGATTAGTGAAGACAAACATAGGGCCCTTGCAGTCAGATTCAGGTGAATTTATAATGGGGAATAAAGAAATGGCAGACCAGTTGAACAAATACTTTGGTTCTGTCTTCACGAAGGAAGACACAAATAACCTTCCAGAAGTACTAGGGGACCGAGGGTCTAGTGAGAAGGAGGAACTGAAGGATATCCTTATTAGGCAGGAAATTGTGTTCGGAAAATTGATGGGATTGAAGGCCGATAAATCCCCGGGGCCAGATAGTCTGCATCCCACAGTACTTAAGGAAGTGGCCCTAGAAATAGTGGATGCATTGGTGATCATTTTCCAACAGTCTATCGACTCTGGATCAGTTCCTATGGACTGGAGGGTAGCTAATGTAACACCACTTTTTAAGAAAGGAGGGAGAGAGAAAATGGGTAATTATAGACCGGTTAGCCTGACATCAGTAGTGGGGAAAATGTTGGAATCAATTATTAAAGATGAAATAACAATGCATTTGGAAAGCAGTGACAGGATCGGTCCAAGTCAACATGGATTTATGAAAGGGAAATCATGCTTGACAAATCTTCTGGAATTTTTTGAGGATGTAACTAGTAGAGTGGACAAGGGAGAACCAGTGGATGTGGTGTATTTGGACTTTCAAAAGGCTTTTGACAAGGTCCCACACAAGAGATTGGTGTGCAAAATTAAAGCACATGGTATTGGGGGTAATGTACTGACGTGGATAGAGAACTGGTTGGCAGACAGGAAGCAGAGAGTCGGGATAAACGGGTCCTTTTCAGAATGGCAGGCAGTGACTAGTGGGGTGCCGCAGGGCTCAGTGGTGGAACCCCAGCTATTTACATTATACATTAATGATTTAGATGAAGGAATTGTGTGTAATATCTCCAACTTTGCAGATGACAATAAGCTGAGTGGCAGTGTGAGCTGTGAGGAGAACGCTAAGAGGCTGCAGGGTGAGTTGGTTAGGTTAGGTGAGTTGGCAAATGCATGGCAGATGTAGTATAATGTAGATAAATGTGAAGTTATCCACTTTGGGGGCAAAAACACGAAGGCAGAATATTATCTGAATGGCGGCAGATTAGGAAAAGAGGATGTGCAACGAGACCTGGGTGTCATGGTACATCAGTCATTGAAAGTTGGCATGCAGGTACAGCAGGCGGTGAAGAAGGCAAATGGTATGTTGGCCTTCATAGCTAGGGGTTTTGAGTATAGGAGCAGGGAGGTCTTACTGGGCTTACTGGGCAATTGTACAGGGCTTTGGTGAGGCCTCACCTGAAATATTGTGTTCCGTTTTGGTCTCCTAATCTGAGGAAGGACGTTCTTGCTATTGAGAGCGTGCAGCGAAGGTTCTCCAGACTGATTCCAGGGATGGCAGGACTGACATGAGGAGAGACTGGATCGACTGGGCCTTTATTCACTGGAGTTTAGAAGGATGAGAGGGTTTCTCATAGAAACATATAAAATTCTGACAGGACTGGACAGGTTAGATGCAGGAAGAATGTTCCCAATGTTGGGGAAGTCCAGAACCAGGGATCACAGTCTAAGGATAAGGGGTAAGCCATTTAGGACTGAGATGAGGAGAAACGTCTTCACTCAGAGAGTTGTTAACCTGTGGAATTCCCTGCCGCAGAGAGTTGTTGATGCCAGTTCATTGGATATATTCAAGAGGGAGTTAGATACGGCCCTTACGGCTAAAGGAATCAAGGGGTATGGAGAGAAAGCAGGAAAAGGCTACTGAGGTGAATGATCAGCCATGATCTCATTGAATGGTGGTGCAGGCTCGAAAGGCCGAATGGCCTACTCCTGCACCCATTTTGTATATTTCTATGGGTTTTTGTAGTCAATTTTGGGTGGGCCACACCCAAGGTATATTTAAAGTGGAATTTCTTCACTCAGGCATTGTGTATCTTTAGAATTCTCTGCCCCAGAGGGCTGTGGATGCTGAGTCTTTGAGTATATTCAAGGCTGAGATAGATAGATTTTTGGACACTAGGGGAATCAAGGGATATGGGGATCGGGCGGAAAAATGTAGTTGAGGTCGATGATCAGCCATGATCTTATTGAATGGCGGAGCAGGCTCGAGGGGCATATGGCCTACTCCTGCTTATGTTCTTATTCACTATGTTCTTATTCACATAATCACTATGCTGCTCTACCACACAGGGGATGTGTAAGATGCCAGAACTGGAGGAACACAGAGATCTCGGAGGATTGTGGGGCTGGAGGAGGATACAGAGATAGGGAGGGATGAGGCTTTGGGGGGATTTGAAAATATTTATGCATATATATGGAAAAATAAAATATGGGTTTGTATATGAATGAGCATTATGCATAGTATATAATGGTAATGTATCTAAATGTCAGCGAATACATTATATTCATACAATACATTCCACTTCATCTTGGTCTTAAATGGCCTACCCCTTATCCTGAAACTATGCCCCCTAGTTCTAGACTCTCCAGCCAACGGAAGAAACCACTCACCATCTACCCTGTCAATCCCTTTCAGAATCGTGCATGTTTCAATGAGATCACCTCTCATTCTAAACTCCAGCGAGTAGAGCCCTATTCTACACAATCTCTCATCATAGCACAGCCCCTTCATCACAGGAATCAATCGAGTGAATCTTCGTTGCACCACCTCCAAGACAAGTATATCCTTCCTTAGATAAGGAGACCAAAACTGTGCAGTGTACTCCAGCTGTGGTCTCACCAAGGCTCTGTACAATTGTAGCAAGATTTCCTTACTCTTGTACTGCAACCCCCTTGCAATAAAGGACAACATGCCATTTGCCTTCCTTATTGCTTGCTGTACATGCATGCTAGCTTTCTGTCTTTCTTGTACAAGGATACCCAAATCTCTGAACACCAACATTTAAAAGTTTCCCACCATTTAAAAAATATTCTGTTTTTCTATTCCGACCAAAATGAATTTCCCTACATTATACTCCATCAGCTACCTTACTGCACACCCACTAGGTCTATCAATTTCCCTTTGCAGACTCTTTGAGTTCTCCTCACAGCTTACTGTCCCACCTAGCTTTATATCATCAGCAAACTTGGATACATTACACTCGGTCCCTTCATCTAATCCATTAATATAGATTGTAAATAGGGGGTCCTGGTACAGCAGAGGAGCGGGAAGGTCGTAGCGGACTTGCGACGAGTGATCGGGGCAGAGGAGTGATGAGGGATCAAGGCTGAGATTTGGTGGGTGATCATGACGGAGGTTCGGCAAATGTTTGGTGCGGAGGGAGATTGTGGCGGAGGTGGGTGCATGTTTGTGGCGGAGAAGCAGCAAGAGATCGTGGCGGAAGTACGATGAATGAGGGTACAAGGCCCAGAAGAGCCGAGGGCCCACGATATGTGTGTGCACTTGGTCCGTGCAGCAGAGCAGGTCTCCAGTTGTCCTGGTTAACCCTTGCCACTGGATAAAGGCCTAGCTTTGTCAAGCCCATGTGGTGGCTGGTGTGCAACAGTCACCACACGTTAAAAAAAATCCACGCTCCGGCATCTTCCACCCCCTCAATTGGAGTTCAGGACTGAAACATCAGATCCTTCATTGAAACATCTGTGAACTCATGTGGAAGCAAGTCATCCTCGTTCGAGGGACCGCCTATGATGATGATGATGATGATATTTAAAGCGGGAATGCACCTATTCAACGGGGTTACATTTCCTACTTTCAGATTCCGTGCCAACACTGGACACAATTCTGTAGGATAGTTGGAGGGCTGTACCTAGGTATTCTGCTGCCTATCTGGAGGTCCTAATGGAGGAGGTGAGGGCAAGGACTGAAGTACTGTTCCCCCAGAGCTTGCAGGAATTTACCCAGTATAAACATCCAGCAGGCCTGACCAGAGATAGCTGAGAGGGTCATTCCAAGCAGCAACATCCCCAGGATCTGGGTCTCTATTAACAACACCTGACAACACCTCTTTCACCCCCTCTCCCAACACCCTCAATGATTTCATCACATCCTTCAAATCTAATCACAAGGGCACATTGCTCTTTCTCATTCCAAATACACCCACCTCTTCCTTTGCTTTCTTCGTCCCACACACTAACAGCATTCTCTTCTCACATCCAAGCACTCACTTCACATTCCACATACTTGGCTATACATTCCTCACTTCTGCATCCTGATTGCATCTTGCTTCTTCCGCAGCAGATGCACGATATGCAGAAGCTTTACACATCTCCACTTTTCTATAGCCACCCACTAATTCTCACCCTCTCTTCCTGCAGCACAAGACAGTACACAATGCAAGGGAGAGGAGCAAGACTTGGGAGGATTACTTGACATCATGGCCCCCACCCAAACGGAGCAGGAAGCCTTACATGAGTATGCCAGCAAAAGTCACGAGCATTGGGGAAGGCGAGGCCGGTGGCTTATCTGAGCAGGGTTTTAAAATATTACTTGTAATTCTTCATTCACCTCAGCAAATCGCACATTCAGCCAGCTTGACAACTTTTGGATGCATTCTGAAGACTGTCGGTTGCTAATATCCAACCTCTCGGTGTCATCTTAACTGTTGTTCCTTTTCTCTTTCTTCTGGGTCCTTCTCAGCACCTGGACTTACAGAAGAAGGCAACTCAGAGGAGGACAATCCACTTGAGGATACACCACCAAGCACTGCATCCCTCCCAAGCACCAGACCAGAGATTGGCACTCCACGTGGGTTAAATAGTGAGCTAGAGGGATCTGCACATGGCGGAACACGCAGCATGAGTAAGCAGCAACAGGCACTGATGGTAGGGACAGCTCAGAATACAGCTCACTGGAGGGCGAGGACCTCTCCCAGCTAAGGACAGAGATGAGGACTTCAGAGGCCCACATATGAAAAGAACACTGCTTGACAAGCAATTATGCCAGAAGGCTTACTGAAGAGTTTCAGAACTACAGCTGAAAATATGGAGAAGTCCACTCTTACTCTCTGGTATCATCTCGAATTGCATCCACATTTTGCAGTCTACCAAGGATGCTGCAGTGTGCCATCACAAACAGTCAATGTCACCAGCCTTTGCAGCTTTAATAGAAGTTCAAACGGTTGTCATGCAGGCTCTGGGTTCCACCTTGGAGAGTTGAGTATTACAAGATAGCGTTGTGACAGCTGCCTAGTGCCCTGATGGCAACATAGGTGCAGCCTACGATGCCTTGGACGTGAGGGAAGCCAGCCGCTGCTGCAGACTGGTAGATGTCCTCTGGAATGAGCCAGTGGCAAAGAAGTTAAAGGCTGTGGTCACATTTGATACGTCCTTACTATGCAGTATAAATGCACACGAGGCCCATGCTTGAGAGAAGGTCAGTCTGTGACCTGTCCTTTATTCCTTAGCATTCAAGTGATGAAGGTGGGTGGAGCTTCCCCTTTTATACCTGAAGGTCCAGGTTAGGAGTGTCTCCCACCTAGTGGTCATTGTTCTCACAGTGTACAACTTAGGTCAGATTATACATAAGAACATAAGAATTAGGAACAGGAGTATGCCATCTAACCCCTCGAGCCTACTCCGCCATTCAATAAGATCATGGCTGATCTGGTCGTGGACTCAGCTCCACTTACCCGCCCTCTCCCCGTAACCCTTAATTCCCTTATTGCTTAAAAATCGATCTATCTTTGACTTGAAAACATTCAATGAGCCAGCCTCAACTGCTTCCTTGGGCAGAGAATTCCACAGATTCACAACCCTCTGGGAGAAGAAATTCTTTCTCAACTCGGTTTTAAATTGGCTCCTCCGTATTTTGAGGCTGTGCCCCCTAGTTCTAGTCTCCCCCACCAATGGAAACAACCTCTCTGCCTCTATCTTGTCTATCCCTTTCATGATTTTAAATGTTTCTATAAGATCACCCCTCATCCTTCTGAACTCCAAGGAGTAAAGACCCAGTCTACTCAATCTATCATCATAAGTTAACCCCCTCATTTCTCGAATCAGCCTAGTGAATCGTCTCTGTACCCCTTCCAAAGCTAGTATATCCTTCCTTAAGTAAGGTGACCAAAACTGCATGCAGTACTCCAGGTGCGGCCTTACCAATACCTTATACAGTTGCAGCAACACCTCCCTGCTTTTGTACTCCATCCCTTTCGCAATGAAGGCCAACATTCCATTTGCCTTCCTGATTACCTGCTGCACCAGCAAACTAACCTTTTGGGATACTGGCAGGAGCTGGAGGCCAAGGTCGCCGCTCGCCTAGGGCGCTGGACAGGACTGCTCCGAGTGCTGTCCTACAGGGGTCGAGCGCTAGTCATAAACCAGCTGGTGGCCGCAATGTTGTGGTACCGGCTGGTCACTTTGACCCCTCCCCCTGCGTTTGTCGCCAAGATACAGAAGAGGCTGGTGGACTTCTTCTGGAACAACAGGAAGCACTGGGTCTCTGCTGCGGTCTTGAGTCTCCCGCTTGAGGAGGGCGGTCAGTCGTTGGTGTGCGTTAGCGCCCAGCTCGCGACTTTCCGTCTTCAGACCCTGCAGAGATACCTTTACGTCGAGCCCCCTCCTAGGTGGTGCGCTCTGGCGACGTATTTCTTCCGCCAGCAGCACGACCTCAACTACGATACGCAGCTCCTGTTTGTGAACTTAGGGGGTGTCAGGACCACCCTCCGGGAGCTGCCTGTCTTTTACAGGGACCTCATCAGGGTCTGGAACAAAGTCTCCACCAAGCGCAGCTCTCCGCCGGCTGGAGTGGCGGCTGTCCTGCAGGAGCCGCTGCTCGGGAATCCGTACCTCCACGACCGAGGTTTTATGTGGCGGTCGGAAGAGAGGGCTGTGGCTGGTGAGGTGACCAGGGTCAGGGACCTGCTCGATGGCGGAGGAGCGGGCTGGATGGCGCCAGGTACGCTGGCGTGGCGCCTAAATTCAGCCGACATCCGCCGCGCGGCCGAATCCATCGAGTCGCTAAAAACAGCTTTGGGCCCTGACTCTGTTAGGTGCATCGAGGAGGCTCAAGCACGTGGGGAGATCCCGTCCGAACTGACCCCCCGTCCGGACGGAATTCCTCATTGGCGCCAAATCCCGGAACCTCCCTCGGGGGCCGGCGCCTCACAACTTGAGCCGCCTCGGGGAAATCCCCTCCGTGCCTTTCAGTTCCGCGCGGAGGGGTTTCCTGTACGGGCTGCTCCTGCACACTCTCATCTTTGCCATCCTCGCCGGCCGTCCGGACACGCCATGGCGTACCATCTTGCCGTCCGGAGGAGGCGGGGGTCCCCGATGGAGGGCACTCTATGCGGGAGTCCTCCCACTATTCATCGGGTACTTGGCCTGGAGGGTGGTGCACGGAGCAGTGCCGTGCAACAAATTGTTAAGCCGGTTCACGGACTCCCAGGCCGCCTGCAATTTCTGCGGTCTGGAGGAGTCCGTGTTCCATGTTTTTACTGAGTGCACGAGGTTGCAGCCCCTGTTTCATTATCTAAAGGGGCTGCTCCTGAAATTCTGGCTGCACTTCCTGATCTTTGGGCACCCTGTGCGGAGGGGAGCGGGTAGGTCCGAGGGCCTCCTCGTAGGACTGCTCCTGGGCACGGCCAAGGGTGCTAACAGCTGGTCCAGGCAGCGGGCGGTCGAGGGGGTCGTTCAACCTGATTGCCTGCCTCTCTTCCGCTCTTACATCCGGTCCAGGGTGTCCTTGAAGATGGAGCACGCGGTGTCCACCGGTACGCTCGCGGCCTTCCGCGAGAGGTGGGCACCGGAGGGACTGGAGTGCATCATCACGCCCGGCAACCAAATTTTAATTTGATTTTACGTTTTAAAGTTTAATTTGTTTTAATTGCCGGTGCTTTTAGTGTCCCCCTCCCCTTTTATAGGGGGCACTGGAAAAAATCTGATTTTAGCGCCCAAAAAAACCAACAAAAAAACAAAAACACAAAAAAAAACCACAAAAAAGAAAAAAAGGGCCTTGTAAATGTCTGCTGTGTCATCCAGGGCGGGTGGCACGGTTTAATGTTTTATGTTTTACAGGTAGACTCTAAAAGAGTTTCATGCACAAGGACCCCCAGGTCCCTCTGCACCACAGCATGTTGTAATTTCTCCCCATTCAAATAATATTCCCTTTTACTGTTTTTTTTCCCAAGGTGGATGACCTCACACTTTCCGACATTGTATTCCATCTGCCAAACCTTAGCCCATTCGCTTAACCTATCCAAATCTCCTTGTAGCCTCTCTGAGTCCTCTACACAACCCGCTTTCCCACTAATCTTAGTGTCATCTGCAAATTTTGTTGCACTACACTCTGTCCCCTCCTCTAGGTCATCTATGTATATTGTCAACAGTTGTGGTCCCAGCACTGATCCCTGTGGCACACCACTAACCACTGATTTCCAACCGGAAAAGGACCCATTTATCCCGACTCTCTGCTTTCTGTTCGCCAGCCAATTCTCTATCCATGCTAATACATTTCCTCTGACTCCGCGTACCTTTATCTTCTGCAGTAACCTTTTGTGTGGCACCTTATCGAATGCCTTTTGGAAATCTAAATACACCACATCCATCGGTACACCTCTATCCACCATGCTTGTTATATCCTCAAAGAATTCCAGTAAGTTAGTTAAACATGATTTCCCTTTCATGAATCCATGCTGCGTCTGCTTGATTGCACTATTCCTATCCAGATGTCCCGCTATTTCTTCCTTAATTATACTTTCAAGCATTTTCCCCACTACAGATGTTAAACTAACCGGCCTATTGCCTTTTGCCTGCCCCCTTTTTTAAACAGAGGCATTACATTAGCTGCTCTCCAATCCGCTGGTACCTCCCCAGAGTCCAGAGAATTTTGGTAGATTATAACAAATGCATCTGCTATAACTTCCGCCATCTCTTTTAATACCCTGGGATGCATTTCATCAGGACCAGGGGACTTGTCTACCTTCAATCCCATTAGTCTTTCCAGCACTACCTCCCGAGTGATGGTAATCATCTCAAGGTCCTCCCTTCCCACATTCCTATGACCAGCAATTTTTGGCATGGTTTTTGTGTCTTCCACTGTGAAGACGGAAGCAAAATAATTGTTTAAGGTCTCAGCCATTTCCACATTTCCCATTATTAAATCCCCCTTTTCATCTTCTAAGGGACCAACATTTACTTTCGTCACTCTTTTCCGTTTTATATATCTGTAAAAGCTTTTACTATCTGTTTTTATGTTTTGCGCAAGTTTACCTTCGTAATCTATCTTCCCTTTCTTTATTGCTTTTTTAGTCATTCTTTGCTGTTGCTTAAAATCTTCCCAATCCTCTAGTTTCCCACTAACCTTGGCCACCTTATACGCATTGGTCTTTGATTTGATACTTTCCTTTATTTCCTTGGTTATCCACGGCTGGTTATCTCTTCTCTTGCCGCCCTTCTTTTTCACTGGAATATATTTTTGTTGCGCATTATGAAAGAGCTCCTTAAAAGACCTCCACTGTTCCTCAATTGTGCCACCGTTTAGTCCTTGCTTCCAGTCTACTTTAGCCAACTCTGCCCTCATCCCACTGTAGTCCCCTTTGTTTAAGCATAGTACTCTCGTTTCTGACACAACTTCCTCATCCTCAACCTGTATTACAAATTCAACCATATTGTGATCACTCATTCCGAGAGGATCTTTTACGAGGAGATCGTTTATTTTTCCTGTCTCGTTACACAGGACCAGATCCAAAATGGCTTGCTCCCTTGTAGGCTCTGTTACATACTGTTCTAAGAAACAATCCCGTATGCATTCTATGAATTCCTCCTCCAGGCTACCCCGTGCGATTTGATTTGACCAATCGATATGTAGGTTAAAATCCCCCATAACTACTGCCGTTCCTTTTTCACATGCCTCCATTATTCCCTTGATTATTACCCGCCCCACCATGAAGTTATTATTTGGGGGCCTATAAACTACGCCGACCAGTGACTTTTTCCCCTTACTATCTCTAATCTCCACCCACAATGATTCAACATTTTGTTCATTGGAGCCAATATCATCCCTCACAACTGCCCTGATATCATCCCTTATTAACAGAGCTACCCCACCTCCCTTCATGGGTTACAGTGCTGGTTGAATACATGACATCACCTCCCCCCCCCCGCCAAAGTCTTATTGGGATCACAGGTTGAGTCTCTCTGGTGGTTTATGCTCTCTTGTAGAGCGCCTGAGTTGGGGCTCCGGTTGTTGGGCGCTGGCCTGAGTGTCTGCTGTTTGTGGTGCCTCAGGCCTATCCAGACAGCCCACAGTGATTGGGCTCTCCTTCCTTTGGTTCCGGTGTTCGGTCACCTGTGGTGGAGTGAACTCTACATCGTGTTCTTCCTCTGCTTCTTCTATGTGGTTGCTGAACCTCCTTTTTGTTTGATCCACGTGTTTGCGGCAGATTTGTCCATTGGTAAGTTTAACTACCAGAATCATATTTCCCTCTTTGGCAATCACAGTGCCTGCGAGCCATTTGGGCCCTGCAGCGTAGTTGAGGACAAAAACAGGATCGTTTACATCAATACATCGCGCCCTCGCATTCCTGTCATGGTAGTCATATTGTGGCTGGCGCCTGCTCTCGACAATTTCTTTCATGGTGGAGTGTATAAGGGATAGCCGGGTTTTGAGCGTCCTTTTCATTAGCAGCTCTGCGGGTGGAACCCCTGTGAGCGAGTGTGGTCGGGATCTATAGGCCAACAGGAGGCGTGATAAGCGGGTTTGTAGGGAACCCCCTTGAATTCTGAGCATCCCCTGTTTGATTCTCTGCACTGCTCGTTCTGCCTGGCCGTTTGAGGCCGGCTTGAACGGTGCCGTTCTGACATGGTTAATTCCATTGCCTGCCATGAAGTCCTGGAATTCAGTGCTTGTGAAGCACGGGCCATTGTCGCTGACCACGACGTCCGGTAGACCGTGGGCGGCGAACATTGCCCGTAGACTTTCTACCGTGGCAGAGGCTGTGCTTGAATTTAAAATGACACACTCGATCCATTTGGAGGAGGCGTCGACAACAACCAAAAACATTTTTCCCATGAAAGGACCTGCGTAGTCCACATGGATGCGTGACCAAGGCTTGGCGGGCCAGGGGCTAAGGGGGGCTTCCCTGGGCGCATTGCCCAGCTGGGCACACGTGTTGCACCTGCGAACACAAAGTTCCAGATCTGCGTCTATCCCTGGCCACCAAACGTGTGACCTGGCAATTGCCTTCATCATGACAATGCCCGGGTGCTCATTGTGGAGTTCTCTGATGAACACCTCTCTGCCCATCTGGGGCATGACTACGCGGTTTCCCCACAGTAGGCAATCAGCCTGAATCGCGAGTTCATCCCTGCGCCTGTGAAACGGTTTAAATTCCTCAGGGCATGCCCTGTACGTGGCTGCCCAGTCCCCATTCAGGACACATTTCTTGACTAGAGACAATAGCGGGTCTCTATTTGTCCAGACTTTAATCTGACGGGCTGTCACGGGTGAGCCTTCGCTTCCGAAAGCTTCAACAGCCATGACCATCTCAGCAGCATGTTCGGTAGCCCCCTCAGTGGTGGCTCGTGTGAACCTGCTGAGTGTATCGGCGCAGTTTTCGGTGCCCGGTCTGTGCCGAATTGTGTAGTCACAGGCGGCTAACGTAAGTGCCCACCTCTGTATGCGGGCTGATGCGTTTGCATTTATGGCCTTGTTGTCGGCCAAAAGGGACGTTAGGGGTTTGTGATCTGTCTCCAGCTCAAATGTCCTGCCAAACAGGTACTGGTGCATTTTCTTTACAGCATATATACATGCAAGCGCCTCCTTTTCTACCATCCCATAACCCCTTTCTGCCTGGGACAGACTTCTGGAGGCATGAGCTACCGGCTGTAACTGACCCTTGACATTGACATGCTGCAACACACACCCGACACCATAGGACGACGCATCGCACGTTAACACAAGTTTCTTACATGGGTCGTATAGTGTTAACAGAGTGTTGGAACATAACGCGTGCTCTATTAAAAGCCCTTTCCTGGCTGTCCCCCGAGTCCCATTCGCGACTTTTGCGTAGGAGCACATGTAGCGGCACTAGCAGCGTGCTCAATTTGGGAAGAAAGTTGCCAAAATAGTTCAGGAGCCCCAGGAACGAACGCAGCTCCGTCGTGTTACGGGGTCTGGGTGCTCTCTGGATCGCTTCTGTCTTGCACACAGTAGGGCTGATCCCGTCTGCTGCTACCCTCATCCCCAGGAATTCTACCTCTGGAGCTAGGAAGACGCACTTCGCCTTTTTCAGTCGCAGCTCTTCCCGGTCCAGTCTGCGTAGCACCTCCTCCAGGTTGTGGAGGTGTTCTTCGGTATCGTAGCCCGCAATGAGGATGTCGTCCTGAAAAACCACCGTCCCTGGAATCGACTTGAGGAGGCTTTCCATATTTCGTTGGAAGATCGCGGCGGCCGAGCAAATCCCGAACGGACATCTGTTGTACTCAAACAACCCCTTGTGTGTCGTGATGGTGGTAAGCTTCTTCGACTCACTCGTCAGCTCCTGGGTCATGTAAGCTGAGGTCAGGTCCAATTTTGAAAAAGGTTTGCCACCAGATAGTGTCGCAAAGAGGTCCTCCGCTCTCGGTAGCGGGTACTGGTCTTGGAGTGACACCCGATTGATGGTGGCCTTGTAATCACCACATATCCTGACCAACCCATCCGCCTTGAGCACCGGCACGATCGGGCTCGCCTAGTCACTGAATTCGACTGACGAGATGATGCCTTCCCTCAGCAGGCGGTCCAATTTGCCTTCTATCTTTTCCCGCATCACGTACGGCACCGCTCTAGCCTTGTGATGTAATGACCTGGCGTCCGGGTTTATGTGAATCACTACCTTGGCCCCCATGAAAGTGCCGATGCCGGGTTGAAATAATGAGTCAAATTTGTCCAGGATCTGTGAGCATGATACTTGCTCCACAGATGTAATTGCATTGACATCGCCCCATTTCCAGTTCATGACAGCAAGCCAACTCCTCCCCAGTAGTGCGGGACCGTCCCCTGGGACAATCCAGAGTGGCAACCTGTTCTTCGAATCTTTGTGGGTCACGACTACCGTGGCGCTGCCTAACACCGGAATGATCTGCTTTGTGTAAGTTCGTAGCTATGCGTCAATCGCCGATAATTTTGGCCTCCTGGCCTTGGATGCCCACAACTTTTCGAACTGTTTGATACCCATCAGGAACTGGCTGGCACTCCTGTCTAGCCCCATTGATACTGGGATGCCATTGAGGAACACTTTCATCATTATCGGTGGCGTCCTGGTGTATGAACTGTATACGTGCTCCACGTGAACTTGCTGAACTTCAGCTTCCAGCGATTTCCCCCAGCGTTCACTTCTGCAATTTCTGCAGGTATTTTGCTCATCTCTGCAAACTCCGGCTGAGTGTGTGCCTCCATGCCTCCAACATGAGCTGTTGTTTGAAACAAAAGATTCCTTGCCAATCGATCATCCCTGACTGCCCCTGTGACTGTCCTTGAATGTGCCATTAACAGGTGTTGATGGCCCCATTACTGGCCGCATTGTCCCTTGCAATGGCGTGAATCGCCGTTCAGCTTGCCATTGTCTCTGTCGAACTCCTCCTCTGGGTTCGACGACATGTTGGGGCATGCCCAATTGCCCCTGTCTGCCTGGAGAACTATGTACTGCTTTAACAATGTTGAATCTCTGTCCCAACCATTCCTTAACACAGTACCTCTCGTCTGTTCTGCTAGTGGCCATGCTCGCGTGGTTTAAATCCCAGTTTCTCGTCGCCATTGATACGTCCTTACTATACAGTATAAATGCACGCGAGGCCCATGCTTGAGAGAAGGTCAGTCTGTGACCTGTCCTTTATTCCTTAGCACTCAAGTGATAAAGGTGGGTGGAGCTTCCCCTTTTATACCTGAAGGTCCAGGTTAGGAGTGTCTCCCACCTAGTGGTCATTGTTCTCACAGTGTACAACTTAGGTCAGTTTATACATGGGTTACAATGCTGGTTGAATACATGACAACATTGACAGCCACTGGCAAAGCATGGCTCGCTGGCCCAGCAGGCAGCACGTCCTGTTGCAGAGGTCTACAACAGCCTGCCTGGAGAAGTGCGGCCTCGTGAGACACTGCTCCTCAGATAGATCCAAGAAACCGACTCTTGGCTGTTACAGCCGGTGTTCCGGGTGTAGCCTCCTACAAGTAGGCCCCGTTACCTGCTGTTATCGAAGAGGCTCACTTGCTGCTCGTGCTGGTTGATGAGGAAGCTGCTGTTGCTCCTCATTCCCTGGATTCTGGTGAGGTCCCAGCAGATTGGAAAACCGCAAATGTAACACCCCTATTTTAAAAAGGAGGCAGACAGAAAGCAGGAAATTATAGACCAGTTAGCCTAACATCTGTGGCTGGGAAAATGCTGGAGTCCATTATTAAGGAAACATGAGCAGGACATTTGGGAAAGCATAATTCAGTCGAGCAGAGTCAGCATGGTTTTATGAAAGGGAAATCATGTTTGACAAATTTGCTGGAGTTCTTTGAGGATGTAACGAGCAGGTGGATAAGGGGGAATCCAGTGGATGTGGTGTATTTGGATTTCCGGAAGGCATTCGATAAGGTACCACATAAAATGATACTGCACAAGATAAAAGTTCACAGGGTTGGGTGTAATATATTAGCATTGATAGAGGATTGACTAACTAACAGAAAACAGAGAGTCGGGATAAATGGGTCATTTTCCCGTTGGCAAACTGTAACTGGTGGGGTGCCACAGGGATCTGTGCTGGGGCCTCAACTTTTTACAATCTATATTAATGATTTGGATGAAGGGACCGAGTGTAATGTAGCCAAGTTTGCTGATGATACAAAGATGGGTGGGAAAGCAAGTTGTGAGGAGGACACAAAACATCTTCAAAGGGATATAGACAGGCTAAGTGATTGGGCAAAAATTTGGCAGATGGAGTATAATGTGGGAAAATGTGAGGTTATCCACTTTGGCAGAAAAAATTAAAAAGCAAATTATTATTTAAATGGAGAAATATTACAAAATGCTGCAGTACAGAGGGAAGTACAGAGGGACCTGGGGGTCCTTGTGCCTAAAACACAAAAAGCTAATATGTAGTTACAGCAAGTAATCTGGAAGGCAAATGGAATGTTGGCCTTTATTGCAAGGGGAATGGAGTATAAAAGCAGCTAAGTCCTGACACCTGGAGTACTGTGCACAATTTTGGTCTCGTTATTTAAGGAGGGATATACTTGCACTGGAGGACTTCAGAGAAGGTTTACTCGGTTGATTCCTGAGATGCAGAGGTTGACTTATGAAAAAAGGTTGAGTAGGTTGGGCCTATACTCATTGGAGTTCAGAAGAATGAGAGGTGATCTTATTGAAACATATAAGATACTGAGGGGGCTCGACAAGGTAGATGCAGAGAGGATGTTCTCGATTCATGGAGGAATCTAGAACTAGGGGGCATAGTTTTAGAATAAGGGGTCGCCCATTTAAAACTGACATGAGGAGGAATTTCTTCCCTCAGAGGATTGTAAATCTGTGGAATTCTCTGCCCAGAAAGCTGTGGAGGTTGGGTTATTTATATATATATGAATATGTTTTAAGGCAGAGATAGACAGATTTTTGAGCGATAAAGGAGAAAAGAGTTATGGGGAGCAGGCAGGGAAGTGGAGCTGAGCCCATGACCAGATCAACCATGATCTTATTGAATGGCGGAGCAGTCTCAAGGGGTCATATGGCCTACTCCTGCACCTATTTCTTATGTTCTTAACTTTTCCTCTGTCCAAATCAAATGGCACCCATTAAAACCAGTTTAGAGCTTACTCGGGGTAAGTAACACAAAATAGATGACAGAAAGAAGCTATCCGGAAGCTGGAAACTCTTCTGGCATTCTAGTGCTTCCAGTGGCTCTGCGAGACCAATCCCGTAAAGTTTTACTGCCGAGCTGGGAGCTAGGCAGGACTTCTGCAATTTTGCATTAAATTTACGTTGGGGTCCTAATGGCATCATATGATCCCGATTTGCATGTATTCATGAAGCTCCAACCTGTCTTGGCTGATTTAAAAATCTTATGTGGTTAAAATGGCAGTCACTGGGAACAACAACAACTTGTATTTATATAGCACCTTTAATGTAATGAAATGTCCCAAGTCGCTTCACAGGAGTATTATCAGATAAAAAACTTGACATCAAGCCGCATAAGTAGAAATTAGCACAGGTGACCAAAGCTTGGTCAAAGAGGTATGTTTTAAGGAGCGTCTTGAAGGAGGATAGAGAGGCGGAGAGGTTTAGGCAGCGAGTTCCAGAGCTTGGGGGCCTAGGCAACAGAAGGCACAGTCACCAATGGTTGAGTGACTATAATCAGGGATGCTCAGGAGGGCAGAATTAGAGGAGTGGAGACATCTTGCGGGGAGGGGGCTGTTGTGCAGATGGAGGAGATTACAGAGATAGGGAGGGGCAAGGCAATGGAGGATTTTGTAAACAAGGATGAGAATTTTGAAATCAAGGCGTTGCTTAACTGGAAGCCAATGTAGGTCAGCGAGCACAGAGTGATGGATGAATGGGACTTGGTGCGAGTTAGGACACGAGCAGCCGAATTTTGGATCACCTCTCGTTTACGAAGGGTAGAATGTGGGAGGCCAGCCATGAGTGCGTTGGAACAGTTAAGTCCAGATGTAACAAAGGCATGGATGAGGGTTTCAGCAGTTGATGAGCTGAGGCAAGGGCGGAGACGGGCGAAGTTCCGGAGGTGTAAATAGGCGACCTTAGTTATGCTGCGGATATGTGGTCGAAAGCTCATTTCAGGGTTAAATATGACACCAAGCGAACAAAGCGGTAAGTACTCTGCAGCAACTTTAACCGCTGGCCCACCCCGTTCCTGTGGGACGAGTTTAAATTGCCCCTTCTGCCATGTTAAATTAATGAATTAGAATATGTCGCAGAACTATTCTTGATTTTAAACCAATATACATATCGAACTGAACATTTAACTTCACTCTGACCAATATGCTGCTTTGACATGGAATACTTCTGGAAGATTCCAGAGAGTTCTGTCCTTCCTCAATTGCCTGACTCTCTCAAAGGGAGGTCTTTTAAAAGCACTGTGACTCCTCATCTCAAAATACATGATTATCTTCAATTGTTTGTCGGTTCAGTTACATATATATTGAATAGACAGCAAATATAGCTCTGTTTAATTGTGAATGTTATTATATTGGATCCAATGTGTGATTTTTGGAAATCCACCTTATATGGGTGTATTTCATTCAAACCAAATGACAGTGCAATTCCAAGTCCTTTTACGATTTCTTACCCTGGTAAGAAGTTTATGGCACTTGCTGAAACTTTTACCATATTAGGAAAGGGGAGAGTTTAGAGATGGTTTCTTCAATATTGCAACCAGAAATTTACTTCATAAATTCAGGAAAGACTGCTGCTGGTGAACAGATTATAACCGTGAAGCCCCTCCCCATTTGTAAAGAGAGCACATGCAGTAAACATAATCCCTTTTCCCAGCAACGAGCCGCTGGGTTAGTGCAGTTGGTGTACAGTAATAGTTGACAGTGCGGGTTCATCATCCATCCCAGCCCTGTTCACAGGAGCAGAGAAATAGCCAGAATATTCCAGCCTTGGGGACTCTTATTGCTCACTGCTCACAGCTCATATTCCAGATACTTTCCAGTCCAGCCCTTGCCTCCCGCGTCACTCTATATATATTTCCGAGAGGGGAGCCGAGTGGCAGAATGGCTCAGTTCAGCGTTCCTGGCTTTGCGATGAAGCATTCTCCGAACCAGGCGGCCAACACCGACGCTCTGCCTCCCGGCTGGGAGGTGAAGATTGACCCTCAGACCGGGTGGCCTTTTTTCGTCGACCACAACACCCGCTCGACAACGTGGAGTGACCCGAGAATGCAGCTGCAGAAGGTCAGTGCTGTGTGTGTGTCCCGGGGGCTCCACACCTCGGGTTACAATCCAAGTGGGAGATGAAGAGTACCCCCCCCCCCCCACCACCCGCTGTTATTCTGGGGCAAACCTGTATCTGAGTAGCTTTTAAAAAGGGGTGTCTTTGGAGAAATTGTTGAGGCGCGTTGTGAAGCTTTATTTGACCATGTGTAGTGTATTGCAGGGACGTATACTGTGTACGCATAGACTGCAGTGCCAGCGTCCTGCCTGTAACCTTCCCTCAGTGCTGACTGCATCCAAAAACAAACCACAGCACACGGGCTTTTTGTGCCAATTTCTACCCATTTCAGTCATTGTAACAATAATTCAGTTTGGCAAAAAAAGTACATTTCCTTCTGGGGATAATGATTGTCTATTGCAAAAAAACGTAAATGGCTTTTATTTTGACGCCTCGAGTACGCGAATGCCTCTTTTTTATGGGAAATGAAATTAAAACAATATTAACAAGTCAGTTAAAGTTAACCAAAAACAAGATGGCATCCTTACAGTTTCAGAGATTGAGATTGTGTTTTGGATGACGCACTGCAGTCCAATCTGATGAAGCATCGGCTGGTTAACCTTTAACTTTCGCCCTTAGTGAGGTTTATTTAAAGCCTTATTATTGCCTCGTTAAATGTACAACGTGCGTTTTGGGGAAATTAGCACGGTTCCTTTCTATAACCCAACAAATAGAAAACTCATTTTAAGATGTAGACCCCTGACTGAGATTATGCTGGTACATTTGAGATTGTGTTGCATTCGTTAAAGTGTCTGGTTGGACTCAATGGAGCCTGGCAGCTGGCACCTTGTTTAATTGACTGAGCCAGTTGTCAGGAGAAAGTTTGGAGACATTGGGGATCTTGTGGGCTTCACAGCTGTCAGATGTTAAAAATGGTGCTATGTTGGTGGTGACATCCAGCATAGCTCGTAGGCATGTAGTGAAGTTTCTACCATGTGAAGTAAGCAACCAGAAACCGATTTATTTTTCCAATGATGTGCTCATAAATTTGAAGTGCCTTTCACATATACTAAACTCTTGTTCCTACTTTTGTATCCACCTGCAAAATCAGAAGGACCATTAAATAAATACATCCAATGGGTTTCAGTACAAGATAAAGCTGAATTACTTACAAAAATTAAGATGCGAGACAACAGATTTAAATTTTATATAGATTTGAAGACATATTACTGTAACTCTTAAATAGTCATTGTGGCTTAATTGATACTGCTACCTAAGAACATTTTTGTAAATGGTTTTCTCCATTATCACTATTTATTTAAAAGCTCATAGTTAAAATATATTGAAAACAAGCAAAGTTGTGAATAAGCAGTTGATAGAAAAATAGTTACTCTATTGGTCTTGTATAAACATTTCATAAAATAAATATTTTAAAAAATGGCACTTGAATTATTTAGTGGTGACATATATGCTGAGGTTTGTTCTTTTAAAAAAAAAAAAAATCCACTATTTTTCTCCTTGAAGGATACTATATACCCTCTGAAAACTGGGAGGGTGGTACACTCTGGGCCATAAATACCTTTCTGACGGCAATCATTGAGTTCGACTGGCAAGAGGCACTATTCAACCAGCTTGAGCTGCATAGTATCAGTTTTTACTATGCTTGAGGTGGAAGGCATTGCCTCAATGTGACATGTTGCTAATGGTTCTGTTGAGAAGAACTGAACACCAGTCAGTTCTGGTGATTCAAACTTTGACCTGGTTGGGAGTCATGTGCTGAACCATTGAGGTACTGGTTTATGGAAAGTTTTGCTTCTAAAGTACACAGATTTTCATCGATAAAACTAGCCTGAAATCTACAATGGAAAATGGATATCATACAAATTTCATTTAGCCCATGATTTCTTTGTGAGCATTAGCTCCACATTGGAGCAACCTACTCAAATCCTATTTCCCTGTTCTTCCTCTACCCATTAATGTTTTTCTTCAAGTCTAATCCCCCTTAAATATCATAATTGACTTGGATTCAGTCGCCACTTGTGGTAATGCCACAAATCTTTCATCATCACATGGTCAAAATCCTAGAACTCCCTCCCGAACAGCACTGGGCCTACCTTCACCACACGGACTGCAGCGGTTCAAGAAGGTGGCTCACCACCACCTTCTCATAGGCAATTAGGGATGGGCAATAAATGCTGGCCTTGCCAGCAACGCCCACATCCCATGAACGAATTTTAAAAAATCATATTCTAAAAACGTTTTAACCTCCTTTCCTGCTTCTAGTAAGTAAATGAATTTGGAGATTCAGGGGTATAAAAATCTGTTGGCAACTCTATGGTCGACAGTACCAGGAAACCAATGTGACCTACTACAGGGTGTTGGAGGAAGGAATCTCTCCCGTGATTCCTAAAAGACTGAGTCATTGTTCTCAGCTTGAAGGGGGACTAAAAGGAGACACTTCCCCCAAAGGAAGGAGAATTTAGAATTGAAAGTAATTGGACTACTCTTAAATCTAGTGGCTGATTCAAGTGAACAGTGGGAAAGGCCTGGGAGCTAGTTTGTTTGCTATTATGGTTGAGAGTGGTGAAAGGAGCCCGACAAGATCTAACTTGCAGAAATGTGGGTGCGAATGCAGAATTAAAGCTTATAACAACAATAACAGCAGCATGCATTTATATAGTGCCTTTAGCATAAAAGTGTCCCAAAGCGCTTTTCAGATCACTGTATGTGAACAGATGGTAAGCTTTGAAGAAAGAAATTAGGAGATGGGAAACATAACCTTAGTCAAAAAGATGGGTTTTGAGGAGATTTTTAAAGGTGAAGAGAGAGGTGAAGGTGTTTTAGACAGTAAAATGGAGGAGGCTGAAGGCTCCACCACTGTTGGTGGGTGAAAGGAGTGGGGAGAAGCACACAAGCTGAATATTTGAGGACCAGAGGGTGCAGGAGAGAATATTGAGTTGTAGAGATTATAGAAATAAGGTGGGGTGGGGGGCACAGGAACAAGGGTAGGCCACTCAGACTCTTTAGTCTGTTCCACCGCCAGTCAGTTAAATCGTGGCTGATCTGTTCCTCAATTCCATTTACCTGCCTTTGTTCCATATCCCTTGATACCCTTACCCAACAAAAATCTGTTGAACTCAGTCATGAACATAAGAACATCAGAAATAGGAACAGGAGTAGGCCATTTGGCCCCTCGAGCCTGCTCTACCATTCAATAAGATCATGGCTGATCTGATCATGGACTCGGCTCCACTTCCCTGCCCGCTCCCCATCACCCTTTACTCCCTTATCACTCAAAATTCTGTCTATCTCCGCCTTAAATATATTCAATGACCCAGCCTCCACAGCTCTCTGGGGCAGAGAATAACACAGATTTACAACCCTCCAAGAAGAAATTCCTCCTCATCTCAGTTTTAAATGGGCGGCCCCTTATTCTGAAACTATGCCTAGTTTTAGTTTCCCCTATAAGTGGAAATATCCTCTCTGCATACACCTTGTCGAGCCCCCCCCATTATCTTATTTGTTTGGATAAGATCGCCTCTCATTCTTCTGAACTCCAATGAGTATAGGCCCAACCTACTCAACCTTTCTTCATAAATCAACCCCCTCATCTCCGGAATCAACCGAGTGAACCTTCTCGAAACAGCCTCCAATGCAAGTATATCCTTCCTTAAATACAGAGACCAAAACTACGCAGTACGTTCAATTTGGCCTCAACAACAACCTGTACAGTTGTAGCAGGACTTCTCTGCTTTTACACTCTATCCCCTTTGCAATAAAGGCCAACATTCTATTTGCCTTCCTGATTAATGCTGTACCTGCATACGAACCTTTGTGTTTCTTGCACAAGGACCCCCAGGTCCCTCTGTGCTGCAGCACTTTGCAATTTTTCTCCATTTAAATTATAATTTGCTTTTCTATTTTTCTGCCAAAGTGGATAACCTCACATTTTCCCACATTATACTCCATCTGTCAAATTTTTGCCCACTCATTTAGTCTGTCCATATCCCTTTGCAGATGTTTTGGGTCCTCCTCACAATTTGCTTTCCCACCAATCTTTGTATCATAGGCAAACTTGGTACATTACACTCGGTCTCTTCATCCAAGTGATTTAATATAGAAAATTTCAATTGATTTAGGATCCACAGGTTTTTGGGGTGCAGGTTCCAGATTTCCACTACCCTGTGGAAAAGTGCTTCCTGATTTCTCTCCTAAATGGCCTAGCTATAATTTTTAGATTATGCCCTCTTGTTATAGATTCACCCTATGTGAGAAAATAGTTTCTCTTTATCTAACTTATCAAATCCACTAATGATTTGAAACACCTCAGTTAGATCAAAACTCAACCTTCGAAACTCAAGGAAATACAAGCCAAATATATGAAACCTGTCCTCAATTTAACCCTTTAAGACCTGCTAACATTGTGGTGAATCAGCACTGTGCCCAAAACTGAATGCCGTACTCCAGATGGAGTCTGACATATGCTCTCTACAACTGAACTCCCCATTGATTGTAGGTTCACCCATTAATAGCTCAGCCCAGTGAAGCCCGGCGAGGAAAAAGATTTTAACTTTACTGCGCTGGAGACTGGGAAGTTCAGTTAGGACAGGGTGAAGTGGGTGTTCGTGCAGGACTGGATATGAGCAGCTAATTTTTTTGACAAATTGGAGTCAAAAATACAACAAAAAATGATCAAAACAATGGTACATAGCATAAAGAATAACGTGTATTAATTCAGGTATTGCACTGTGTAAAGTATAAGCTCATGATAAATGACTGTGGAATCTGTAAGTGCTATTTGTAACATTGAACCTCATTGTGAGATAATGCTTCAAATTGAACGAATCATTGACATAATTTCTGAGGAATGAGTGAATCTTCAAGAAAGAATTTCATTCAGGACATCCATCCATGCTCTTGTCACTATCATTCAACCTAAGAGCAGCAGTGAAAATCTTTAAAGGTGCATGATGTGATGCTTCAGAAATGTTGACCTGTCTTGCTAGTTTCCAGCATCTAATGGCCCAGTCTAAGGGCCCAAGTTTCCACAAGAAAAAAAACGGGCGCCCCTCCGAGCTGGGCGCCCGTTTTTCGCGCCTAAAACGGCGCCTAAAAAAATCCTCTGTATTCTCCACCTACTTACAGGTCCTCTGGCCCTCGGCGCAGCCAGCATGAGCTGTGGGGGGGGCGGAGCCAGGTCCCGGCGCTGAAAACAGTGCCGGGACCTCTGCACATGCGCGCTACAGTCGGCACGCAAGTGCAGTAGCTCCAGGCGCCGAACTGTGTGGGAGGGGCCCGAAGCACGCAGCCCCTAGCCCTGGCTGAATGGCCTCACTGGGGCTGTGTGAATGAGGCTCCTCCCACGGCCAGCTCCTGCTCCCCCCCGACCAGACCCGACACCCCCCGCCCCCCTCCCCGCCGACCAGACCCGACACTCACTACCCCCCCCCTCCCCCGCCAACCAGACCCGACCCGATACCCGCCCCCCCCCCCCCGCCGACCAGACACCCGCTCCTCCCCCCCCGCCGACCAGACCCAACCCGACACCCGCCCCGACCCGACACCCGCTCCCCCCCGCCCCGCCCCGACCCGAGACCGGCTCCACCCCGACCCGACACCCGCTCCCCCCCCCCCCGCGCGCCCCGACCCGACACCCGCTCCCCCCCCCTGCCCCGAGACCCGACACCCGCTCCCCCCGACTGACCCGACCCGCGCTCCTGTTCCCCGACCCGACTCGTTCCCCCCTCCCCCCCCCCCCACTCTCTCCCTCCCTCCCCCCCCCCGCTCTCTCCCTCCCTCCCCCCCCGCTCCCTCCCTCCCTCCCCCTCTCTCCCTCCCTCCATCCCCCTCTCTCCCTCCCTCCATCCCCCTCTCTCCCTCCCTCCCTCCCCCTCTCTCGCTCCCTCCCTCCCCCTCTCTCGCTCCCTCCCTCCCCCTCTCTCCCTCCCTCCCTCCTCCTCTCTCCCTCCCTCCCTCCTCCTCTCTCCCTCCCTCCCTCCTCCTCTCTCCCTCCCTCCTCCCTCCCTCCCTCCTCCTCTCCCTCCCTCCTCCTCTCCCTCCCTCCCTCCTCCTCTCTCCCTCCCTCCCTCCTCCTCTCTCCCTCTCTCCCTCCCCTCTCTCTCTCTCTCTCTCTCTCTCCCGCCCCCCCCTCCCGCTCAGCAGCACGAACGGCTGCAGAATTCTCCCTGGCTGAAGCACTTTCACACAGGTAGGAAGATGATTTATTTAATCTTTTCTTGGCTTATAAATGTTTATTCAGGTTGGATTGATTTGTATAATATTTGTAGAAGTATAAATAAGGATTTATTGTAGAATTTAATGAGTTCCCTTCCCCCCCCCCACTCCCCCCTCCCCCCCACCTCGTTCTGGACGCCTAATTTGTAACCTGCGCCTTCAGTTCTACAAAATCTTCACTGGCTCCATTCTACTTTAGTTTGGAGTGCATTTTCACACTGGAAACTTTCAAATCAGGCTTCAGTGGCCGGACACGCCCCCTTTTGAAGAAAAAAATTCTGTTCTAAACTAGAACTGTTCTACCTGACTAGAACTGCAGAAAAAAAAATGTGGAGAATTGCGATTTCTAAAATAGTCCGTTCTCCACCAGTTGCTCCTAAAAATCAGGCGCGAATCATGTGGAAACTTGGGCCCTATGATCTGAGCTGTCACCTGTCTAACAACACTTATTTTGCAAGTGTGCCATGTGACAACAAGCAAATTTTATAATGTTTTAATTTTTTTATCTGCTTGGTTTACACTAAGAATCCTAACATTGTTTATCTGCACATTTATAATTGTATGTTGCTAAATATGAATAAAGAACATTCTGTAACATAATATTATTATTATCCCAGAGTTACCTTAAAATACTGCAAGTTTTTTATTCTTGAGAGATATTTAATTTAATTTACCCAAAACAGATTTTGAACAAATAAAACAATTGCTTTGCCTGTCAGTTTGAAGCATGCTTGCTACACATTATTTTTCACAAGATGTTAATACATATATTTAATTCCGTGTCGAACCAATCTTCGTGATTTTAAATTGTTTTCAAATAGGTCCACTAGACGGATACTATGTGGTGAGGGTACAGCATTAAAACGTGTCGGAAGTATAGATTAAATAAAGTAATAGAAAATGGGATGAATTTTGTAAAATAATCCTCAAACATTTTTGTTTATATTTTGTTCTAGTTTAAGGGTTTACAGTATTCCAAATTATTTTTTTGTAGCAAGGTGGTCATTTACGGTACTTTTAAAATTATACTGCTTTCGTATCGGCTCACAGCAAAGACTAAATAGCAGGACTGAATCGTGCCCTCTGTACTTTCTATTTATAGGAGAGGCAAGCTTTTTCCAATGGTCCGCATCCATCAGGATATCCCCAATCATCACAAGATATCCCAAAACAGCGGCACGGAAAGGAATTTGGGTCTTCAGGCCCTCAGCTTCGTCCAGGCTACATTCCCATCCCAATAATCCATGATGGAATTCCTGAACATTATCAGCAAAAAATGCACTATTCACCTCAGCAGCCTGATTTGCAGAGACTTAAAACTGAAGTCCGGGCACACTCCCCGGTGCGGGCTCAGTCACCATCCAGGCTCTCCATGCGTGCTGAGTCACCAGCTGGATCTCCATTAGAAGCCATACAGGCGGATAAACAAAGTGGACAAGCATCAACAGCTGCCACTATCCAGGCTCCTGGCTTGCAAGGGTCAGAGGTAATTTGTGTATTTATCTCAAGATTTCATTTCAGTACGAAGTTATTGTCACATTCTAGGTCTGAATGACAGGACGAGCCAAAGTTTTTTCAGAAATGAAAGAAACCGATAAATGAGGCAGCCGATAATCTAAAACCACAGCTTGCTGAACTAATATAACATTTACATATAAATTACAGCAGCTTTGTTGTATCGGTCTTAACTCAAAGTGAAGATTACTTTTGCTGTAACAGGACAAATTACAAAGACGTCACCTGTTCCTTCCAAAAAGCTAATTGTGGATTTATTTTTAGACTGTCATGTTGTAGAGTCTAAAAATAGCCGACTCATGATGTGATATTCTTGTCTTGCTTCTGTTTGCTCTGTGTCACTCTATGTTCCATGTAGAGTTTTACATTCTTCTGCATTTTAGTAGCCAAATTTTCAACTGAAACAATATAAAACTTGTAAAGGCATATAAATAACAATCAAAAAGTGAAGGAAGTGTTTCAGATTAATATATCAATGTATGTTTTTCATCAGTCCTATTTAAATGAGTCCTTGATTGAGGTGATTACATTTACAAAGCTTTTTTAAAAAAAAACTTGAACCTTTAATGACACTGATAATCTTCCTTTTTTCAGAATTCACAGTTCCAGACGAGCCCCCAGGCATTTTTGTCTCAGCAACATGGTCGGTCAAGCTTGGGAAGTTCCCAGCTTCCTTCAGGTTATATTTCTATACCCGTGATCCATGAAGGAATAGGAGCAAAGCCAGCTCAACAGGTATATCACCCTGCTCACCAGACACCATACCCAGTCCAGCAAACACAGCACCCAGTGCAACAGGCAGCATACCCAATGCAACAAACACATCACCCAGGGGAGCAGGCACAGTACCCGTCCCCGCAAGCACCTCATCCAGTGCAGCAGGCACAGTACCCAACTCCGCAAGCACCTCATCCAGTGCAGCAGGCACAGTACCCAACTCCGCAAACACAGCACCCAGTGCAGCAAGCGCAGTACCCGACCCAGCAAGCACCTCATCCAGTGCAGCAGGCACAGTACCCGACCCAACAAACACAGCACCCAGTGCAGCAAGCGCAGTACCCGATTCAGCAAGCATATCATCCTGGCCAACATGTACCGTACCCTTCCCAGCCAACACAGTACTCAGTCCAGCAGCAGCAGCAGCCAGTTGTCTACAAGGTTTCTCCTGAAGACCGGGGAGCAAACAGAGCTGAGGCACAATCACCACTGAGAATGGCTCAGAAGGAAGTATCAAGTCGTGAGGGCTCTCCAGCCCGGATGGCTTCACCGGCACGACCACAGTCGCCCATCTGGACCAATACAGGTGTGGACAGACCACAGGTAAGTCAATATGTTTTTGATAATTAGGAAATTGTTTGATCGTACAGCAACAATAATGTACTTCAGCATATTTGAAACAAAGCCCTTTTTTTCAGGAAGCGGCTGAACATGTTACTTGCATATACATAGATAGCCTGTATAACAAACTAGAAAAACATCAGCTGTCTGTGCGAAGAGATGCGTCCAGATATGGAACAGACAGTTATGATCTCACCAAGAATATTAAAAGAACCCATGGTAGAGCAAGCTGTTTAAAGTTGGGATCATTGCATTGATTGGACCTCAGTTCTTGCAGTCAGCTGCCTGATCTCCTGTAGAAATTACTGTATCTCAGTAATTTGAGCTGGTGCAGTTCCTGACATGATATACTGAAACATGGGTAAAACTACAATATTCTGCCACTGCTGTAACGGCTAGTATTTTGTATCTGAGAATTCATGAAATGTAATTATCGAGACTGCAATAGCAAAAAAAGAAAATAAATTCCTGCACTTCTAGGGCCCAAGTTTCCACATGATTTGCGCCTGATTTTTAGGAGCAACTGGTGGAGAATGGACTATCTTAGAAATCGCAATTCTCCACATTTTTTTTTCTGCAGTTCTAGTCAGGTAGAACAGTTTCACTTTGGAACAGAATTTTTTCTTCAAAAGGGGGCGTGTCCGGCCACTGACGCCTGATTTGAAAGTTTCCACAGTGAAAACGTACTCCAAACTAACTTAGAATGGAGCTAGTGAAGATTTTTGTAGAACTGAAAAAACCTGTTCTACACATTAAAAAATCAGGCGCAGGTTACAAATTAGGCGCCCAGAACGAGGTGGGGGGGGAGGGGGGGAGGGAACTCATTAAATTCTACAATAAATCCTTATTTATACTTATACAAATATTATACAAATAAATCCAACCTGAATAAAAATTTATAAGCAAAGAAAAGATTAAATAAACCATCTTCCTACCTGTGTGAAAGTGCTTCAGCCAGGGAGAATGCTGCAGGAAGCCTCACAAAACGAGGCAGCCGTTCCCGAAGGCGGGCGGGAGGGAGGGAACCGACCGAACGAACGCGGGGGGGGGGAGGAAGCCGTTCCAGACGGCGGGCGGGAGGGAGGGAACCGACCGAACGCGGGGGGAGGGAGGGAGGGAACCGACCGAACGCGGGGGGGAGGGAGGGAACCGACCGACCAACCGACCGAACGCGGGGGGGGGGAGGGAACCGACCGACCAACCGACCGAACGCGGGGGGGCGGGAGGGAGGGAACCGACCGAACGCGGGGGGGAGGGAGGGAACCGACCGAACGCGGGGGGGAGGGAGGGAACCGACCGACCAACCGACCGAACGCGGGGGGGGGGGAGGGAGGGAACCGACCGAACGCGGGGGGGAGGGAGGGAACCGACCGACCAACCGACCGAACGCGGGGGGGGGGGAGGGAGGGAACCGACCGAACGCGGGGGGGCGGGAGGGAGGGAACCGACCGAACGCGGGGGGGAGGGAGGGAACCGACCGACCAACCGACCGAACGCGGGGGGGGGGGAGGGAGGGAACCGACCGAACGCGGGGGGGAGGGAGGGAACCGACCGACCAACCGACCGAACGCGGGGGGGGGGAGGGAGGGAACCGACCGAACGCGGGGGGGAGGGAGGGAACCGACCGACCAACCGACCGAACGCGGGGGGGCGGGAGGGAGGGAGGGAACCGACCGAACGCGGGGGGGCGGGAGGGAGGGAGGGAACCGACCGAACGCGGGGGGGCGGGAGGGAGGGAGGGAACCGACCGACCGAACGCAGTGGGTGGGGGGGGGGGGGGGAAGGAAGCCGTTCCAGACGGCGGGCGAGCGACCGAACGCGGGGGTGGGGGGGAGGAAGCCGTTCCAGACGGCGGGCGAGCGACCAAACGCAGGGGGGGGGGGGGGGGAGGAAGCCATTCCAGACGGTGGGCGAGCGACCGAACGCGGGGGTGGGGGGGGAGGAAGCCGTTCCAGACGGCGGGCGAGCGACCGAACGCAGGGGGGGGGGGGGGGGAGGGAGGAAGCCGTTCCAGACGCCGGGGAGGGACCCAACCGACCGACCGAACGCAGCGGGGGGGGGGGAGGCGGAGGAAGCCGTTCCAGACGGCGGGAAGGAGACAGAAGGCTGCAGGAAGCCTCAGAAATTGAGGAGCCATTTCCCGACGGCAAAAGGGGGAGGTCGTCGGGAAACGGCTGCCTCAACTTTCTGAGGCTTCCTGCAGCGTTCTCAGTGCTGATGTGCTGATGGCAATGTGCTTTTGTTAAAAAATGTTCAAAAACTAAACAGCTACAAAGAACTACAAAAATGGCCGAGTGCCAATGTTTCCTTCACACTGCGCGAACGCTCCAATGCGCACGCGCAGCGTTGTCGGCAGGAAAAAAACTAATTTAAATGGTACCCGCCCCCCTCCCACTTACAAAATCGGCCCGAGTGTAGGCTCCGCCCCCCTGGGCGCCGCGCCAAGCAGACAAGGAGCTGCAGGGCGCTCCAGAATCGCGAGTTTTTCTTCCGGCGCCGTTTTAGGCGCGAAAAACGGGCGCCCAGCTCGGAGGGGCGCCCGTTTTTTATCGTGTGGAAACTTGGGCCCCTCGTGTCACATCATGTTGAAGCTTTTCAAAACACTTTGAACCACAAGTTGCTTGTAAAGCGCAATGACTTGTTACATAAAGGAAATGGCACTTGAGATTCTCAAAGCTAACCATGTTGCTTGGGAGCATTGTACAAGAAACCGAGGATAACTATAAGTGAAAACCTTCAGGCTGGAAAGGGGTTACAAATGGAATACACTGGAGTCATACTGGAACCTTTGCTATTTTTAATGAACTACTTCGGTAATGTATCATATCCAACATTTCCAAATTTGCAGATGATACCAAAATTGGAAGTCAATCAACCCCCAGTATTAGGAGAATTAATCTTTTATGTAACAGGGACAGTAGTTGGCAGATGCTGTTCAATGCTGAGAGTGAGACAATATGTGTGACATGGAAGTTGTAGAGTGAGTTAAACAACAAAAAGATATGTGCATTTGAGCATATATCTGTGACTAAATGTTTCAAGCTATCTGCTGATTGCCTTCTCTGATGGTGCAGAAGTAAAGCCACAGTTTCTGAGTCATACAAACCACAAAGATGATCCGTGGATCTGTGACTATTTCAGCTGAGCAGCAGTAGGAGCACGACAGATCAAGAGGCTATCTTGTTGCTGTGTACAGTGTTTAAGATGTGAGTCAGATCCAGCCCACTTTACTGAATTATGGTCACCTAATCATAGGAAGGATATTTATTATTGCATCAAAAAAGGTGCAGAGGCGAGCAGTAAAATAATTGTAAGTTTCAGGAATCTAAGTTATCAGGCAAGGTTAGAAGGGTTCAAATTGTTGTCTTCAAAAAAAGACTTCAAGGTGACCTAAATTAAGTTTTGATAATTATAAAGAGGGTTGACAATGCTGATCCAGGTAATTTTTTTTCACGATGGCAAAGGTTCAAATATCAGAGGTCACGTTAAAAATCAAGAAGTTAGAAGTAAGAAAAGAAAGACAGACAAATTTGTTTCATCTAAAATGCAAGGGACTTGTGGAAAAAGTTAGCAGGGAAGGCAATTGAGGCAAATGGAAATGATTCCAAGGACGGACTGAGGAAAATGGTGAGCAGGTCTGGCTGGGAAAAACCTTTTTTTATATGGATAAACAGCATTTCATAGTAAGTTAAAGTTATTGCACAGGAAACTTTAGAAAAGGCTGAGGTATTTTGTGCGCTGCACCTGACAGGAGTAAACCTGAATTGGCGAACAGTGTGCAATGACACCATTATAGATACAGAACTCAGAAGTCCAAAAATAAAAATGCACACATCATAAATCGTTTATAGGTTGAAGTCATTCATCTGATCAGATTCTCCAAAATTAGTCAAGTGTCATCTGAAATATAAAAATAGTAAAGAAAGCCTAAGCCTGTGGGTTCAAATCCCATTCCAAGGACTTGAGCACATAAATCTAAGCTGACACTCCAGTGCAGTACTGAGGGAGTGCTGCACTGTCAGAGGTGCCGTCTTTCGGATGAGATTTTAAACTGAGGCTCCGTCTGCTCTCTCAGGTGGATGTAAAAGATCCCGTGGCACTATTTCGAAAAAGAGCAGGAGGGTTGTCCCCAGTGTCCTGGCCAATATTTATTCTTCAATCAACACAACAAAAACAGTTCATCTGGTCATTATCACATTGCTGTTTGTAGGAGCTTCCTCTGCGCTAATTGGCTGCCGCATTTTCCACATTATTCAGGAAGGACAGACAGGAAGGAAAAGGAGGTGGGGTAGCGTTCCTGGTTAAAGAGGAGATCAATGCAATAGTAAGGAAGGACATTAGCGTGGATGATGTGGAATCTATATGGGTAGAGCTGCGAAACCCCAAAGGGCAGAAAACGTTAGTGGGAATTGTGTACAGACCACCAAACAGTAGTCGTGAGGTTGGGGATGGCATCAAACAGGAAATTAGGGACGCATGCAATAAGGGTACAGCAGTTATCATGGGTGACTTTAATCTGCATATTGATTGGGCTAACCAAACTGGTAGCAATACTATGGAGGAGGATTTCCTGGAGTGTATAAGGGATGGTTTTCTAAACCAATATGTCGAGGAACCAACTAGAGAGCAGGCCATTTTAGACTGGGTCTTGTGTAATGAGAAAGGATTAATTAGCAATCTGGTCATGTGGGGCCCCTTGAGGAAGAGTGACCATAATATGGTAGAATTCTTTATTAAGATGGAGAGTGACACAGTTAATTCAGAGACTAGGGTCCAAAACTTAAAGAAAGGAAACTTTGACGGTATGAGAGGTGAAGTTGCTAGGATAGACTGGAGAATGATACTTAAAGGGTTGACGGTTGGTAGGTAATGGCAGACATTTAAATATCACATGGATGAACTACGACAATTGTGCATCCCTGTAAGAATAAAAAAGGGAAGCTGGCTCAACCGTGGCTAACAAGGGAAATTAGGGAAAGTGTTAAATCCAAGGAAGAGGCATATAAATTGGCCAGAAAAAGCAGCAAACCTGAGGACTGGGAGAAATTTAGAATTCAGCAGAGGAGGACAAAGGGTTTAATTAGGAGGGGAAAAATAGAATATGAGAGTAAGCTTGCAGGGAACATAAAACTGACTGCAAAAGCTTCTATAGATATGTGAAGAGAAAGATTAGTGAAGACTAATGTAGGTCCCTTGCAGTCAGAATCAGGGGAATTCATAATGGGGAACAAGGAAATGACAGACCAATTGAACAAATATTTTGGTTCTGTCTTCACTAAGGAAGACACGAATAACTTCCCAAAAATACTACGGGACTAAAGGTCTAGCAAGAAGGGGGAACTGAGGGAAATCCTTATTAGTCAGGAAATAGTGTTAGGGAAATTTGAAAGTACTGAAGGCCGATAAATCCCTAGGGTCTGATAGTCTGCATCCCAGGAGTATTTAAGGAAGTGGCCCTAGAAATAGTAGATGCATTGGTGGTCATTTTCCAACATTCCATGGACTCTGGTTCAGTTCCTATGGATTGGAGGATAGCTAATGTGACCCCACTTTTTAAAAAAAGGAGGGAGAGAGAAAACAGGGAATTATAGACCGGTTAGCCTGACATCGGTGGTGGGGAAAATGCTGGAATCAATTATTAAAGATGTAATAGCAGCGCATTTGGAAAGCAGTGACAGGATCGGTCCAAGTCAGCATGGATTTATGAAAGGGAAATCATGCTTGACAAATCTTTTGGAGTTTTTTGAGGATGTGACTAGTAGAGTGGATAGGGGAGAACCAGTGGGTGTGGTGTATTTGGACTTTCAAAAGCTTTTGACAAGGTTCCACACAAGAGATTAGTGTGCAAAATTGACGTGGATAGAGAACTGGTTGGCAGACAGGAAGCAAAGAGTGGGAATAAACAGGTCCTTTTCAGAATGGCAGGCAGTGACTAATGGGGTGCCACAGGGTTCAGTGCTGGGACTCCAGCTATTTACAATATACATTAATGATTTAGACGAAGAAATTGAATGTAATATCTCCAAATTTGCAGATGACACCAAGCTGGGTGGCAGTGCGAGCTGCGAGGAGGATACTAGGAGGCTGCAGGGGGACTTGGACAGGTTAGGTGAATGGGCAAATGCATGGCAGATGCAGTATAATGTAAATAAGTGTGAGGTTATCCACTTGGGTGGCAAAAACAGGAAGGCAGATTATTATATGAATGGTGACAGATTAGTAAAAGAGGAGGTGCAACGAGACCTGGGTGTCATGGTACATCAGTCATTGAAGGTAGACATGCAGGTCCAGCAGGCAGTAAAGAAAGCAAATGGCATGCTGGCCTTCATAGCGAGGGGATTTGAGTATAGGAGCAGGGAGGTCTTACTGCAGTTGTACAGGGTCTTGGTGAGATCACACCTTGAGTATTGTGTTCAGTTTTGGTCTCCTAATCTGAGGAAGGACATTCTTGCTATTGAGGGAGTACAGCGAAGGTTCACCAGACTGATTCCCGGGATGGCAGGACTGACCTATGAAGAAAGACTGGATCGACTAGGTTTATATTCACTGGAGTTTAGAAGAATGAGAGGGGATCTCATAGAAACATATAAAATTCTGACGAGATTGGACAGGTTAGATGCAGGAAGAATATTCCCAATGTTTGGGAAGTCCAGAACCAGGGGTCACAGTTTAAGGATAAGAGATAAGCCATTTAGGACCGAGATGAGGAGAAACTTCTTCACTCAGAGAATTGTGAACCTGTGGAATTCTCTACCACAGAAAGTTGTTGAGGCCAGTTCGTTAGATATATTTAAAAGGGAGTTAGATGTCGCCCTTACAGCTAAAAGAATCAAGGGGTCTGGAGAAAAAGCAGGAATGGGGTACTGAAGATGCCTGATCAGCCATGATCATATTGAATAGTGGTGCAATGGCCTACTCCTGCACCTACTTTCTATATTTCTATGTTACAACAATGACTACGTTCAAAAAGTACTTCATTGGCTGTAAAGTGCTTTTAGATGTCCAGTGGTCGTGAAAGACGCTATATAAATGCAAGTCTTTCTTTAAGAATGTAAAAGTGCTGCATATGTTGAGCTAATTACCCATGTAATTTCCTGCCCCTCCCACCCCACCATTATAGGTTGGCCAGCAACGAGCACAGCATCAAGAGGCACCTAGAATGCAACAGGAGAGCAAAGCTAGTTCTTTTGGGCCCGACCGCCCTGCGGCTTACATCCCAATTCAAGTCACCAGGCAACAAGCGCATAAGCCTCAGCCTAAACCTGAGAAAGCTGAGAGGGAAACTCCATCCCCAGCACAGAGCAGCACCCAGCCAGAAGACAGTGTGGTCCCGGAAAAAAAGCCTCTACCCACGGAAGCAGCTCCGAAGCACCCAGGTCTGATGAAAGTGGAGAAAATTCTTCAGCAAGTTCAGAGGCTTGAGGAAGATGTCAACTTATTTGAAGGGACGGGAACAGACAAACACTATCTGTTGCTGGAAGAACTACTCACCAAGGAGCTGCTGGGCCTTGATTCAGTGGACCCTGAGGGTCGCGATGATGTGCGGCAAGCCAGAAGAGATGGTGTTAAGAAGGTTCAGTACCTTCTTGAAAGGCTGGAACAGAAAGCCAGCATGGGCCCAGAAGCCAGAAGCTTTTCTGGATCTCAGCCAGGAATAGCTGAAAAATCAGCGCAGATGGATTATATAAAAGGTGACAAAAGGTACACTGAAACCATTGGACAAGAATCAAAAATGGAAACTGACCAAAGTGAAGTGAATCCAAGAAAACCTGGCGATGATTACAACATTAAAGACATTTCTGATAAAAATGAACATTAATCCATTAATATCAAAAGTGCATCTTCCAGTCATTTTATAAATCGTGTTGAGATGTTTTAAGAATGCATGCCATCAGGAACCTTTTTCATAGCTTTGTGCCCCAATATTATTTATCTGCCATCAATACAGGGAGAGAAAATGATGAATAACAGAAGCTTATTGGTTGAGCCATGCAAGGCTTCTGTTACTTGTAATCAACTTTGGGGAAAAAACATTCATCTGTGGGTTGCTAAAGAACTGGTAATTACACGCCTCTGTGTTTTGCATTGTTTTCTATGTACTATCTCCCTGAATAGCCAGAATAACATCATGCGCCACATGATGGTGAGTTCGAAAGCCTTATAAAAATACCAGAGTACTATTTAAGTTATACACTAAGTTTTGCCTGTGAAGTAGAAGTGTCAGTTTAGTCACTGTTGGGCACTTTATGAACGAACATGTTGAAATGTAAAAGAGATTGATGGACTATGAGTGGAGCAATATAGATAAAGGTTTCTATATTCTACAAAGGAAGCAATAAATTCAAATTGCATTTGTATTGTGTGCAATATCTATATTTTGTAAGCAGCAAGAAGTCAAAGTTAATTTTAAGCTTACATATGTTGCTTCCAAAGGAGTAATTTGCTTACCAAAAGTAACAGATTTTAAAATGCAGCAAGTACAGGATTACCTTTTTTTTTTAAAGACTATAAAAATATGTTGTGTTCTAAGCTTTCCTTTGTACTGCGGCTCAGTTGCAGATATTTATTGATGTTTCTAGGCATGAGATCAAGCTCATTTGATAATCCATTTTGTGTACAAATGGCATTGACTCCAGCCTGTAGGATTGGCATGGGCAATGCAGAGAGCAAGTCAGTGACATTTATTTAACTAAAGTCAAATGTTGGCCTGTGTTTAATATCAGAAGAGTCATGTGTTAAATGTGGGTTTCGGCAAGGAGGATCCTTTAATAGTTACACTTGAAGCTAGAATATGTACTTGTAGGGCATTGCAGTGCCACAGTTGTGTTGCAGTTGCACAGTATTGTAAAATATGCCATAGATACAAGGGTATGAGAAGTTGGGTCACAAATATTTCTCTAACAATTGCACAATTTTAGGTACATTTGAAAGATAAAGGTTATGACTGAAACTTTTAAACATGCTAACTTCAAAGTAAGAACTATCGTAACTCTACATACTGTCCTTAGTCTCTTTAAATACATACATGTTAAGGAAGTTAGTAGAGAGGTGACAGAGTATGCAAGATCCTTCAGAAACATTTTGTTGGTTGGCAATTATTACCAAAACTAATATAATCAAAGACAGAGGTCTAGTGATAAAATGGGTAATAAATCATGGTAATGAGAGAGAGCCTGAATTTGAACAGAAACCAAGTGGGGGATTAGTTAAAATGGAGCGGGGACTTACCCACTCTTTTCCCGCCTAAATCTGGCTGACTGCAATTTTAAATTGCAGGCGACAAGGATACCCGCCCGAAGCCGGCAGGGTCCTCTTTAAATACGATTACGTTGTCGGGATCCAATCTGCAATTTTAACTGAGGCGTGGGCACAGTGGTGGCTGGAGCAGGAGCCAAGGCCAGAAGAGATCTAGCTATATAAATTTTTTTAAAATTTATTTTGGTTTCCTTTATGAGCCAGGAGGATGGTTTGATAAAAATGGAGAAAATCCTTCAGAAAGTTCAGAGGCTTGAGGTAATTGTAAACTCATTTGAAAGAACTCTGGGCCCCAGAAGGAAACCATAGGCCTCCCTTGTTGCCCACCCTTTTCCCTCCGCCAATCCCCTTACCCAAGGACCATTACCTCTGATCCTTGATGGCTACCTCCGACTGGCATGATTTTAACAGGCGGGCAGCTGCTTCCCGCCAAATTCCGAGCCATTTTGGTTGGGCAGTTGGCAAGCAGCAGGCAAATGTGACCCAGCCGTTAAAATCAGTCAAGGCTGCCTGCTGTCACTCCCAGACTGGTGGCAGCACATTTTGCTGTGTTCCCACTCGGGGGTAAAAATAGAAGTCTTACTTTCAGACCACAAGAATGCTTTTCATCAGACCACTTTTAGCAGACAAGAACAAACACTTCCACTTGTTATGCATGGTTTATAAATGTACAGTTATTTAAAAAAATCTATTATATTGAATTAAAATGCCTTGGCAAAAGTTGATTTTGGTACACATATATATATTCTCAAACACATGATGCAATGTCATAAATTGTATCAGAATGCATAATCGTGCTATTTGCAGGTGACACAATTGTAATGCATTTGGCACGTGGCTCTTCCACCTCAGACAGAAAAATCTTACAAAATAAAACTCTATATATGGAGACAGTGCCTTTTTTAAAAGAAACCAGCTCTCTTTTTGCAACATGCCACACAATAACCTTTCCACGTATTCAGCACAGTGACGAGTGATGCTGGAAAACATGCCCATACACAAGAGTCATTTATGCTACACTGCAAACAGCTCAAACCTTCCATATTTACACTAATGACAAGTACACAGCTGGAGAAAAGGAGCTATTTTGAGTTAAAATTTACTCTCTTCAATCTAGCTTGATGCATTAAAGATTGTTTTGTTATTCAGCAACTATCAAAAACCGTATCTTAAAACTGAGCAGTTGCACAGATGATTGTGTTTAAAATTATCTATTCATGCCTACATAACAGGAGTCATTTCAAAATAATTGATTATAATCTGAAGTGCGTTGAGATGTTTGAACGATGTGGTAATGGACAATGTAAACGCATGTCTCTTTTTTACATGAATGCCATTAAGAGAAAGCATAAACCACAACCACCGTATCAATGTACTGTCTTCTCTCTCCGAACTTTGAAATGCATTCTTTTGACCATGATGAAACTTTAAATATAACTTGACAAACAGCACACAGGTAGGGTTGATTTCCCTGTGTACAGAATAGAACATCAAGGCAGAGCTAAAACAAAAATCGCAACTACTGGAAATCTGAAATAAAAATGGAGTTGTCATCTAAAACAGAAAGACGGGTTAATATTTTAGGTGTTGTCTTTTGATGAATTGTTGTACCTGAAACATTGAACTCAAGTGATGAGTGATCTGTGTATTTTGAGAAAATTAAAGGCATCACATTAATGTACGCAAAAATACTTGTAACTGTAACATAAAACATTGGTAGGACCCAAATCATATTAGTACTTAATTGAATATAAACATGATTTTGATGAACGAAAAAACAAACTTGCATTTAATTACCACCACTCTCATCCCAAGGATGTTCCATAGTGTTTCACAGCCAGTGTACTTTTGAAGAGTAGTCACTATTGTAATGTAAGCAAACACAGCAGAGGATTTGTGCACAGCAAGTTCCCACAAGCAGCAATCAGACAAATGACCAGATAATCCTATTTTAGTGGTGTTGATGGGTAACTGTTGGCCAGGACACTGCGAGATCTCCCTTGCTCTTAACTGAACAATGCCATGATGTCTTTCATAACCACTTGAGCAAGCACAGATAGAGCCTTGGTTTAACAGTTCATCTGAAAGACGCCAGCTCCAACTGTACAGCACTCCCTCCGTACTATACTGATACATTTGACAAGGCTACTATTTACAAATATTAATGTCAGATTGATTTGACATTTTGCTCTGATGTTTATCTGACCTTCCAGTATTTATGATGATGTTTTTAAATTGTTTTATACTACGTTGCAAGCTCCAGGCCAAATTTAGTTCTCAATATTTAAACGATTAACTTGTTGCAGCAATATGAGATTACAGATCTCTGCAGCTTCTCTTGCGATAATGTTAAAAATAACCGAAAACTCGAAAATCTAATTTATAATATGCTTGTCAAATAGTTTTACTTGCACATGATTATCTTTCTTTCGCTGACTGTCAGCAAAGATCAGCATGTATTTTCATTTCTGTGTAGAATGCTGTCTTTCAAAAATAAAAAAATAAATCCCTAACACGTATATAAACCAGTGACCTGTTCTTTTGGAATGAGTTTCAAGTTTCTCAAGTATAAATGTATGTTGATCCTGCTGATTTCAGTTTCCTATGCATGCACAAAATATACGCAAATTAAAAAATATAGCAAGTGTCTCTTAATGGGAAGTTTCATGCAGTCAAGAACTATTTATTTGGTTGTTCCTGTGAAGTAACAAAATATATGGGGAATTTGACTGCCTCGGAAATGTTAATGATCATAACAGAGAGCCTTGAGTACAATTATACTGTATTTTGAAAGATTTATCAATTGAAAATGTGGACACGTTTATAACTAGACTCAATATTGCCAAATTTATTTCCCTAAATATTGTTTACAGTAAGAAACTGAAGTGAAATTCATAGGTACTGTGTTATTTGGCATCTTGAAGCAAACTTTTTCACTGAATGACTCATTTTATAGGAACAGTTTTATTTCAGACATCCATGAGTGTATATCATGTATATCATGTATATCAAACTTGTTATAAAAGCACTTTTTCTGTATCTGCACTTAAATAACACCAAAAAATGAGCATTGACTCCTGTTGTGGATTCTGTATGTAATGCTGCTATGTCACGTAAAGTAACTGGTATGGTGTATAAATGTAATAAATCTATGTCGAGTGGAATGCAAGGCTTGAGTTATTTTTGGACACACAGGTCTAATGGAAAGTACTGGAACATTCATGAAGTCTCTGTAACAAATGCCATTCCCTCCCTTCCCCTCCAAATGAGTGCTTCATGAATTGCAAATGTTTCTGAATCAGTATATAATCAATTGGTAGCAAATTAAATCTAGTATATTTTAAACTTCAAATGTATGCAATATTTATATCATTAATACTTTTAATACAGGATAAGTAGACTCAAAAACCTAACATAAATCATTTTATATTCTAATTAAATAAGAGAGAATTTTAAATGCAGGAGTTTTCCATAGACCATGACCAACATTCGCTTAAGTTTGGCTTGTTATATCAGGACAGATTGCTCTGTAGTTTTCAATAATTAATGTGTGCACAGAAAATGAAACTGTTGACAAAGTTATTATTTGATGAAGATGTGAGTATTCCCTCATTAATTTGGGGTTTATAGTCCTTTTATAAATAAAAGCATTTTGGTAGTTTCTGCAGACTGACCGGCTAGAAATTAATCCGTACCCAGGAAAAAGTTTCACTGTCGGCACATTTGAACTCGCACAGAGCCTTCTATCGCACTGGGTGAAGAGCAGCAATGGCAATGGCCTGTCAGCAAGTCACTTCCAGCCTGCTGAGCTGGGGAATGGCATAAGATCAAAAAGAATGAGACCTTTTTGTTCACTTTAATAGTTTGCTGCTAATTTATATCGTCAATACTGCAACCTAAGTAGCTCATCAAGTATGGAGACCTTGGATGTCATTTTAACCTAACTCGTGGGGTCAGAAGCTCAGCTCGGGGTTGAATAGGACACAGAGATTGTGGACAGTCTGTTCAACCTGAGACGATAGCCGGGGAGGTGGATGGGACTGGTGGCAAGGATACAGAGTTTGCAGTGGGGGCAGAAGACGATGAATTCTGCCTTTCTAATGTTTAACTAGCAGGAATTGTGGCTCAGAGAAGCAGTTTGACAACACAGTGGCAGTGAAGGGACAGAGACAGGTCCCGGAGCAGGGTGTAAAAGGGGCAGCTGATCTGATCCGATCATTTTCATGTCCGGTTGGTTAAGTTAATCTGCGTGTAAGTGATCCTGGGTCACGCCTCGATTTTCTCCCAAATAGCCTTGGCTCAGTGGGTAGCAAACTCACCTCTGAGTCAAGGTATTGTGTTCAGGTCCCACTCCAGAGACCTGAGCACAAAATCTAGGCTGACACATCAGTGCAGTGCTGTTGGAGATGTCTTCTTTCAATTGAGACATTAAACCGAGGCCCCATCTGTCCTCTCAGGTGCATGTAAACGATCGTATGGCACTGTTTCGAAGAAGCGCAGGGAAATTCTCCCTGATATCCTGGCCAATATTTAACTCTATATTGCTCAACATGAGCCAAGTGATAATTAATATCTTGCACCTGATGCCAAAATTAACATGCATTGAGTGAAATTGAACATCACCCACTGAGGAGGTAATTTGTTCCATTCATCCTTTTTGTTAAACTGTAGCATTATTTTATTCATTACTAATAACAGTTGGTATTGAAAAACAGCAGGTTGTATCTGAATAAGGATTGGTACAAGGTCATGTAATTCTTTGTGCAGGACGTGAAAGCTATTAATCTTATTATGGAAGCAGTAGCTGGACATTTGGAAAAGCATAATGCAGTCAAGCAGAGTCAGCATGGTTATATGAAAGGGAAATTATGTTTGACAAATATGCTGGAGTTCTTTGAGGATGTAATGGGCAGAGTAGATAAGGGGGAACCAGTGGATGGAGGTATATTTGGATTTCCAGAATTTCGCTAAGGTGCCACATAAAAGGTTACTGCACAAGATAAGGTTTGGGGTAATATATTAGCATTGATAGCGGATTGGCTAACAGAAAACAGAGAGTGGGGATAAATGGATAATTTTCTGGTTGGCAAACGGTAACTAGTGGGGTGCCACAGGGGTCGGTACTGTTGCCTCAACTATTTACAATCTATATTATGATTTGGATGAGGGACTGAGTGTAATGTAGCCAAGTTTGCTGATGATTCAAAAATGGGTGGGAAAGCAAGTTGTGAGGAGGACACAAAACATCTGCAAAGGGATATAGACAGGCTAAGTGAATGGGCAAACATTTGGCAGATGAAGTATAATGTAGGAAAGTATGAGGTTATTCATTTTGACAGGAAAAATAAAAAAGCTAATTATTATTTAAATGGAGAGAAACTACACAATGCTGCAGTACAGAAGGACCTGGGAGTCCTTGTGCATGAAACACAAAAAGTTAGTATGCAGGTACAGCAAGTGATCAGGAAAGCCAATGGAATAAAAAGAGAAAATGCTGGAAATCTCAGCAATTCAGGCAGCATCTGTGGAGAAGAAGCAGAGTTAATATTTTGGATTGATGACCCTTCATCAGAAATGGAATGTTGGCCTTTATTGCAAGGGGGATGGAATATAAAAGCAGAGAAGTCTTGCTAAAACTGCACAGTGTATTGGTGAGGCCACATCTGGAATACTGGTGCAGTTTTGGTCACCTTATTTAAGGAAGGATATATTTGCATTGGAGGCAGTTCAGAGAAGGTTCAGTAGGTTGATTCCGGAAATGAGAGGGTTGACTTATGAAGAAAGGTTAAGCAGGTTGGGCCTGTATTCATTGGAGTTTAGAAGAATGAGAGGTGATCTTATTGACACATATAAGATACTGAAGGGGCTCGACAAGGTAGATGTAGAAAGGATGTTTCCAGAAGGAGGGGGCATAGTTTAAGAATAAGGGGTCGGCCATTTAGAACTGAGATGAGGAGAAATTTCTTCTCTGAGTCATAAATCTGTGAAATTCTCTGCCCCAGAGAGCTGTGGAGGCTGGGTCATTGAGCATATTTAAGGCAGAGATAGACAGATTTTTGAGCGATAAGGGAGTGAAAGGTTATGGGGAGTGGGCAGGGAAGTGGAGCCGAGTCCAAGATCAGATCAGCCATGATCTTATTAAATGGTGGAGCAGGCTCAAGGGGTCAAATGGCCTACTCCTGCTCCAAATTATTAAGTTCTTATGTATCTGCTATATGCTAAGAATTTGCCAGTTATTTGGCATTAATATCTTGCATGAGTGTTTAATGATATTGATCATTCTTACAAGAACATGAATAATTAATAAGTGTGTTATCACAATGTTACAAAACGTTCCTTTTTTACTCACATGTAACACCTCCTGGGATTTTTAGCAGTATGTTTAACAGTACATAGATCCAAAATGGCTTGTCACAGACAATTTAAAACTTCAGCAAATAAAAGTGCAGTCTGTTTATATAACAAAAGGGAGAAGGGAGCTAAATGCAGTACTGTAACACAATCTTGGGTTTCAGGTGACTTCCATCAATCACTTGTGTTACAGTTGCACAGTGTTCAACGTACATTTTCATTGTGAACAGACGCTGCTTTAGAACTCCTGTTTAACAATCCAATGTCCTTTGTTCTTTTAACTTCTGGTTTAATTTCTTGACGTTTCCTTTTTGAGTTGATTATCTCCCATTGGCAAAAGGGATTGATGGCCTCTTCAGACTAAAAGTTAATTCTCCAGATCCTGCAATGTTCCACTGAGCAGCCCAGCTGTGAAAGAAAGCATGGCTGTTCACATTTAAGAGTGGGTTTTCTTGTCCCGGCACTGAAGCAGCATGGTCTGAATGAATGATGAGCTGACGATTTTGAGATAGGCTGGCCTTGCACCATCTTCTGAGTTTGACCTGTTGAAATATTAGGTTTGACCTTGGGACCTTACTAATGGGGTTTCCAGTAGCAACTGTTAAAGGTCTGCTGCTATTATTTAAAGGGAGCTTGCTTGGTGTTAGGGTAACCATTAATATAATGCTAGAACCCTTCTCATTTAATTGAGTTGAATAGAAGAAAAGAAAAGGGCAGCAGTGGTGACAGCAGATAGGAGTTATGTTCCCTTTGGGGCTGAGGGTAAGAGCAGTAGCCAACAACTTGTATTTATATAGCGCCGTTAACATAGTAAAACTTCCCAAGATGCTTCACAGGAGTATTATAAGACAAAACATTTGACACCGAGCCACATAAGGAGAAATTTGGGCAAGTGACAAAAAGCTTGGTCAAAGAGGTAGGTTTTAAGGAGCATCTTGAAGGAGGAAAGCAAAGTAGAGAGGTGGAGAGGTTTAAGGAGGGAATTCCACAGCTTAGAGCCCAGGCAACAAAAGACATGGCTATAATGTATGCCCCTGTGAGTATGCTCGCAGGTTTGTAGAGCTGTTGAGCGGTCAGGTCAGAGGGCCTCCTCGTAGGACTGCTCCTGAGCCTGGCCAAGGTGGTCATTAACAGGTCCAGGCATCTAGCGGTCGATGGGGTCATTCAGCCCGACTACCTGCCTCTCTTCCGTGGCTTCATTCGCGTCAGAGTGTCTCACAGCTTTCTGCGAGTGGTCGGTACCAGAGGGACGAGAATGCATCATGACAGCAGGGAACAGAATTTTAATTTAATTTGTTACTGTTCTGTATGGAGAAAGAGTCAGACTGAACACTGGGAGCTCAAAGTAAAGTGTGACCGTAGTCTTTTATTGCAGGTCTCCGAGTGCCTCTCCAACCTGTGAAGCCTCCATAAATACCTATGCTCCCAAGGGATTATGGGATCCCTTGGGACTCCAGGGGATGAGCCCTCTGGTGGCTGTACAGAGTAAATACAAGCATACAAAAATAACAACACTCCCCTCCAAAGTCAATAGTGTAACTATTTACAATGTGAGTCGATCTGGGGCCCTTCTAGCCCTGGTTGATCGTCTCGGTGTGAAAGCTGGTGTTATTGAATCATTTGTTCGGCCCTTGCTGGGCTGCTGGGCTGCTGAGCAGCTGGCCTTGCTGGGCTGCCTGGTGTGTTGGGCCCTGCTGGGCTGCTGTGGATGATGGGTTCTGCCGGTTGCCACTGGTGTGTATGTTGGGGGATCAAAAAAGGTAGGGTCCAAGATGGGTTGCTCAGGATAGTCCGTGAATCTGAGTTTAATTTGGTCCAAGTGTTTCCGGTGAATGAGTCGATTTGAAAGTTTGACCCGAAACACCCTGCTCCCCTCTTTGGCCACGACAGTGCCGGGAAGCCACTTGGGACCTTGTCCATAATTTAAAACAAATACAGGATAATTGATTTCAATCTCACGTGACACCTTTGCGCTATCATGGTATGCACTTTGTTGAAGCTGCCTGCTCTCTACCTGTTCATTTAGATCAGGGTGAGCTTACAAGAGCCTTGTCTTAAGTGCTCTTTTCATGAGCAGTTCAGCAGGTGGGATCCCAGTGAGCGAGTGGGGTCTAGTGCGGTAGCTAAGCAGGACTTGGGATAGGTGAGTCTGCAGTGAGCTTTCAGTTACCCTCTTCGAGCCCTTCTTGATGGTTTGCACTGTTCTCTCTGCCTGACCATTGGACGCTGGTTTAAACGGGGCAGATGTGACATGTTTGATCCCGTTATGGTCATGAATTCTTTGAACTCAGCGCTGGTAAAACATGGCCCGTTGTCGCTCACCAGGACATCGGGTAGGCCGTGTGTGGCAAACATGACCCGCAGGCTTTCAGTAGTGGCAGCAGACGTGTTAGCTGACATTATCTCACATTCAATCCACTTGGAGTACGCGTCTACAACCACAAGGAACATTTTACCCAAAAATGGGCCTGCATAGTCGACGTGTACCCTAGACCACAGTTTGGAGGGCCAAGACCATAAACTTAGCGGCGCCTCCCTGGGTACATTGATTAACTGCGAGCATGTATTACATCTGTGAGGGCCACCACATGTGGGATCTGGCAATCGCTTTCATCATTACGATGCCTGGGTGGGTACTGTGGAAGTCATTGATGAAGGTGTCCCTGTCCTTCTTGGGGACCACTACACGATTTCCCCACAGAAGGCAGTCTGCCTGTCTAGACATTTCATCTTTGTGCCGCTGGAATGGCTTTATCTCTTCCTGCATTTCCACTGGGACACTGGACCAGCTCCCATGAAGAACACAGCTTTTGAGTAGAGATAATAAGGGGTCCTGGCTTGTCCAGGTTTTGATCTGCCGAGCAGTGACGGATGATTGCTCACTCTCAAATGCTTTCATAACCATGGCTAGATCTGCGGGCTGTGCCATTTCCACCCCCGTGATGGGCAATAGCAGCCTACTGAGAACATTGGCGCAGTTTTCTGTGCCTGGCCTGTGGCGGATGGCGTAGTTGTATGCGGACAACGTGAGCGCCCATCTCTGGATGAGGGCCGATGCATTGGTACTCTTGGAGAACAGGAATATAAGTGGCTTATGGTCAGTTTCCAATTCGAATTTTAGCCCAAACAGATATTGATGCATTTTCTTTACCCCATAGACACACGCTAATGCTTCTTTCTCAATCATGCTGTAGGCTCTCTCAGCCTTAGACAGACTTCTGGATGCATAAGCAACTGGTTGCAGTTTCCCAAAATCATTAGCTTCTTGCAATACATATCCGACGCCATATGACGACGCATCACATGCTAGTACCAAACGCTTACATGGATCATACAACACAAGGAATTTGTTTGAGCATAACAATTGTCTCGCTTTTACAAAGGCATTTTCTTGGCTTTTGCCCCAAACCCATTTGTCCCCTTTTCGTAGTAAGACATGCAGTGGTCCTAACAGTGTGCTGAGACCCAGTAAGAAGTTACCAAAGTAATTCAGCAGTCCCAGAAACGACCGCAGCTCTGTCACGTTCTGTGGTCTCGGTGCATTCTTGATTTCCTCCATCTTCGCGTTGGTGGGCCTGATGCCGTCCGCCGCAATCCTCTTTCCCAGGAACTCCACTTCAGGTGCCAGGTATACACACGTCGAGCATTTTAACCTGAGCCCCACGTGGTTGAATCGACTAAGAACCTTCTCCAGGTTCTGCAGATGCTTGACTGTGTTCCGACCTGTGACCAAGATGTCGTCCTGGAAGACCACAGTGTGCGGGAACGACTTCAGTAAGCTTTCCATGTTTCTCTGGAATATCGCCTTCGCCAATCGGATTCCAAACGGGCATCTGTTATAAACAAAAAGACCTTTGTGCGTGTTGCTGCAGGTGAGGGCCTTCGATGATTCCTGCAGTTCCTGCATCGTGTAGGCTGAAGTCAGATTTAGCTTCGTGAACATCTTTCCTCCCATCAGCGTTGCAAGAAGGTCGCCGGCCTTTGGTAGTGGGTATTGGTCCTGCAGGGAGAAACGATTGATAGTTACTTTGTAATCGCCACAGATTCTGACGGTGCCATCTCCCTTGAGGACTGGGACGATAGGACTGGCCCACTCGTTAAACTCGATCGGGGAAATTATGCCCTCTCTTTGCAGCCGGTGTAGCTCGATCTCTACCCTTTCTCTCATCGTGTATGGTACTGCTCTCGCCTTGTAATGGATGGGTCGTGCCCCTGGAATTAGGTGGATCTGCACTTTTGCTCCTTGGAATTTTCCGATGCCTGGTTCGATAGCGAAGGAAATTTGTTTAAGACCTGGGCACACGAAGTGTCGTCAGCGGGCGATAGCGCTCGAACATCGTCCCAGTTCCAGCGTATCTTTCCCAGCCAGCTGCTGCAGAGCAGCGTTGGACCATCGCCCGGTACCACCCAGAGTGGTAGTTTATGCACCGCTCCATCGTAGGAGACCTTTACGGTAGCACTGCCGATTACAGGAATCAGTTTTTCTGTGTAAGTTCTTAGTTTCATGCGAACTGGAGTTAAGACTGGCCTTGAGACCTTGTTGCACCACAACCTTTCGAAAGTCTTTTTGCCCATGATGGACTGGCTCGCGCCCGTGCCCAGCTCCATTGACACTGGGAGTCCATTTAGTTCAACATTCAGCATTATCGGGGGAGAATTCATGGTGAATGTATGCGCCCCATGTACCTCTGCCTCCTTGATCTGAGGCTCTGGTTCATCGTGATCCTCTGTGGATCTGTCCTCCTCTGCAACATGGTGGTTTGCAGGTTTAGCAGACTCTGCAGCTCGCCTGCACACTCGTTGGAGGTGTCCCATTGTTCCACAACCCCTGCAAACGTACTCTTTGAATCGGCATGAATGGAAGTGATGATCACCCCCGCAGTGCCAACAAGGTGTTAATGGCCTTGCATTCATCACCCTTGATGGTGCACTCTGAGACATCTGCGGACGTGCAGCTGCAGGTATGTGTGACCTGCCCTGTACGTTATGATTCGAAAACAACATCACTCTGTTCACAGTACTTGTAGCAGCACTTGTGTGCTGAGAGATTTGCTCGTATGGTTACTGGTGGCAATGAACGCCTGGGCTATCGCTATGGCCTTATTCAAGGTTGGGGTCTCTACAGTTAAAAGTTTGCGAAGTATGGTTTCGTGGCCAATGCCAAGTACGAACAAGTCTCTGAGCATGTGCTCCAAATGTCCTTCAAATTCGCAATGTCCTGCAAGGCGTCTTAGCTCGGCGACATAACTCACCACTTCCTGGCCTTCAGACCTTTTGTAGGTGTAGAACCGGTACCTCGCCATCAGAACGCTTTCCTTCGGGTTCAAATGCTCTCAGACCAGTGTGCACAAATCATCATACGATTTCTCCGTGGGTTTCGCTGGAGTAAGCAGATTCTTCATGAGGCCATACGTTGGTGCCCCACAGACGGTGAGGAGGATCGCCCTTCGTTTGGCAGTGTTCTATTCCCCGTCTAGCTCATTGGGCACGAAGCACTGGTCGAGTCGCTCCACAAAAGTTTCCCAATCATCTTCCTCCGTGAATTTCTCCAGGATGCCCACTGTTCTCTGCATCTTTGGGTTCGCTATCTGTATCTTGTCACCAGTTGTTAAGTATGGAGAAGGAGTCAGACTGAACACTGTCAGCTCAAAGTAAAGTGTGACCTTAGTCTTTTATTGCAGGTCTCCAGAGTGCCTCTCCAACCTGTGAGGCCTCCTTAAATACCTGTGCTCCCAAGAGATTATGGGATCCCTTGGGACTCCAGGGGATGAGCCCTCTTCTGGCAGTACAGAGTATATACAAGTTTACATATATAACAGAACCCTACGGCACCCCACTAGTCACTGCCTGCCATTCTGAAAAGGACCCGTTGATTCCCACTCTTTACTTCCAGTCTGCCAACCATTTATCTATTCACATCAGTACATTGCCCCCAGTACCATGTGCCTTAATTTTGCACATTAATCTCTTGTGTGGGACCTTGTCAAAAGCCTTTTGAAAGACAAAATACACCACATCGACTGGTTCTCCCTTATCCACTCTACTAGTTACATCCTCAAAAAACGCTAGAAAATTTGTCAAGCATGATTTCCCTTTCATAAATCCATGCTGACTTGGACCGATCCTGTCACTGCTTTCTAAATGCGCTGCTATTGCATCTTTAATAATTGACTCAAGCATTTTCCCCACCACCGATGTCAGGCTAACCGGTCTATAATTCCCTGTTTTCTCTCCCTCCTTTTTTAAAAAGTGGAGTTACATTAGCTACCTTCCAATCCATAGGAACTGATCCAGAGTGTGGAATGTTGGAAAATGACCATCTACTATTTCTCGGGCCACTTCCTTAAGTACTCTGGGATGCAGACGATCAGGCCCCGGGCATTTATCGGCCTTCAGTCCCTTCAATTTCCCTAACACCATTTCCTGACTAATAAGGATTTCCCTTCTCGCTAAACCCTTGGTCCCCTAGTATTTTCGGGAGGTTATTCGTGTCTTCCTTAGTGAAGACAGAACCAAAGTACTTGTTCAATTGGTCTGCCATTTCCTTGTTCCCCATTATGAATTCGCCTGATTCTGACTGCAAGGGACCTACGTTTGTCTTCACTAATCTTTTTCTCTTCACATATCTATAGAAGCTTTTGCAGTCAGTTTTTATGTTCCCGGCAAGCTTCTTCTCGTACTCTATTTCCCCCCTCTTAATTAAATCCTTAGTCCTCCTCTGCTGAATTCTAAAGTTCTCCCAGTCCTCAGGTTTGCTGCTTTTTCTGGCCACTTTATATGCCTCTTCCTTGGATTTAACACTTTCTCTAATTTTCCTTGTTAGCCACGGTTGAGACACCTTCCTTTTTTATTTTTACGCCACGGAGGGATGCACAATTGTTGTAGTTCATCCATGTGATATTTAAATGTCTGCCATTGCCTATCCACCATAAACCCTTAAAGTATCATTCTCCAGTCTATCCTCGCCAATTCACATCTCATACCGTCGAAGTTTCCTTTCTTTAAGTTCAGGACTCTAGTCTCTGAATTAACTGTGTCACTCTCCATCTTAATGAAGAATTCTACCATATTATGGTCACTCTTCCCCAAGGGGCCTCGCACGACCAGATTGCTAATTAATCCTCTCTCATTACACAAGACCCAGTCTAGGATGGCCAGCTCTCTAGTTGGTTCCTCGATATACTGGTCTCGAAAACCATCCCTTATACACTCCAGGAAATCCTCCTCCACAGTATTGCTACCAGTTTGGTTAGCCCAATCTATATGTAGATTAAAGTCACCCATGATAACTGCTTGTACCCTTATTGCACGCATCCCTAATTTCCTGTTTGATGTCATTCCCAACCTCCCTATTAATGTTTGGTGGTCTGTACACAACTCCCACTAACATTTTCTGCCCTTTGGTGTTTCACAGCTCTACCCATATAGATTCCACATCACCCATGCTAATGTCCTTCCTTACTATTGCGTTAATCTCTTTAACCAGTAACACTACCCCATCTCCTTTTCCTTCCTGTCTATCCTTCCTGAATATTGAATACCCCTGGATATTGAGTTCCCAGCCTTGGTTACCCTGGAGCCATGTCTCCGTAATCCCAATTACATCATGTCCGTTAACAGCTATCTGCGCAGTTAATTCATCCACCTTATTATGAATGTTGTGTGATTGTTAAACCTTTGCTAATAAACCAACTAGTTCTTAATACTAATGTGTTGCTATGAATTCTTCAGCAAAGACCCCCTGAAGCAGATACATTACAATGGCCACCAGTGGTTGAGCGATTATAATCAGGGATGCTCAAGAGGGCAGAATTAGAGGAGCGCAGACATCTCGGGGGGTTATGGGCCTAAAGGAGATTACAGTGATAGGGAGGAGCAAAGCCATGGCGGAATTTGAAAATGAGGAGAATTTTGAAATCGAGGCGTTGCTTAACCGTTGCTTAGCGTTGCATAAAAGAAGTGTCCAATGTCCTCAGCAACTAGAAGCACACGAGGAAAAAGTTTGGCATCTTCAGAAAGATTTACAAGATAAAACTACTCAGAATTTGCCTACATAAAGTATTTAGGCAAAATATATATGCCAGAAAAGATTTCCCTTAAACCTGATACAACTTGACTAAGTCCACATGTAAAGCACAGCCATCCATTCTGTTGTGTACGCGTAAATAACTGACAAACTGAGCCAGGAGAAATGTAACTTAACTGTGCTTTTATACAACCCAAAATGGAGGCTCAAACCGGCATGAACCAGAATGAATACAGCAACTGTGAATAGCTCCCGCAGGGTCCTAATGCCCGTCCTATGATAGTTTGCGCAACAACCAAACAGAGTATGAACATAACATATTCCCCCCTTTTTAAAACTACTATGTACAGACAAAGTCCTTGAGATAGCCAGGTCATGTTCTGATATGCTGAGACTGGCATGGAGCTTGCGGTGTTTGAGTGATGTTTTTGGTTGGGAAACAGAATGGTACCTCTGTTCCATCCTGCTGGTCTGTTGGCCTGTGAGTTGGGATCAGTCGACGAGCTTTCCATCGAGTTCCATCATTGAGCTCGTAGGTGTGAGGGCTGAACTTTCACCCGATCTGTTTTGGAGGCGAAATTGAAGATGCGAGCTTATGACTACAGTTTGGGCGCTTAACTCTGACCCAATCTCCATTCTTCAGTTGGGCTTTTGAGCATGTCATTTTGTGTCAGTGTACGACTTCACTTTTCGTTGGCGTTCTGAAATCTGGGATGCGAGTGTGGTTATCTTCACACTAAGTTTGGCTGGGGGTTTAGCCAGCGAAGATTCCGCCCAATCATGAGCTCAGCGGGTGTCTTCCCCGTTAGCGAGTGCTTGGTCAAATGGTATGTGCGGAGAATGGTTTGAACCGCTTCATCGAATGTTTGGCCTGCTGCGAGGTTGGCTTTCAAACCCTCTTTGGGGATGATACGGTTAAATCACTCAACACTTCTGTTGCTTTGAGGATTGTACTGAGCAGTAAGGCGATGCTCGATAGCATGACGAGTGAGGAAATCCGCGAACTGGTCGGACATAAACTGTGGTCCATTGTCAGTGATTATGACCTCTGGGAGACCCCACCTCGTGAACATACACTGCAGAATAGTGACGATCGTTAATGAGGTCACTGAACTTGTAGCGATTTCTGGCCATTTCGAATGCATGTCTTGTACTACAACAAGGAAACGTTGGTGCTGTGGAACTGTTTCAACTGGACCGAAGATATCCAACTGAAGTTGTTGCCATGGTCTTTGTGGCCATGGAATAGGCTTCATTGGCGTTGGTCGGATGTTTGTGGTCTTTTTACTCAGACTGCATGTTTCGCAGTGTGAGACGAACTCCTCAATGCGAGTGTCAATCCCAGGCCATCACACTGAATCGTGACATCTCTGCTTCATGCGAACAATGCCAGGGTGTCTATCGTGTGCCAATGAGAGAATGCGCTGTTGAAGCGACTTGGGAATTACTGCTCTATCACCACGAGCTAGGCAGCCATCGTTCCAAATGGCAAATTCATCGCGACGTCAGTGGAAAGTTTTCAGCTCTTCTGGAATTCGCTTAGGCCACTCCGTCTGGAGAAAGTGGCACATGTGCTGGAGCGTAGCATCACGCTGTGATTCAGTTTTGAGTTCGTCGCAGGAGACAAGGTTTCTGATGGACTGAGTGATGATCGATGTGACATATGTGTCGTCATCTGTAAACAAGTCAGCACCAGAGTCCGAAACAGGTGTCGAACGGCTGAACATGTCAGCTACGTGGTTGGGACTGCCAGCGATGTACTGTACATCAAAGTTGTACCGATGAAGGCGAACTGATCATCGACTGACTCGTAGTGGTCTGTGCCAGATCCAGTTGTAGCCAGTAGCATAGTTAGTGATTGGTGATCCGTACGGAGGGTAAATTTCCTGCCCTAGAAGTAGATGTGCCAGCATTCACATGCGTAGATGCAAGCGAGTGCTTCGCATTCCCTTGTAGAGTATTTACGTTCTGCAGATGAGAGCGTGCAAGAGACGAAGGCGACTGGGCGTTCCAGGCCGTTAATCCATTGCGAGAGCACAGTACCGATGGCGGTGCCTGATGCATCCATGGTGACGTACGTAATGGCATTCGGATCAAAGTGCGCAAGGATAGGAGGGGATATGATTTTCTCCTTAAGCATGGTAAATGCCTGAGCCTTGGAATCTGTCCATTCCCAAGGAACATCAACTTGCAAAGTGGTTCGGCAATGTGCGCGTAGTGCGGGACGAACTTCAGATAAAAGTTGCAAGTGCCGAGGAATGATGAAAGTTCTTTGACGTTGGTGGCCTTCTGCATTTGCTGGATCACGTCAATGTTGTCAAGCGCCTTCTGCTGTGACTCTGTCGCCCAGAAAGTTTATTTCTCCAGCAGTGAATGTACACTTATCGGCATTAAGTGCAATGTTATGTGTAGCAAGTCGAACCATAACTCCGTGAAGTCACTGGTCATGCTCTTCCATTGTCCGTCCATGGACGACGATATCTTCAAGCAGATTGAGGGCTCCCTCTATGCCTGCTAGCATAGTAGTGACAATCTTCTGAAATGCACTTGCTGCAGAAGATAGTCCGTAGATCAGTCGATACTGATACAGACCATCATGTGTCGTGAATGCTGTGAGCGGTTTGCTGTCCTCTGCTACGGGTATTCGCAGGTCACTGCGGTGCATGTCAAGTTTCGTAAAAATGTTGAGCCGTGGAATTCTGAAGACAGTTCGTCGATGATGGGAAGAGGGTACTTGTCGGGGATGATGGCCTTGTTGACCTCTTTCAGGTCGATGCATAGGCGGATCTCCCCATTTTTACGGCAAGCAATGACTAAGTTCGAGATCCGGGATGAGGAGTCGATGCTCTCAATGAATCTGAGATTCAAATTGCGTTAATTCTGTGGAAACTCGGTCACGAACTGCGAATGGGAGACGGCAAACTCACTGCGTAACCAGTTTGACGGAAGGGTCAATGCGGGGATGATGGCAGAATTTTGTTGTCACTCCAAACCCTGTAATGATTGAGGGATACTGCTTGTCAAGGTCCACCATGTACACAGGTGTGCCGGTTGGGTCATAAACTTTGAACCCAAGCTTGTCAAAAAGGTCAACACCCATGAGGCTTCATCCCTTCGTGACATAAAAGGAGAAGTTCTCCAATGTTTTGTCCTTATAGTATATTGGGACAGATATGACCCCAAGTACCTCAATTTTGGAGTCGGAGTTTGCACGTAGAGTGGAAGTTGCGGGCTTCAGTGTGTGAAGTAGGTTTTGTACACAGCCTCGCTCAATATGGAGACTTTGGTTCCAAGGTCAATGAGGAGGCAGATGGGCATGCCATCAATGTTTACCTCACAGTCCTTGAATTTGCCCGAACCGATGTGTGAAATGTCACTAACGGTGTAAATCATACTGGGTTCATCACTATCAGAGTTGTCCACCTATAGAATATGCTGCGATGAGTGACAGACACGAGTAAAATGGTTCATTTTACCACATGCAGAGCATTTCTTCCCAAGTGCAGGGCAGTTAGGACTCTTTGCTGAGTGTGATTTGTCCCCACAGTTAAAACAGTGGAAGTTAAGCCTGTGATCCGTAGAGGGTGGCTTCGTACTAGCCCTGGGTCTCTGCTGTGATTTCCACTTTGGACGAACGCCTTGCACATGGGCTGTAGCTGCAATCTGCTGCACAGGGGGAGCAGGGGATCTAATCGCTTTTGAATCGGAAAGCGCTGATTCGATTTGGATGGCCAAATTAGTTGCTTTGTCTAATGTCAATTCATCATCCTCCATTATCAAGTGTTCCTGAATGCGGGGGATCATTGTTTTCTCAATCATTTGATCCCTGATCATTTTCTCTGTAAGTGCACCAAAATTACACATAGCGGCCATTTCAGTTAATGGAATGATGTACTGTTTGATTGGTTCACCATTCCATTGTCCCCTTTTATGAAATTGGTATCTCTCTGTAATGTCGTTAACCCTTTGTAACTTGCATTACACCAGACCACCAGAAGGCCCACCTGTTGGAATCCCAAGGGATCCCAGATATAAGCAGGCCACTCACGAGGTACCTGCACTCTGGAACCTGAATAAAGGAGCTAAGATCACACTTGCTCATTACACACAATTCATTATGAGTGTAACAATTGGTGACGAGGTAACAAACAACCACGCGAAAATGCAAAGAACAGTCGGCATCCTGGAGAAGTTCTCAGAAGGGGACGATTGGGAGGCCTTTGTGGAGAGACTCGACCAATACTTCGTGGCCAACGAGCTGGAAGGGGACGAGAATGCCACCAAGCGAAAGGCGATCCTCCTAACTGTCTGTGGGGCAACAACCTATGGCCTCATGAAGAATCTCCTGGCCCCGGCAAAATCAACAGAAAAATCCTATGAAGAATTGTGTACACCGGGAGCACCTAAATCCTAAGGAAAGCGTTTTGATGGCGAGATATCGGTTCTACACATGTCAACGGTCGGAGGGCCAAGAAGCCGCCGAACTAAGGCGCCTCGCATGACATTGTGAGTTTGAGGGATTCCTGGAACAAATGCTCAGAAACTTTTTTGTACTGGGCATCGGACATGAGACAATCCTTCGCAAACTGTTGACTGTAGAAACTCCGAATCTGAGTAAAGCCATAACGCTAGCCCAGACATTTATGTCCACCAGCGACAACACCAAGCAGATTTCGCAGAACAAAGAACTTTCGGCCAGTACTGTGCATAAAGTAACGTCTGTTTTGAGCAGAAATGTACATGGCAAAACGTACACGCCAGTTGCTGTTGCCTGACCTCAATTGACCCAGAGATGCCATCATCTGTTAATGCGAGGCAGTTAACAACACCCTGTTGGCGCTGCGGAGGTGATCATCGGCCCCAATCAATGGGACACCTCCAACGAATGTGCAGGCGAGCCGCAAACCACCACGTTGCAGAGGAAGATCGATCCACAGTGGATCAGATTGAGCTGGAAACTCGTACGGAGAAGGCAGAAGTGTACGGGGTACACACATTCACGACAAAATGCCACCAATAATGTTGAAAGTTGAACTGAACGGCATTCCAGTATCTATGGAACTGGACACGGGTGCAAATCAGTCCATAATGAGTAAAAAGGCCTTCGACAGTCTGTGGGGAAAGAAGGCACACAGACCCAAGCTCTGCCCATTCACACTAAACTAAGGACTTACACCAAGGAACTAATTCCTGTAATTGGCAGTGCAGAACTCAAAGTCTCCTATGATGGAGCAGTACACAAACTCCCGCTGTGGATTGTGCCAGGGGATGGCTCCACATTGTTTGGCAGAAGCTGGCTGGGGAAAATCCGCTGGAACTGGAATGACATTTGAGCGCTTTCGTCCGTCGATGACGCCTCATGTCCCCAGGTTCTAAGCAAGTTCCCATCGTTATTCGAGCCAAGCATTGGAAGCTTCTCGGGGGCGAAAGTGCAGATCCATTTGGTTCCCGGTATGCGACCCATCCACCACAAAGCTCGGACGGTACCGTACATGATGCATGAAAAAGTAGAAATTGAGCTGGACAGGCTGCAACATGAAGGCATCATCGCGCCGGTGGAATTCAACGACTGGGCCAGTCCGATTGTCTCGGTATTCAAGGAGGATGGTACGGTTAGAATTTGCGGGGACTATAAAGTAATAATTAACCGTTTTTTGCTGCAGGACCTGTTATGTATTCAACTGTCATTGTAATCCATGTATAAACTGACCTAAGTTGTACACTGTGAGAACACTGACAACTAGGTGGTGAACTTGTGGGAGACACTCCTAACCTGGAGTTTCAGGTATAAAAGGGGAAGCTCAATCCATCTTCTCCACTTTAGTGCTGAAATAAAGGTTGCTGGTCACAGAGTGACCTTCTCTCTACTATGGGCCTCGTGTGCATTTGTACTGTATAGTAAGGACATATTATTGGCGACGAGAAACTGGGATTCAAACCATGCGAGCATGCCCACTAGCAGCACAGACGAGAGGTACTGTGTTGGTGATGATTGGGACGATTTTATTGAGAGACTACAGCACAGTTTCGTCACTAAGGAATGGCTGGGACAGGATTCGGCCGACAAACACAGGGCTCATCTCCTGATGGTTTGTGGATCCAGGATGTATTCCCCGATGAAGGACCTTCTAGCGCCAGAGAAGCCGGCGAACAAGACTTTTGAAGAGCTCAGTAAGTTGATCTGGGTACACTTTAAACCGGCGAGCAGCATGCACATGGCGAGACACCGGTTTTACACACACCGGTGGCGAGAAGGACAAAGCGTTCCAGACTTCGTGGCAGACCTCCGGCAACTGGCGAGCCGATGTAAGTTCCCAGATGCATGCAGAGCAGAGATGCTGCGAGGCTTTTTTATTGAGGGTATCGGGCACGCTGGGGTTTTCAGGAAACTGATTGAGACCAAAGACTTGACCCTGGAAACGGCGGCTTTGATGGCCCAGACATTTATCTCAGGGGAGGAAGAGACCAGAATGATGTTTGACAAAAATCTTGGTTTAAATGCAGCAAATGGGCAGGGGGTCAACATTGTTAACGCGGCACACAGTTCTCCAGGCAGACAGGGGCAATCGGACATGCCCGAGCATGTAGTCGAACCCAAAGGGGGGATTCAAAGAGACAATGGCTAGCTGAATGACGATTCAGGCCATCGCAAGGGACAATGCGACCAGTAATGGGGCCATCAACACCTGTCAATGGTGCGTTTAAGGACAGTTATAGAGACACTCAGAGACGATCGACTGGTAATGGACCTTTTGTTTCCAACAACGGCTCATGTTGGAGGTGTGGAGGCAAACACACAGCCAGAGCTTGCAGGTATCAGCAATATACCTGCAGAAATTGCAACATCAGCGGTCACTTGGCGTGTATGTGCAGGAAGCCTGCAGCCAGGTTGATGTACGAGGAGGACGGGCCCGATGTAAGCCCTACGAGGCCAAATGGATACTGGGGGAAATCGCTGGAAGCTGAAGTTCAGCGAGTTCATGTGGAGCACATATACAATTCGGACACCAGGACGCCACCGATAATGATGAAAGTGCTCCTCAATGGCATCCCAGTATCAATGGATCTAGACACGGGAGCTAGCCAGTCCCTGATGAGTATCAAACAGTTTGACAAGTTCTGGGCGTCCAAGGCCAGGATGCCAAAATTATTGCCGATTGACGCACAGCTACGGACATATACAAAGGAGATCATTCCGGTGCTAGGCAGTGCCACGGTAGTTGTGACCCACAAAAATTTGGAGAACAGGTTGCCACTCTGGATTGTCCCGGGGGATGTTCCCGCACTGCTGAGGAGGAGTTGGCTTGCTGTCATGAACTGGAAATGGGGCGATGTCAATGCAATTTCTTCTGTGGTGCGAATATCATGCTCACAGGTCCTGGACAAATTTGACTCACTATTCCAACCCAGCATTGGCACTTTCATGGGGACCAAGGTAGTGATTCACATAAACCCGGACGCCAGGCCAGTACACCACAAGGCCAGAGCGGTGCCGTACGTGATGCAGGAAAAGATAGAAGGCGAATTGGACCACCTGCTGAGGGAAGGCATCATCTCGCCAGTCGAATTCAGTGACTGGGCGAGCCCGATCGTGCCGGTGCTCAAGGCGAATGAGTCAGTCAGGATATGTGGTGATTACAAGGCCACCATCAATCGGGTGTCACTCTAAGACCAGTACCTGCTACTGAGAGCGGAGGACCTCTTTGCGACGCTATCCGGTGGCAAACTTTTTTCAAAATTGGACCTGACATCAGCTTACATGACCCAGGAGCTGGCGAGTGAGTCGAAGAAGCTGACCACCATCACGACACACAAGGGGTTGTTTGAGTACAACAGATGTCCGTTTGTGATTTGCTCGGCCGTCGCGATCTTTCAACGAAACATGGAAAGTCTCCTCAAGTCGATTCCAAGGACGGTGGTTTTTCAAGACGACATCCTCATCACGGGTCGCGATACTGAAGAACACCTCCACATCTTGGAGGAGGTGCTACGCAGACTGGACCGGATAGGTCTGCGACTGAAAAAGGCGAAGTGCGTCTTCCTAGCTCCAGAGGTAGAATTCCTGTGGATGAGGGTAGCAGCAGACGGGATCAGACCTACTGCGTCCAAAACGGAATCGATCCAGAGAGCACCCAGACCCCGTAACACGACGGAGCTGCGTTTGTTTCTGGGGCTCCTAAACTATTTTGGTAACTTTCTTCCCAAATTGAGCAGGCTGTTAGAGCCGCTACATGTGCTCCTATGCAAAGGCCGCGAATGGGTCTGGGGGGACAGCCAGGAAAGGGCTTTTGATAGAACATGCAATTTGTTATGCTCCAACAATCTGTTAACGCTATATGACCCATATAAGAAACTTGTTTTAACGTGCGATGCGTCGGCCTATGGGGTTGGGTGTGTGTTGCAGCATGTTAATGCCAAGGGTCAGTTACAGCCGGTAGGTTATGCCTCCAGAAGTCTGTCCCAGGCAGAAAGGGGCTACGGGATGGTAGAAAAGGAAGCGCTGGCATGTGTTTATGCAGTAAAAAAAATGCACCAGTACTTCTTTGGCAGGAAATTTGAGTGGAGACAGATCATAAATCCCTAACATCCCTTTTGGCTGACAACAAGGCCATAAATGCAAATGCCTCGGCCCGCATACAGAGGTGGGCACTCACGTTAGCTGCCTCTGACTATACAATTCGGCACAGACCGGGCATTGAAAAACTGCGCCGATGCACTCAGCAGGCTCCCACTAGCCACCACCGAGGGGGCAACCAAGCATGCTGCTGAGATGGTCATGGATGTTGAACCTTTCGAAAGCAAAGGCACACCCATGACAGCCCGTCAGATCAAAGTCTGGACAAATAGAGACCCGCTACTGTCTTTAGTGTTTCTATGTTTTAGTCAAGAAATGTGTCCTGAATGGGGACTGGGCAGCCACGTACGGGGCATGACCTGAGGAATTTAAACCATTTCACAGGCGCAAGGATGAACTCTCAATTCAGGCTGATTGCCTACTCTGGGGAAACCGAGTAGTCATGCCCTAGATGGGCAGAGAGGTGTTCATCCGAGAACTCCACAATGAGCACCCGGGCATTGTCATGATGAAGGCAATTGCCAGGTCACATGTTTGGTGGCCAGGGATAGATGCAGACCTGGAACTTTGTGTTCGCAGGTGCAACACGTGTGCCCAGCTGGGCAATGCGCCTAGGGAAGCCCCCCTTAGCCCCGGTCCTGGCCCATCAAGCCATGGTCACGCATCCATGTGGACTACGCAGGTCCTTTCATGGGAAAAATGTTTTTGGTTGTAGTAGACGCCTACTCCAAATGGATCGAGTGTGACATTCTCAATTCAAGCACATCCTCTGCTACGGTAGAAAGTCTACGGGCAATGTTCACCGCCCATGGTCTACCGGACGTCTTGGTTAGCGACAATGGCCCGTGCTTTACAAGCACTGAATTCCAGGACTTCATGGCAGGAAATGGTATCAACCATGTCAGAACGGCACCGTTCAAGCTGGCCTCAAATGTCCAGGCGGAACGAGCAGTGCAGAGAATCAAACAGGGGATGCTCAGAATCCAAGGGGGTTCCCGACAAAGCCGCTTATCACGCCTCCTGTTGACCAATAGATCCCAATCACACTCGCTCACAGGGGTTCCACCCGCAGAGCTGCTAATGAAAAGGACGCTCAAAACCAGGTTATCCCTTATACACCCCACCATGAAAGAAATTGTTGAGAGCAGGCGCCGGTCACAATGTGACTACCATGACGGAAATGCGAGGGCGCGATGTATTGATGTCAATGACCCTGTCTTTGTCTTCAACTACGCTGCAGGGCCCAAATGGCTTGCAGGCACTGTGATTGCCAAAGAGGAGAATAGGATTCTGGTAGTTAAACTTACCAATGGACAAATCTGCCGCAAACATGTGGATCAAACAAAAAGGAGGTTCAGCAACCCCATAGAAGAAGCAGAGGAAGAACACGATGTAGAGTTCACTCCACTACAGGTGACCGAACACCAGAACCAAGTGGAGGAGAACCCAGTCACTGTGGGCAGTCCGGACAGGCCTGAGGCACCGCAAACAGCAGACACTCAGGCCAGCGCCCAACAACCGGAGCCCCAACTCAGACGCTCTACAAGGGAGCATAAACCACCAGAGAGACTTAACCTCTGATGCCAATCAGACTTTGGGGGGGAGGTGATGTCATGTATTCATCTGTCATTGTAATCCATGTATAAACTGACCTAAGTTGTACACTGTGAGAACACTGACCACTAGGTGGTGAACTTGTGGGAGACACTCCTAACCTGGACTTTCAGGTATAGAAGGAGAAGCTCCACCCATCTTCCCCACTTCAGTGCTGAAATAAAGGTTGCTGGTCACAGAGTGACCTTCTCTCTAGTATGTGCCTCGTGTGCATTTGTACTGTATAGTAAGGACATATTAGGACCAGTATCCGCTACCCAAGGCAGACGACTTATTTGCGAGCCTGGCTGGAGGGAAGACCTTCACCAAGCTGGACCTGACCTCGGCCTACATGACGCAGGAGCTGGAGGGCTCTTCAAAAGGCCTCACCTGCATCAACACGCACAAAGGTCTGTTTATCTACAACCGGTGCCCATTCGGGATTCGGTCGGCCGCGGCAATCTTCCAGCGGAACATGGAAAGCCTGCTAAAGTCGTATCCTTGTACAGTGGTCTTCCAGGACGACATATTGGTTACAGGTCGGGACACCATGGAGTACTTGAAGAATCTGGAGGAGGTTCTTAGTCGGTTGGATCGCATGGGTCTCAGGTTGAAACGTTTGAAGTTTGTTTTCCTGGCACAGGACGTCGAATTCTTAGGAAGGAGAATCGCAGCAGATGGCATCAGACCACCGACGCCAAGATGGAGGCCATCAAGAACACGCCGCGACCACAGAATGTGACGGAGCTGCAGTCGTTCCTGGGACTCCTTAACTATTGTGGTAATTTCCTACCTGGGTTAAGCACCCTGCTAGAACCCCTACATGCGCTACTGCGCAAGGGAGACGACTGGGTATGGGGGAATTCACGAGGCTGCCTTTAAGAAAGCCAGAAATTTATTGTGTTCTAACAAACTGCTCGTCCTGTATAACCCATGTAAACGATTAGTGTTAGCTTGCGATGCGTCGTCATACAGGGTCGGGTGTGTGTTACAACAGGCTAACAAATCGGGGATTTTGAAATCGGTCGCTTATGCGTCCAGGAGTTTGTCCAAAGGGCCGACAGCATGGTTGAAAAAGAGGCTCTGGCGTGCATTTACGGGGTAAAAAAAATGCACCAGTTCATATTTGGCCTCAAGTTCGAGCTTGAAACTGACCACAAGCCGCTCATATCGCTGTTCACTGAGAGCAAAGGGATTAGCACCAATGCCTCTGCCCGCATTCAAAGATGGGCGCTCACCCTGTCGGCATACAACTATGTAATTCGCCACAGACCGGGCACAGAGAACTGCGCAGATGCTCTCAGTCGGCTACCATTGCCCACTACCGGGGTGGAAATCGCACAGCCAGCGGACTTGCTCATGGTCATGGAGGCATTTGAGAATGAGAAGTCCCCCGTTACGGCCCCCCAGATCAGGACCTGGACCAGCCAGGATCCTTTACTGTCCTTGGTAAAAAAAACTGTGTTCTCCATGGGAGCTGGTCCAGTGTCCCAGTGGAGATGCAGGAAGCGATTAAGCCGTTCCAAAGACGCAAAGACAAGTTGTCCCTGCAGGCGAACTGTCTTTTGTGGGGCAATCGCGTGCTCTTGCCCAAGAAAGGCAGAGATACATTTATTTGCGAACTGCACAGCACCCACCCAGGCATCATAATGATAAAAGCCATAGCCAGATCTCACGTGTGGTGGCCTGGCATCGACTCAGATTTAGAGTCATGCGTGCGCCAGTGCAACACTTGCTATCAGTTGAGCAATGCACCCAGAGAGGCATCGCTAAGTTTGTGGTCATGGCCATCCAAACCGTGGTTGAGGATCCATGTAGACTATGCAGGCCCATTCCTCGGCAAAATGTTTTTGGTTGTCGTGGACGCTTACTCAAAATGGATTGAATGTGCAATAATGTTTGTAAGCACATCCACGACCACCATTGAAAGCCTACGAGCCATGTTTGCCATGCACGGCTTGCCTGATGTCCTAGTCAGAATTCAAGGAATTCATGACCCGCAACGGGATCAAACACGTCACATCTGCTCCATTCAAGCCCGCATCCAAAGGCCAGGCAGAACGGTCAGTTCAGACCATCAAGCAAAGCTTGAAACGTGTGTCGGAAGGCTCCCTGCAGACCTGGTTATCCCGAGTGCTGCTCAGCTACTGCACCAGACCCCACTCACTCACCAGGATTCCCCCAGCTGAGCTGCTCATGAAAAGGGCGCTTAAAATAAGGCTCTCTCTTGTCCCCCTGATCTCCAAGATCACGTGGAGGGCAAGCGGCATCAACAAAGTGTGTACCATGACCGCACAAATTTGTCACACGATATTGAGATCAATGATCCTGTGTTTGTGCTCAATTATGGACATGGTCCCAAATGGCTCACTGGCATGGTCCCAGCCAAAGAGGGGAGTAGGGTGTTTCAGGTCAAACTGACCAATGGACAAACGTACAGAAAACATTTGGACCAAATCAAATTGCGGTTCACCAACAGCTATGAACAACCCGAAGAGGACACCACCAACTCTAACCTTCCAACACACACACAAGTGGCAACTGACATCACAGTTGACCACAAAACCAAACTCATCATCCCCAGCAGCCCGGCAAGGCCGGCTGCCCAACAGCCCAGTGAAGAACTGATCAACCCAACCACACCCACATTTGTACCGAGACGATCGACAAGGGAGCGCAGAGCCCCAGATCGTCTCACCTTGTAAATAAGTGTATTGTTGACTTCACGGGGGAGTGATGTTATGTATTTAACCCTTTGTAACCTGCATTACACCTGACCACCAGAGGGCCCACCTGTTGGAGTCCCAAGGGATCCCAGCATCCCTTGGGAGCACAGTATATAAGCAGGCCACCCACGAGGTACCTGCACTCTGGAACCTGAATAAAGGAGCTAAGGTCACACTTGCTCATTACACACATTACTCAGTCTCACTATTTATTATGTGTGTAATACTCTCCATCACGAGACTTTTCTTTGGCCCAAAATAGTTCTTTCGGGCGCTTACCGTTTTGTCATAGGACTCTGTGTCTTTGATTTAGCCAAAATGCATTGGCCTTCGGTACCGAGGCAGTGGATAAGTATTGCATGGCGGCGAGCTGGTGTTACGTTGTCACCGTCTACCCACTCGCCGTGATGTAGGTAGAAAAACTTTTTATCCATCTCATCCACAGAATTGGAGGGTCCCCGGGTATGGAGAGGAAAGGCAGGGAGGTTAATTTGAATCATCCTCGTCGCCAAATTATGTTGTGTACGCATAAAGAACTGACAAACTGAGCCAGGAGAAAGGTAACTCAACTTAACTGTGCTTTTATACAACCCAAAATGGAGTCTCAAACCGGCATGAACCAGAATGAATACAGCATCTGTGAATAGCTCCCGTAGGGTCCTAATGCTTGTCCTGTCCGAGTTTGTGCAACAACCAGAGCATGAACACAACACATTCAACTCATTCTCACATGTATGTCCATGTTACGACAGGGCGAAATGAAATATCTAACTATTAACTTAAATCTGTTGCATTGTGCCCACAAAGCAAGTTTCCAACAAAACTTGTTCCACGATACACGTTAACTGACTCACGCACAGCTTGGGAAACATGGAGGGCACTTTGCTGTGAATGTATTGGATCTTGAAACTTCCTGCACCTCTATACTATTTATCTGCTTGTAGGACAAGATGGCACGTAAGAGCAAAATTAATTGAGAGGAGTGTCCCACAACTTAAAATTTTTAATCAGATATGAAGACACCATTCTTGAAATCGTGAGGCCATAATGAACAGGGAAGAGCAAAGCAAAGCTGGGTGCAAGTGCCATCCAGCTCACTTGCCTGGTTCCCTTTCTCACACAGTCCCACATGGGCAACACTACAAACATAGACATCACATACCGTATTTTGTAATGTGAGCTCTGTTCAACGATGTATCTTTTGAGCCAGCATTCTAACCATTTGTCTTTTTTATATTATTGTAGGCTTGGAAGAGCAGCCTGCCAGCACTACCCATGGCCCAGAACAAAACAGCACTCTGTGCCCCCCTCACCAGTGTTTGCAAGCACCAGTACAGCTACACACAGTCTAGAGGATATTGGGCCACATGAGTCATGATGCACAGCTGAAGAGAAGCAAATGGCGATGGCAAAGGAGTATCTGGAACCTGACGCTCAGATTGCCACATGACTACCATCGGTGACCTTTGGGAAATGCAGCAGAGTGGTGACATTGGGAAGTCATGCCATGCTGCTGTTGCTATTCAGGGGAAAAGGAGATGAAAAATCTGACTATGATACCCAATGCACCAGCCACCTGTTGACATAGGTGGACAGCACATCGGCTGATACTGCAAATTGATCCCTGTGCTCGGTTGGATGGAGGTGAAGGTAGAGAAGGTGAGCGAGGAGATGACCTTGAGTGCCAATGTATTACCTATGGTACAGGGTGGCTCCAGGTGACATTATAATGGATGGCACAGCTCTGAAAGTGGCTTTCCGCTGACCCAGGTGTCCGTTCACTTTGTTATTGTCAGGTACATGTGCTGGAGCCTACAGGTACAATTGGTGGCATAAAGGCAGCTGTGGGCAGTCTGGCTCTGGTGACGGCTGATCTTTCTGGCATGTCTTCTTTTACCTTGTACCCGTTAAACCATGAAATACAGTATTGGTGGGCTTCAGAACCAGTCTCCATCACGAACGTTTACTTGACTTGCTGAGCTCCATGGAATTTTGCAGCTTGTGCTCAGATGTGTTGTTGCATTTTAATCTCTTTTGAAAGTTTCTAATGCAAGAGCTTTTTCACCTCCTCTTTAAGTTAGCTTTGCAGTGAATTATCAAAAAATAAGGATTCACCTCCTTTAGGTTGCACAGAAACATTTATGAAAAAATATTCAATTAGAAAAAACATACAGTTCTGAAAAAAATTCATAAACATTACAAAGAACCCAAATATGAGTACCAAAATTGTGCTGTAAAACTGAACATTTAAAAAAATGGCTAAAAAGCCTTTGTTGCTAAGAAGAGCTCCCTCGCTCATGGAGCTTCCCTGCGGCCCACTCTAGATGGTCAAATGAAGCACCCGTGGAGGGGAAATCATGCTGTGCTTAAATTCAATGTATTTTCATATTTGATGAAACTCTTGCCCATCTTCGCTGAGTGCACTTTCGGGCCAGCCAGCCAGACTGCACTCAGCACAAGGGCAATACGGACCTGGATAGAAGATCTGTACCTGATTCTCCAATCAGTGATCGTCATTCTGCTCCTGCGCCACTGGTCACAGTTAGCAGAAAATGTACCCTTCTATGGCATTTCTTCAAATGTACCATGGATTCCTGCACAGTTAGAGATGCCTTTCCTTCTCTATTGATAGAAGTCAGATGAGCAGTGCTGCGAGTTTATCTCTCATACTAGAACGAACCATGTACATGTTTTGAACAGCAGGGTTCAGTGCTGTTGCTTAAAGCTGGGGTTTTCCACGAGTAGAATAATTATAATTTAGCAACATTGGGCTGGTTTTACTGTCGACTGACATATACAGCACCAATGCCCAATACTGACAGTTATCACTGCAGTCGTTAGCTGCCAGTTAAACTGCAATCTCAGTCATAAGTTCAAATATCAATCATGGAATATGTTAGGGCTTTTTCTCCAACGATTTTCTCGACTATCAGGGATTGTATGCTTCCCGCAATGTCTTAAGAACATAGGAACATAAGAAATAGGAGCAGGAGTAGGCCATTTGGACCCCCTGGCCTGCTCCACCATTCAGTAAGATCATGGCTGATCATGCCTTACACCCTGTGCTCTGTAAAAAGAGTTATTACTGTCATGTATGTAATCACAATGTAACATCACTGTATTATTGTATACACTCAACCTAGATGCACACCTTGACCACAAGGGGTGAACTTGTGGGAGACACTCCTACCTGATCACACAGGTATAAAAAGGGAGGTCCCACGCAGGGTCATCGTCTTTGGAGTCCTGTGAATAAAGAGTTAAGGTCACAGAGTGACCTTGTCCCCAGAATGTGCCTCGTGTGGTTTCATACTGTAGAGTAAGGACTTTACATTGGCGATGAGAAACGGGAATTCACAACCGACGAGAATGGCCACCAGTAGCACAGAGGAACGGTACTGTGTTGGGGAAGACTGGGACGATTTTGTCGAGAGGCTTCAGCAAAGCTTTGTTACGAAAGAATGGCTGGGGGATGCAGCGGCCGACAAGCGAAGGGCTCATCTTTTGACCAGCTGCGGACCAAAGACTTACGCGCTCATGAAGGACTTACTAGCACCCGAAAAGCCGGTGGACAAAACCTTTGAAGAACTTAGCAAATTGATCGGGGAGCACCTCAAACCGGCGAGTAGCATACATATGGCTCGACACAGATTCTACACCCACCGACGGTGTGAAGGACAGAGCAGACCGGACTTCATAGCAGACCTCCGGCGTTTGGCCAGCCTCTGTAAGTTCACAGACGCCTACAGCGGGGAGATGCTAAGGGACTTCTTTATCGAGAGCATCGGTCATGCGGGAATTTTCCGCAAATTAATTGAGACCAAGGATTTGACCTTGGAAGCGGCGGCGTTGATAGCTCAAACATTCATGGCGGGGGTGGAAGAGACGAAAATAATATACGCGCGCAATTCTGCCTCTAACGCGGCGATGGATCAGGGAGTCAACATCATCAATACGACTCAGAGCCCCACAGGCAGGCAGGGACAGTCCGACACTCCCCAGGCAGCAATAGACCCGAGAGTTGGACTTCAACAGAGACAATGACAGGCTGAACGGACATTCACGCCATCACAGTGGACAATGCGGCCCGGGATGGGGCCATTGACACCCACCAATAGGGTACTTCAGAGCAGTCAAAGGGACAGTCAGCGCGGAATGCCTGGCCATAGTTCCTTTGTTCCCAACAATGGAAACTTTAACTCATGCTGGAGGTGTGGGGGAAAACACTCAGCTAGATCTTGCAGATTTCAACAGTTTGTCTGCAGGAACTGCAATCTCAGTGGCCACTTCGCTCAAATGTGCAGGAAGTCTGCAACCAGACTAATATATGAGGTGGATGGACCAGAAGAGGGTTCTTTGAGGCAGGATGACTTTTGGGGCAAATCGATGGATGCCGAAGTTCAGCGGGTCCATGTGGCAAATATTCACAGTTCATACACCAAAACGCCACCAATGATGATGAGGGTTTTATTAAATGGTATCTCAGTACGCATGGAGCTGGACACTGGGGCCAGCCAGTCACTCATGGGCGTTCAGCAATTTGAGAAGCTATGGTCACTTAAAGCCAGTAGACCCAAATTAGCACGTATTGAGACACAATTACGGACTTACACTAAAGAAATCATTCCGGTGCGAGGCAGTGCAATGTTGGCTGTTACATAGTGGGTTAGTGAATCGGCTGCCGCTCTGGATTGTCCCGGGCAATGGTCCCACACTGTTGGGGAGGAGCTGGTTAGCCAAGATGAACTGGAAATGGGAGGATGTTCACGCAATGTCATCTGTGGAGCGAAGTTCATGCTCACAAGTCCTTCAACAATTCGATTCACTATTCCAACCTAGCGTCGGGACTTTCAAAGGCACTAAAGTAGTGATGCACATCACCCCGGACGCCAGGCCAGAGCACCACAAAGCCAGAGCGGTGCCATATGTGATTTGGGAAAAGATCGAGAGCGAATTGGACCGGCTGTTGAGAGAGGGCATCATCTCGCCTGCTGAATTCAGCGACTGGGCGAGCCCCATCGTTCCCGTCCTAAAAGCAGATGGCTCTGTCAGGATTTGTGGCGACTACAAGGTCACCATCAATCGGGTGTCCCTACAAGTTCAATACCCGCTCCCGAGAGCGGAGGACCTCTTTGCCACGCTGGCAGCGGCAAGCTGTTCACCAAGTTGGACTTCACTTCAGTCTATATGACCCAGGAACTGGCCGACAAATCTAACCTACTGACCACCATCACCATACACAAGGGACTATTCGTCTATAACAAGTGATCATTTGACATTCATTCAGCGGACGCGATTTTTCAATGAAACATGGAAAGCCTGATTAAATCCATTCCTGGAACGATCGTATTCCAGGACGGTATCCTCATCACTGGTCGTGACACCGAGGAACACCTCCACAACCTGGAGGAGGCGCTATGCCGACTGAACCGGGTAGACCTGCGACTCAAGAAGTCTAAATGTGTGTCCTTAGCTCCTGAGGTTGAGTTTCTGGGCAGGAGGGTTGCTGTAGATGGGATTCGGCCCACCAAATCCAAAACAGAGGCAATTCAACGAGCACCCTGGCCCTGCAACACATTGGAGTTGCGTTCATTCCTGGGACTGTTGAACTATTTCGGGAACTTTCTGCCCAACTTGAGCACGTTGTTGGTGCTGCTACACGTGCTCCTGCGTAAGGGTTGCGATTGGTTTTGGGGGGACTGTCAGGAACGGGCTTTTGATCGGGCACGAAACCGACTTTGTTCAAACAAGTTGTTGACCCTGTACGACCCCTGTAAAAAATTGGTTCTGACATGTGATGCATCGTCCTATGGGGTTGGGTGCGTGTTGCAGCAAGGCAATGCTGAGGGTCAACTACAACCTGTGGCTTATGCCTCCAGGTCGCTCTCTCAAGCGGAACGGGGATATGGGATGGTCGAGAAGGAAGCGCTTGCATGTGTCTATAGTGTAAAACAAATGCATCAGTACCTTTTTGGTAGGAAGTTTGAATTAGGGACGGACCACAAGCCATTAATATCCCTGTTGTCAAACAGCAAGGCTATCAATGCCAACGCATCAGCTCGCTTACAGCGATGGGCTCTTACACTGGCTGCTGATGACTACTCCATCCAGCACCGGCCCGGCACTGAAAATTGTGCTGACCATCACTGAGGGGGCAGCGGAGCAAAGCGCTGACATAGTCATGGCCGTTGAAGCCTTTGACAGCGCAGGCTCCAGCACCACAGCCCGCCAGATCAAAATCTGGACAAACAGAGATCCCCTCCTATCCCTGATTAAGAAATGTGTCCTGACTGGGGATTGGGCGCCCGCACACAGAGCATGCCCTGAGGAGGTCAGACCGTTCCACAGACGGATGGGTGAGCTCTCCATCCAAGCCGACTGCCTACTATGGGGCAGCTGGGTAGTTATGCCCCAGAAGGGCAGGGAGGCATTCATCAGGGATCTCCACAGCGATGAAGGCCATTGCCCGGTCACACGTTTGATGGCCTGGAATTGATTCAGACCTGGAACACTGTGTTCGCAGATGCACGACGTGTGCCCAGCTGGGTAATGCTCGCTGGGAGGCCCCACTCAGCCCGTGGCCCTGGCCCACCAGGCCATGGTCACGCATTCATGTTGACTACGCGGGCCCGTTCATGGGTAAGATGTTCCTTATTGTGGTAGATGCGTAATCGAAATGCATCGAGTGCATCATTCTGAATTCATGCACGTCATCCACCACCGTGGAAAGCCTACGTGCAATCTTTGCAACCCATGGCTTGCCGGACATCCTGGTTAGTGATAATGGCCCATGTTTCACAAGCTACGAATTCCAAGAGTTTAGGTCGGACAATGACATCAACGACGTCAGGACTGCGCCGTTCAAGCCGGCCTCCAATGGCCAGGCGGAACATGCGGTCCAAATCATTAAGCAAGGTATGCTCAGGATTCAAGGGCCCTCCCTACAATGCCGCCTATTGCGTCTCCTGCTGGTGTATAGATCCTGACCGCACTCGCTCACGGGGATCCCGCACGCAGAGTTACGAATGAAACAGACACGCAAAACTCGGTTGTCCCTCATTCACCCAGTCCTGACCGACATAATTGAGGGCAAGCGCAAGTCACAAAATGAGTACCATAACCGTAATTCGAGGGGGAGATGTATAGAAATAAATGATCCCGTATTCGTCCTCAATCATGCCATGGGGCCCAAATGGCTTGAGGGCACTGTAATTGACAAAGAGGGGAATAGGTTCATCGTGTTAAAACTCAACAATGGTCAGATATGCCGTAAGCATCTGGACCAAGTAAAAAAAAGGTTCAGCATCGACACGGAGGAACCTGAAGAAGACCATGAGATGGAGCTCACAACACCACCAGTGAACGAGCAACAAGAGCAATCAGAAGAATGCATAGTCCCTGCGGTCAGCCCGGACAGGCCGGAATCACCACAGGTGACAGACACTCACGTCAGTGTCCAACAACCACAGCCCCAACTGCGGCGCTCCACGAGGGAGTGTAGACCACCTGAAAGACTAAACCTATGATCCCAATAAGACTTTGGCGGGGGAGGTGATGTCATGCATGTAACCAAAATGTAACACCATTGTATTACTGTATACACTCAACCTAAATGCACACCTTGACCACAGGGGGTGAGCTTGTGGGAGACACTCCTTACCTGATCACACAGGTATAAAAAGGGAGATCCCACGCAGGGTCAGCGTCTTTGGAGTCCTGTGAATAAAGGGTCGTGACCTTGTCCCCAGAATGTGCCTCGTGTGGTTTCATACTGTAGAGTAAGGACTTTACAACTACAAAAGTGTAACTCATTACATAGCGCACAGGGGGCTAAATTGGATAGCCCCCGAAAACAGGCGTGGGGATCCTGATGCGTGATTAACCCCCGCCCATTGATTATAATGCAGGCAGCATGCCAATTTGCGCTGTTTGCTCATTTAAATGATCTCTGGGTCCAGCCAGCACTAACTGCGCTGTTCATTGGCTGGACGCCACAACATGGGGCCAGTATCATGAGCGGCTCACACCAGTTAAAGCTACCCTGTACTGCTTAAAGCTAGCCTGCACATCTTAAAGAGGAGGTGCATTGTGGCTGGATCAGATGCTGGAAGTCGTGGTTGAAGAGATTCTGACCTGGGAAAGAGTGAGGAATGGCACAACAGGGGAGAAAGTGGGCTTCAAAGGTTTTCGGACGCTGCACTGCAAGTATTGGTGGAGGAGGTGGAAAGGAGGAAAAATGTTCTGTATTCGCAGGGGGGAAGGAGGCCCTCCAGACACATGGTCAAAAGGCAGTGGGAACAGATAGCCGTGGAAGTCAATGCCAGGAGTCAAGCCCCGAGGACCTGCGTGAGTGCCGCAAGAAGTTCAATGACTTCATACGAGTGGTCAAGGTCAGTGAATGCATCTTCAAATGCTATATCCTACCAACTGCACCAGTAGCCTCAGCCACTGCTCAAATCACCACACTCCCAGTACTCACCTACCAACAATCTCTACCATTCAACCTCATACCTAATATTGAGATGTTTCACTTCACCCTCACACACTTCACACTGCTGCAAGTCTCACAGCTTGCACACACTACCAGCTATTCAACCATGACAGCCACCTCAGCCAAACAGATTGCACGACACTCACTGACACACTTCCCTCTCTCTGGGTCCCTTCGGCCAGCCAGCCCGGCCCAATGACGTACTCTGGGTGCCTTCGGCCAGCTGGCCCAGCCCAACGCTGCACTCCTGGTCCCGTCGGCCAGCCGGCCTGGCCGAACGACGCACTCTGGGATCCTTCAGCCAGCCGGCCTGACCCAGCCTCGTACTCCAGGTCCCTTCGGCCAGAGTGCCCGGCCGAGCCTCGCACTCCGGGTCACTTCAACCAGCTGGCCCGGCCCAACAACGGGTTGTACCTGCCCTAGGTCACTAGCGGTGAACACTAACTTTTAAACAGCTTGATTTACAGTTTAAACTTTTTTATCAACTTTTAACCAACTCTTAAATCTATTCATTAAATCTTCAATCAACCTGTGTAACTTTAAAAAATAATAATTTTGAAATACTTTTAAACTCTTAAACTTTTAAAACAAATTGGAAACATCTGGGGAAATTTTTAACCTTGGAAGAAACTTTCCAAAATATCCCTCGGAACCCCAGTGGACAGCTGACCTTCCCAATGCCTGCCCCCAAACCAAGCCTCGGGCCATCTACCATCAATGGCGCTACTCGGCGCCGAGCTTACGGCCAACACCTCGCCGTAGGCAATTAGGCTTATACAGCAGTGCCAGGTCTCCAGTCATCTTGGAACCCCTTGCCACTGGACCAAGACCTTGCTTGGCTAAGCCATGTGGTTGCCAGTGTCCAGTGGCCACCCCACGTTAAAAGAACTCACGCAAAGGCACCTTCCACTTCACTAATATGAAGTTCGGGACCTGGAACGTCAGGACCCTCATGGACAATTCCAACAGCAACAGGCCGGAACGCTTCACCGCCATAGTTGCCCGGGCACTTAGAAGTTTTGACATTGACAACGCCGCCCTAAGCGAGACCCGGCCGGCAGGGGAAGGCCAGCTCAAGGAACATGGAACATGTTATATATGTATACTTGTATTTACTCTGTACAGCCACCAGAGGGCTCAGCCCTTGGAGTCCCAAGGGATCCCATAATCCCTTGGGAGCACAGTTATTTAAGGGGGCTTCACAGGTTGGAGAGGCGCTTTGGAGACATGCAATAAAAGATTACGGTCACACTTTACTTTGAGCTCATAGTGTTCAGTCTGACTCTTTCTCCATACACATTAACTCACGACGAGACACAGATAACGAACCCAAAGATGCAGAGAACAGTGGGCATCCTGGAGAAATTCTCAGAGGGAGATGATTGGGAAACTTTTGTGGAGCGACTCGACGAATACTTCGTGGCCAACGAGCTAGATGGGGAAGAGAGCGCTGCCAAACAAAGGGCGATCCTCCTCACCATCTGTGGGGCACCAATGTATGGCCTCATGAAGAATCTGTTCACTCCAGTGAAACCCACGGAGAAATCGTACGATGATTTGTGCACACTGGTCCGAGAACATTTGAACCCAAAGGAAAGTGTTCTGATGGTGAGGTACCGGTTCTGCACCGAAAAAAGGTCTGAAGGCCAGGAAGTGGCGAGTTATGTCGCCGAGCTAAGACGCTTTGCAGGACATTGCGAATTTGAAGGACATTTGGAGCACATGCTCAGAGACTTTTTCATACTTGGCATTGGCCACGAAACCATACTTCGCATACTTTTGACTATAGAGATCCCAACCTTGAGTAAGGCCATAGCGATAGCCCAGGCATTCATTGCCACCAGTGACAATACGACGCAAATCTGTCAGCACACAAGTGCTGCTACAAGTACTGTGAACAAAGTGATGTTGTTTTTGAATAGTAACCTACAGGGCAGGTCACACACACTTGCAGCTACACGTCCGCAGATGTCTCAGAGTCCATCAAGGGTGAACAATGCAAGGCCATTAACACCTTGTTGGTGCTGCGGTGGGCTGATCATCGTTTCCATTCATGCCGATTCAAAGAGTATGTTTGCAAGGGCTGTGGAACAATGGGACACCTCCAACGAGTGTGCAGGCGAGCTGCAAAGCCTGCTAAACCTGCAAACCACCATGTTGCAGAGGAGGACAGATCCACGGACGAACCAGAGCCTCAGATCGAGGAGGCAGAGGTACATGGGGTGCACACATTCACCACGAATTGTCCCCCGTTAATGCTGAATGTTGAACAAAATGGACTCCTGGTGTCAATGGAGCTGGAAACGGACGCAAGCCAGTCCATCTTGGGCAAAACAACTTTCAAAAGGTTGTGGTGCAATAAGACCTCAAGGCCAGTCTTAACTCCAGTCCACACGAAACTAAGAACTTACACAAAAGAATTGATTCCTGTAATCGGCAGTGCTACCGTAAAGGTCTCCTACAATGGAGCGGTGCACAAGCTACCACTCTGGGTGGTACCGGGCGATGGTTCCACGCTGCTCGGCAGGAGCTGACTAGGAAAGATACGCTGGAACTGGGATGACGTCCGAGCACTATCACCTGCTGACGACACTTCGTGTGCCCAGGTCTTAAACAAATTTCCTTCGCTGTTCGAACCAGGCATCGGGAAATTCCAAGGAGCAAAAGTGCAGATCCACCTAATTCCAGGGGCGCGACCCATTCATCACAAGGCGAGAGCAGTACCGTACATGATGAGAGAAAGGGTAGCGATCGAGCTAGACCGGCTGCAAAGAGAGGGCATAATTTCGCCGATCGAGTTCAACAAGTGGGGCAGTCCTATCGTCCCAGTCCTCAAGGGAGACGGCACCGTCAGAATCTGTGGCGATTACTCAGTAACTATCAATCGTTTCTCCCGACAGGACCAATACCCACTACCAAAGGCCGACGCTCTCTTTGCAATGCTGGCAGGAGGAAAGACGTTCATGAAGCTGAATCTGACTTCAGCCTACATGACACAGGAACTGCACAAAGATCTTTTATAATAGATGCCTGTTTGGAATCCGATCAGCGGTGGCGATATTCCAGAGAAACATGGAAAGTTCACTGAAGTCGGTCCCACACACCGTGGTCTTCCAGGACGACATCTTGGTCACAGGTCTGAACACAGTCGAGCATCTGCAGAACCTGGAGGAGGTTCTTAGTCGACTCAACCACGTGGGGCTCAGGTTAAAAGGCTCGAAGTGCGTTTTCCTGGCGCCTGAAGTGGAGTTCCTGGGAAGGAGGATTGCGATGGACGGCATCAGGCCCACCAACGCGAAGATGGAGGCAATCGAGAACGCACCGAAGCCACAGAATGTGACGGAGCTGCGGTCGTTTCTGGGACTCCTGAAGTACTTTGGTAACTTCTTACTGGGTCTCAGCACACTGTTAGAACCACTGCATGTCTTACTACGAAAAGGGGACAAATGGGTTTGGGGCAAAAACCAAGAAATTGCCTTTGTAAAAGCGAGAAAATTGTTATGCTCAAAAAAATTGGTTGTGTTGTATGATCCATGTAAGCATTTGGTACTAGCATGTGATGCGTCATCATATGGTGCCGGGTGTGTATTGCAACAAGCTAATGATTCTGGGAAACTGCAACTGGTTGCTTATGCATCCAGGAGTCTGTCTAAGGCTGAGAGAGCCTACAGGATGACTGAGAAAGAAGTGATAGCGTGTGTCTCTGGGGTAAAGAAAATGCATCAATTCCTGTTTGGGCTAAAATTCGAATTGGAAACTGACCATAAGCCACTTATATCCCTGTTCTCCGAGAGTAAAGGGATAAATACCAATGCATCGGCCCACATCCAGAGATGGGTACTCAAGTTGTCCGCATACAACTATGTCAACCGCCACAGGCCAAGCACTGAAAACTGCGCCGATGCTCTCAGTAGGCTGCCATTGCCCACTACGGGGGTGGAAATGGCGCAGCCCACAGATCTAGCCATGGTTATGGAAGCATTTGAGAGTGAGCAATCACCCGTCACTGCCCGGCAGATCAAAACCTGGACAAGCCAGGACTCCTTATTATCTCTCATCAAAAGCTATGTGCTTCACGGGAGCTGGTCCAGTGTCCCAGTGGAAATGCAGGAAGAGATAAAGCTATTCCAGCGGCGCAAAGATGAACTGTCTATACAGGCAGACTGCCTTCTGTGGGGCAATCGAGTAGTGGTCCCCAAGAAGGGCAGAGACACCTTCATCAATGACCTCCGCAGTCCGCACCCAGGCATTGTAATGCTGAAAGCGATTGCCAGATCCCACTTGTGGCGGCCCAGTATCGATGCGGTCTTAGAGTCCTGCGTTCACAGATGTAATACATGCTCGCGGTTAAGCAATGTACCCAGGGAGGCGCCGCTAAGTTTATGGTCTTGGCCTTCCAAACCGTGGTCTAGGGTTCTTGTGGTTGTAGACGCGTACTCCAAGTGGACTGAATGTGAGATAATGTTGGCTAGCATGTCCATTGCCACTACTGAAAGCCTGCGGGCCATGTTTGCGACACACGGCCTACCCGATGTCCTGGTGAGCGACAACGGGCCATGTTTTACCAGTGCTGAGTTCAAAGAATTCATGACCATAACGGGATCAAACATGTCACATCTGCCCCGTTTAAACCAGTGTCCAATGGTCAGGCAGAGAGAGCAGTGCAAACCATCAAGCAAGGCTTGAAGAGGGTAACTGAAGGCTCACTGCAGACTCGCCTATACCGAGTCCTACTTAGCTACCGCACGAGACCCCACTCACTCACTGGGATCCCACCTGTTGAACTGCTCATCAAAAGAGCACTTAAGACCAGGCTCTCGTTAGTTCACCCTGATCTACATGAACAGGTAGAGAGCAGGCGGCTTCAACAAAGTGCATACCATGATAGCGCAAATGTGTCTCGTGAGATTGAAATCAATGATCCTGTATTTGTATTAAATTATGGACAAGGTCCCAAGTGGCTTCCCGGCACTGTCATGGCCAAAGAGGGGAGCAGGGTGTTTCGGGTCAAACTTTCAAATGGACTCATTCACCGAAAACACTTGGACTAAATCAAACTCAGATTCACGGACTATCCTGAGCAACCCACCTTGGACCTTACCTTTTTTGATCCGCCAACATACACACCAGTGGCAACCGGTACCACGGTTGACCACGAAGCAGAACCCATCATCCACAGCAGCCCAGCAGGACCCAACACACCAGCAGCCCAGCAAGGCCAGCTGCACAGCAGCCCAGCGAGGGCCCAACAAATGATTCAACAACACCAGCTTTCACACCGAGACGATCAACCAGGGCAAGAAGGGCCCCAGATCAGCTCACATTGTAAATAGTTACACGATTGACTTTGCGGGGGAGTGTTGTTTTATATATATATATATATATATATACTTGTATTTACTCTGTACAGCCACCTGAGGGCTCATCCCCTGGAGTCCCAAGGGATCCCATAATCCCTTGGGAGCACAGGTATTTAAGGAGGCTTCAATGGTTGGAGAGGCACTCTGGAGACCTGCAATAAAAGATTTGGGTCACAATTTACAGTCTGATTCTTTCTACATACACAACAACGGAGGTTACATCTTTTTCTGGAAAGGAAAACCAGAGGAAGAACGCCGCCTTCATAGAGTCGGCTTCGCCGTCAAAAATGAACTGGTCAACCACCTCAAAGTCTCCCCCTGAGGGTTAACGAACGCCTCATGACTCTTCACCTTACCCTATCCCGGAACCAATGCGCCATAGTCATCAGTGCATACACCCCAACACTCGATGCAATGGATGAGGCAAAAGAGGGTTTTTATTCCAACCTCAAGAAATCCCTGTCCCGTGTCCCCACGGGCGACAAATTGATCCTCCTGGGTGATTTTAATGCCAGGGTTGGCAAAGACACAGCCCTCTGGGGAGGCATGATTGGCAGAGAGGGGGTAGGGAAAGCCAACTCCAGCGCTACCCTACTTCTGACAAAATGTCTAGAACACGAACTCCTCATCACCAACACCCTGTTCCACCAGAGGGACAAATACAAGGCATCGTGGCCACACCCTCGCTCCAAACACTGGCACCTGCTCGACGATGTCATTGTCTGAGCCAGGAATCGCAAGGATGTGCGCATCACCCGTGCCATGACAGGAGCTGACGACTTCTGGATGGACCACCACCTAATCCAATCCATCATCAATGTAAACATAGCCCCAAAGCAGAGGGGACAGCAGAAGCAGTGCCGCAAAACGTTAATGCCGGGGCACTTAGAGACCCAGCTAAGTGGGCCCTATACAGCCAGCACCTCACAACTAATCCGGCATGCCTCGATGACCCTGAGATGCTGAATGCCCACAGCACTTGGTCTGCCCTCCAAGTCTCCATAACCAATGCCTGTGAAGAGACACTTGGTTACCCAACCAGAAAACACCAGGACTGGTTTAATGAAAATGATCAGGAGATCCAAGAGCTAATAGATCGTAAGCGCAGAGCATTTCTGAGCCTCAAGCAACAACCCAACTCGGGAGCTACAAAGCAACGTTACAGATGGCTCAAGGCTGAGGTCCAACAAAAAACCCAGGACCTAAAGAATAGGTGGTGGATGGAGAAAGCACAGGAGATACAACAACTGGCCGAAGCCATGATGTGCGAGGATTCTTCATTGCAATCAAGGCCACCTACTGTTAAGTTCAGAATAACCCCACGAGACTGTGTTGTAAACTCAAACCATTGTGACCTTGGTCTCTTTAATATAACTCCAAAGTGAGGCAGCAGCATGGTGGACTGCCTTTTATACCTGCTTGCACCAGGGTACACAGGTGACCCATAGGTCTCCCACAGGTGTGCCCTCTAGTGGCAAGTCTTACACACAGGTGAGGTTCACATACAAAGCATCACTTCCCCCCAAAGTCTGGAGTACAAGTTATTTACAGGTTGAGGCGATCTGGCGGTCTGCGTTCCCTGGTTGATCGCCTGAGTTGACATCCTGGCATGGGTGAGTTGATCGGACCATCGCTGCACGGCAGCTCGGTTGGTCTGATCGGATTGTCGGGCAAGGTGGGTTCATTCTCGTGGTTGACAGCGAGGTCAATTACTGGTTGGGTGTGTGTTGATGGATCATAGATGGTAGGGTCTTCTTCAAACTGTTCTCGGTAGTCCGTGAATCGCAGTTTGGTCTGATCCAGGTGCTTTCTGCACATTTGCCCATTCAACAATTTCACAACAAAAACTCTATTCCCCTCCTTGGCTAAGACAGTGCCAGCAATCCACTTGGGACTGTGACCGTAATTTAGAACAAACACCGGATCATTGACTTCAATGTCACGCGAGGCCGCCGCGTGATCATGGTACACGTTATGCCTGTGACGCCGGGTTTCTACATGATCATTGAGATCCGGGTGGACGAAGGAGAGCCTGGTTTTGCTTGCTCTCTTCATTAACAATTCTGCAGGGGGAACCCCGGTGAGCGAGTGGGGCGTGTCCGGTAGCTGAGCAGGACCCTTGATAATTGGGTCTACGGGGAACCGTCCGTTACACGTCTCAAGCTTTGCTTGATTGTTTGGACTGCGCATTCCGCTTGGCCATTGGATGCGGGCGTAAATGGGGCAGACCTGACATGCTTGATGCCATTGCGGGTCATGAACTCGTTGAATTCCAAGCTGGTGAAACATGGTCCATTGTCACTGACAAAGACGTCGGGCAAACCATGGGTGGCGAACATGGACCTGAGGCTTTCAATGGTGGCAGTGGATGTTATTAGACATTCAATCCATTTTGAGTAAGCGTCCAGCGCTACGAGAAACATCTTCCCGAAAAAATGGCCAGCGAAATCTACGTGGACCGTGGACCACGGCTTGCAGGGCCATGACCACAGGCTCAGGGGGGCCTCCCTGAGTACATTGCTCAGCTGTGAGCAAATGTCGCATTGGTGTCTGCATGACTCGAATTCGGAGTTAATGCCGAGCCACCAGACGTGCGACCTGGCGATAGCCTTCATAGAAACATAGAAACATAGAAAATAGGTGCAGGAGTAGGCCATCCGGCCCTTCGAGCCTGCACCGCCATTCAATAAGATCATGGCTGATCATTCCCACAGGACCCCGTTCCTGCTTTTTCTCCATACCCCTTGGTCCCTTTAGCCGCAAGGGCCATATCTAACTCGGTCTTGAATATATCCAATGAACCGGCATCAACAACTCTCTGCGGTAGGGAATTCCATAGGTTAACAACTCTCTGAGTAAAGAAGTTCCTCCTCATCTCAGTCCTAAATGGCTTACCCCTTATCCTAAGACTATGTCTCCTGGTCTGGACTTCCCCAACATCGGGAACATTCTTCCCGCATCTAACCTGTCCAGTCCTGTCAGAATTTTATATGTTTCTATGAGATCCCCTCTCATCCTTCTAAACTCCAGTGAATACAGGCCCAATCGATCCAGTCTCTCCTCATATGTCAGTCCTGCCATCCCAGGAATCAGTCTGGTGAACCTCCATTGCACTCCCTCAATAGCAAGAACGTCCTTCCTCAGATTAGGAGACCAAAACTGAAAGAAATATTCCAGGTGAGGCCTCACTAAGGCCCTGAAAACCGCAGTAAGACCTCCCTGTTCCTTTACTCAAATCCCCTTGCTATGAAGGCCAACATACCATTTGCCTTCTTCACCACCTGCTGTACCTGCAAGCCAACCTTCAATGACTGATGAATCATGACACCCAGCTCTCTCTGCACCTCCCCTTTTCCTAATCTGCCGTCATTCAGATAATATTCTGCCTTCGTGTTTTTGCCCCCAAAGTGAATAACCTCACATTTATCCACATTATACTGCATCTGCCATGTATTTGCCCACTCGCCTAACCTGTCCAAATCACCCTGCAGCCTTTTAGCGTCCTCCTCACAGCTCACACCGACACCCGGTTTAGTGTCATCTGCAAACCTGGAGATATTACACTCAATTCCATCATCCAAATCATTAATATATACTGTAAAGAGTTGGGGTCCCAGCACAGAGCCCTGCGGCACTCCACTAGTCACTGCCTGCCATTCTGAAAAGGACCCGTTAATCCCGACTCTCTGCTTTCTGTCAGCCAACCAGTTCTCTATCCACGTCAGTACATTACCCCCAATACCATGTGCTTTGATTTTGCACACCAATCTCTTATGTGGGACCTTGTCAAGAGCCTTTTGAAAGTCCAAATACACCACATCCACTGGTTCTCCCCTGTCTACTCTACTAGTTACATACTCAAAAAATTCCAGAAGATTTGTCAAGCATGATTTCCCCTTCATAAATCCATGCTGACTTGGACCAATCCTATCACTGCTTTCCAAATGTGCTGCTATTTCATCCTTAATGATTGATTCCAACATTTTCCCCACTACTGATGTCAGGCTAAATGGTCTATCATGACCCATTTTCTCTCTCCCTCCTTTTTTAAAAAGTGGTGTTAGATTAGCAACCCTCCAGTCCAGAGGAACTGATCCAGAGTCGATAGACTGTTGGAAAATTATCACCAATGCATCCACTATTTCTCGGGCCACTTCCTTAAGTTCTCTGGGATGTAGACTGTCAGGCCCTGGGGATTTATCGGCCTTCAATCCCATCAATTTCCCTAACACAATTTCCCGCCTAATAAGGATATCCTTCAGTTCCTCCTTCTCACTAGACCTTCGGACCCCTAGTACAACGGGAAGGTTATTTGTGTCTTCCTTTGTGAAGACAGAACCAAAGTACTTGTTCAATTGGTCTGCCATTTCTTTGTTTCCCATTATAAATTCGACTGCAAGGGACCAACTTTTGTCTCCACTAATCTTTTTCTCTTCACATATCTATCGAAGCTTTTGCAGTCATTTTTTATGCTTACGGCAAGCTTCCTCTCGTACTCTATTTTCCCCTTCTTAATTAAACCCTTTGTCCTCCTCTGCTGTATTCTAAATTTCTCCCAGTCCTCCGGCTTGCCACTTTTTCTGGCTAATTTGTATGCCTCTTTCTTGAATTTAACACTATCCTTAATTTCCCTTGTTAGCCACGGTTGAGCCACCTTCCCCATTTTATTTTTACCCCAGACAGGGATGTACAATTGCTGAAGTTCATCCATGTGATCTTTAAAGGTTTGCCATTGCCTATCCACCGTCAACCCTTTAAATATCATTTGCCAGTCTATTCTAGCCAATTCGCGCCTCATACCATTAAAGTTACCTTTCCTTAAGTTCAGGACCCTAGTTTCTGAATTAACTTTGTCCCTCTCCATCTTAATAAAGAATTCTACCATATTATGGTCACGCTTCCCCAAGGGGCCTCGCACAACAAGATTGCTAATTAGTCCCTTCTCCTTACACATCACCCAGTCTAGGATGGCTAGCTCTCTGGTTGGTTCCTCGACATATTGGTCTAGAAAACCACCCCTAATATACGCCAGGAAATCCTCCTCCACCGCATTGCTACCAGTTAGGTTAGCCCAATTAATATGTAGATTAAAGTTGCCCATGATTACTGCTGTACCTTTATTGCACACATCCCTTATTTCTTGTTTGATGCTGTCCCCAACCTCACTACTACTATTTGGTGGCCTGTACACAACTCCCACTAGCGTTTTCTGCCCTTTGGTATTTCGTAGCTCCACCCATACTGATTCCACATCATCCAAGCTAATGTCCTTCCTTACAATTGCATTAATTTCCTCTTTAACCAGCAACGCCATCCCGCCTCTTTTTCCTCTCTGTCTATCCTTCCTAAATGCTGAATACCCCTGGATGTTGAGTTCCCAGCTTTGGTCACCCTGAAGCCATGTCTCCATGATGCCAATCACATCAGACCCGTTAACTGCTATCTGCGCAGTTAGTTCGTCCACCTTATTCCGAATACTCCTCGCATTGAGGCACAGAGCCTTCAGGCTTGTCTTTTGAACACATTTTGACCCTTTAGAATTCTGCTGTAAAGTAGCCTTTTTATTTTTTGTCTTGGGTTTCTCTGCCCTCCAGTTTTACTATTCTCCTTTCTATTTTTTGTTTCTGTCTCCATTTTATTCCCCTCTGTCTCCCTGTATAGGTTCCCATCCCCCTGCCATATTAGTTTAACTCCTCACAAACAGCACTAGCAATCACTCCCCCGAAGACATTGGTTCCGGTCCTGCCCAGGTGCAGACCATCCGGTTTGTACTGGTCCCACCTCCCCCAGAACCGGTTCCAATGTCCCAGGAATTTGAATCCCTCCCTACTGCACCACTGCTCAAGCCATGTAATCATCTGAGCTATCTTGCAATTTCTACTCTGACTAGCACGTGGCACTGGTAGCAATCCTGAGATTACTACTTTTGAGGTCCTACTTTTTAATTTAACTCCTAGCTCCCTAAATTCGTCTCGTAGGACCTCATCCCGTTTTTTACCTATAGCGTTGGTACCTACCAGTATATGCACCACGATAACTGGCTGTTCACCCTCCCTTTTCAGAATATTCTGTACCCGCTCCGAGACATCCTTGACCCTTGCACCAGAGAGGCAACATACCATCCTGGAGTCTCGGTTGCGGCCGCAGAAACGCCGATCTATTCCCTTTACAATCGAATCCCCTGTCACTATTGCTCTCCCACTCTTTTTTCTGCCCTCCTGTGCAGCAGAGCCAGCCACGGTGCCATGAACTTGGCTGCTGCTGCTCCCCCCTGATGAGTCATCCCCCTCAACAGTACCCAAAGCCGTGTATCTGTTTTGCACGGGGATGACTGCAGGGGACCCCTGCACTACCTTCCTTGCACTGCTCTTCCTGATGGTCTTCCATTCCCTATCTGGCTGTGGACCCTTCACCTGCGGTAAGACCAATTCACTAAATGTGCTATTCACATCATTCTCAGCATCGTGGATGCTCCAGCGTGAATCCACCCGCAGCTCCAGTTCCGCAATGCGGTTCATCAGGAGCTGCAGGTGGATAAACTTCCCACACACTCCGGCATCTCTGATTTCCCACATGGTACAGGAGGAGCATAACACGTGTCCGAGCTCTCCTGCCATGACTTAACCCTTAGATAAACTTAATTTGTCAACAACAATGCTAAACAACATTACTTACTGAAATAGAAAAGAAAAAGAAAAACTATTTACCAATCACCAGCCAATCACTTACCCCCTTGGCTGTGACGTCACCTTTCGATTTCTTTCTACTTCTTTTTTGCCTTCTGTCCCTGCTGCAGCTGCACAAGCTGGGTCTTTATAGGCCGCTCCACGCACCCCGGACTCGCGCTGCTCGAACTGCCGCTCCTCCTCCGACGTTGGGCCTTTGTCGGCCTCACCACACACCCCGGACTCATCATGACTATACCTGGGTGGGTACTGTGAAGGTCGCGTATAAACGTTTCCCTGCCCTTTTTGGGCAAAATCGCGCGATTCCCCCATAGGAGGCTATCCGACTGCACTGACAGTTCGTACTTGCGTCAGTGAAAAGGCTTCATTTCATCTTGCATTTCCCCGGGAACCCCCGACCAGCTCCCATTGAGGAGGCATCTTTTTACGAGTGATAACAGGCGGTCTTGGCTGGTCCAGGACCTGATCTGGCGAGCCATGACAGGTGACCCATCGCTCTCAAAAGCATCCATTACCAGAAGCAAGTCTGTGGGTTGCGCCATTTCCACCCCAGTGGTGGGTAATGGCAGCTGACTGAGGGCGTCAGCGCAGTTCTCTGTGCCTGTTCTGTGGCGGATTATATAGTCATACACAGTCCATCTTTGGATGCAGGATGAAGCATTGGTGTTGATACCTTTGCTTTCTGAGAGCTGTGAAGTAAGCGGTTTGTGGTCGGTTCGAGCTCAAACTGGAGACCAAATAGCTATTGGTGCATTTTTTTAACCCCGTATATACAGGCCAACGTTTCTTTTTCAACCATACTGTAGGCTCTTTCAGCCTTGGATAAACTTCTGGACGCATATGCAGTTGCAGTTTGCCTGACACATTTACTTGCTGTAACACGCAACCGACCCCGTACGACGACGCATCACATGCTAGTACTAAACGTTTACATGGGTCATACAATACAAGTAACTTGTTAGAGATTAGAAGGCCTTGTTAAAGGCTGTTTCTTGAGATTTACCCCAAAACCCAGTCGTCACCTTTGCATAGCAACAAATGTAAGGGTTCCAGCAAAGTGCTCAACCCCGGTAGAAAGTTACCAAAGTAGTTGAGGAGTCCCAGGAACGAACGCAGCTCCGTCACATTCTGTGGTCTGGGTGCATTCTTGACGGCCTCTGTCTTCGAGTCTGTGGGTCTGATGCCGTTCGTCGCAATCGGTCTCCCCAGAAATTCAACCTCTGGCACAGGGAAAACACACTTGGAATGTTTCAGCCTGAGTCCCACTCTGTCCAGTTGCTTGAGAACATCTTCCAGGTGTGCAAGTGTTCAGTAGTGTTGCGACCAGTGATCAGGATGTCATCCTGGAACATCACTGTGCATGGAACCGATTTCAGCAGACTCTCCTTGTTCCTCTGGAAGATGGCCACTACCGAGCGAATCCCAAAGGGGCATCTGTGGTACACGAACAGTCCTTTGTGCGTGTTGATGCACGTCAACTTCTTTGACGGTTCAGCCAGCTCCTGGTCTAGCTTGGTGAATGACTTTCCCCCTGCTAGCGTTGCGAATAAGTCCTCCGCTTTGGGTAGTGGGTATTGGTCCTGGAACAAGACACGGTTGATTGTCACCTTGTAGTCCCTGCAGATTCTGACCATCCCATTGCTCTTTAGTACCGGCATGATTGGACTGGCCCACTCATTGAACTCGACTGGAGATATGATTCCCTCTCATTGAAGTGTGTCCAGCTCGATTTTGACTTTCTCTCGCATCATATATGGGACTGCTCGGGCCTTGTGATGAATGGCCCATACCCCAGGAACAAGATGGATCTGCACTTTTGCGCCTGTGAAGTTGCCGATGCCTGGCTCAAATAACACCGGGAATTTGTTTAGCACCTGGGCGCACGGGGCATCATACAGCAAGAACAGCGCTTTGATGTCATCCCAGTTCCAATGGATCTTGCCTAGCCAACTCCTGCCAACAGCATTGGGTCATCGCCTGGTACAATCCATCGTGGTAAATCATGCACCCTTCCGTCATACGATACTTTGACTGCCGCACTGCCGATAACAGGTATGAGTTCTTTGGTGGCAGTGTAGTGTGATCGGGCTCAGTTTTGGCCTCTGTGCCTTGTTACTCCACAGTTTCTCAAACGCCTTCTGGCTCATAATCGATTGACTCGCTCCCGTGTCCAATTCCATGGAGACTGGAATGCCATTAAGTTTGACTTTTAACGTTATCAGAGGGCTTTTGGTGTTGAAGATGTGTACCCTATACACTTCCTCCTCATCCTCCGGTTGAGTTGCCTCTCCTGCTCGTTTAGCGTGATCCGCACTGGATCGGTCGCTCTCTGCTGACTTTCCCACGTGGTGAGTCCAAGGTCGCTTGCAAATTCGCTGGAGGTGCCCCATTGTTCCACAGCCCTTGCACACATAGTGCTTGAATCGACATTGATGGGCTCTGTGACTGCCCCCGCAGCACCAACATGGTGTTAATGGATTCACATTAGCACTCCCCAGCGGCCTCCGAGTCACCCTGGGCCTGGCCTCTGCGGTCGTGTGGGCCCTACCATGTACAGTCCTGCCTGCTGAAGGCAATATTTTAAGCACAGTACTTGCCGGTGAGCTTCGATTCTGTGAAGATATCTGTTTCGTGCTGTTGCTCGTGGATGTGAAGGCTTGGGCCCTGCTCAGGTCCAGGGATTTGGCAGACAGCAGTTTGCGAAGGATGATCTCGTGGCCAATTCCATGTCCTGCAACATTTCCCCCAAGGATCCTGCAAAGTCGCACTGCCCCACAAGGCGTCTTAGGTCAGCGACAAACCATGTTCTGGCCCTCGGAGCGACGATGCGTGTAAAAGCGGTACCTGGCCATCAGGATCTCTCCTTTGGCTTGAAGTGTTCCTTCGCCAGCTTACACAGCTCTGCGTAAGATTTGTCCGTTAGTTTAACCGGTGCCAGCAAATTTTTATGGAGGCCATATACCGATGATCCACATGCGGTGAGAAGAATCCCCCTGCGCTTGATCTCTGTTTCAGCCGTGTCTAATTCGTTGGCCACAAAGTACTGGTCGAGACGCTCAACGAAGGCTTCCCAATCATCACCCTCAACAAATCTCTCAAGAATACCAACGGCAGCCATTTCCACGTGAAAGCTTGTGATCTGTAATGCATCGCCAGTTAAGTTCAGAATAACTCCACGAGACTGTGTTGTAAGCTCAAACCATTGTGACCTTGGTCTCTTTAATACAACTCCAAAGTGAGGCAGCAAGGTGGTGGACTGCGTTTTATACCTGCTTGCACCAGGGTACACAGGTGACTCGTAGGTCTCCCACAGGTGTGCCCTCTAGTGGCAAGTCTTACGCACGGGTAAGGTTCACATACATAACACCTATGATCCAAACTCCCAAGGCCCCACCCCACTCCTGGCCAAGAACGGGGAAACACTCATCAAGGACACCAAGGCTGTCAGGTCCTGCTGGAAGGAGCACTTTGAAGATCTCCTCAATCGAGACTCTGTGTTTGACTCGAGTGTTCTCAACTCCATCCCGCAGCATGTGACCCGCCACCACCTCAGTGAAACCCCACCGCTGTATGAGGTAGGCAAAGCCATAAAACAGCTCAAGAATAACAAGGCTACAGGTGCGGATGGAATTCCTGCTGAGGCGCTAAAGTATGGCGGAGAGGCGCTGTTGGCGCGGATACATGACCTCATCTCTCTCATTTGGAGGGAGGAGAGCATGCCGGGAGATCTCAGAGATGCAGTGATCGTGACCATCTTTAAAAAGGGGGACAAGTCCAACTGCGGCAACTACAGGAGAATCTCCCTGCTATCAGCCACTGGGAAGGTTATCGCTAGAGTTCTCCTCAACCGTCTTCTCCCTGTGGCCGAGGAGCTCCTCCCGGAGTCACAGTGCGGATTTCGTCCCCTACGAGGCACAACGGACATGATTTTTGCAGCGCGACAGCTGCAGGAAAAATGCAGGGAGCAGCGCCAGCCCTTATACATGGCTTTCTTCGACCTTACAAAGGCCTTGGATGTTGTCAACCGCGAGGGTCTATGGAGCGTCCTCCTCCGTTTTGGATGCCCCCAAAAGTTTGTCAACATCCTTCGCCTGCTCCATGACGACATGCAGGCCGTGATCCTTACCAACGGATCCATTACAGACCCAATCCACGTCCGGACCGGGGTCAAACAGGGCTGCGTCATCGCCCCAACCCTCTTCTCAATCTTTCTCGCTGCCATGCTCCACCTCACAGTCAACAAGCTCCCTGCTGGAGTGGACCTAAACTACAGAACCAATGGGAAGCTGTTCAACCTACGCCATCTCCAGGCCAGGTTCAGGATCACCCCAACCTCTGTTGTTGAGCTGCAGTATACGGACGACGCCTGCGTCTGCGCACATTCTGAGGCTGAACTCCAGGATGTAGTCGATTTATTCACTGAGGCATATGAAAGCATGGGCCTTAACATCCATAAGACAAAGGTCCTCCACCAGCCTGTCCTCGCCGCACAGCACTGCCCCCCCAGTCATCAAGATTCATGGCGCGGCCCTAGACAACGTGGACCACTTCCCATACCTCTGGAGCCTTTTATCAACAAAGGCAGAAATTGATGAGGAGATTCAACACCGCCTCCAGTACGCCAGTGCAGCCTTTGGCCGCCTGCTGAAAAGAGTGTTCGAAGACCAGGCCCTCAAATCTACCACCAAGCTCATAGTCTACAGGGCTGTAGTAATACCCGCCCTCCTGTATGGATCAAAGGCATGCACGATGTACAGACGACACCTCAAGTCGCTGGAGATATATCACCAACGATGTCTCCGCAAGATCCTGCAATTCCCCTGGGAGGACAGACGCACCAACATCAGTGTCCTCGCCCAAGGTAACATCCCCAGCATTGAAGCACTGACCACACTTGATCAGCTTCGCTGGGCAGGCCACATAGTTCGCATGCCAGACAAGAAACTCCCGAAGCAATTCCTCTACGCGGAGCTCCTTCACGGCAAACGAGCCAAAGGTGGGCAGCAGAAATGTTACAAGGACACCCTCAAAGCCTCCCTGGTAAAGTGCAACATTCCCACTAACACCTGGGAGACCCTGGCCGAAGACCGCCCTAGGTGGAGAAAGTGCATCCGGGAGGGTGTTGAGCTCTTTGAATCTCAACGCCGCGAGCGTGAAGAGGTCAGAGGCAGGCAGCGGAAGGAGCGCGCGGCAAACCAGTCCCACGCCCCCTTCCCCCAACAAATGTCTGTCCCACCTGTGATAGGGTCTGTGGCTCTTGTATTGGACTGTTCAGCCACCAAAGGACTCACTTTAAGAGAGGAAGCAAGTCTTTCTCGATTCTGAGGGGCTGCCTATGGTGATGATGATCCCTCTCCTATGCAGGACAAGTTGGCGGACAACTGGAGGCATCAGGAGCTAACCAGAGGGGGACAGGTGTGCCCCACGAAGGAGACGGTGCTGGCCATTATTGGGATGGCCATTGCTGAGGCTGTGGCCAACAGAGGGGCTGAAGCCATCAAAGATGACAGTATCCCCATACCTAATCCTCCTTCTCGCATCCCAACTCCCCCTCATCCCACACGCTTTTCTGATTTACAAGCTGTGGATGGTGTAAGCATGCACCTCCTACTTTATCCCCTCCCCACACCATAACCTTAATCTTGTGCCTTTTTCCTTTCCGATACCCAATAGGTGCAACCTAGCCAGGCAGAGGAGGAACACCAAGAAGAGAGTGATGATGAGGACACAGCGCCGTCATTTGTTTTCACACACACAGCCACCAGCTCAGGTACTGACACTGCACATATATTACAGGATCGATTAGAGGTGGGGACTGCACGGGATGAGACACCAGGCACGAATGGGCTGCAGTCAGGGCAGGGGGGCTTGCTGGAGGGCGAGGTCGAACACGAGTTGTGCTGCAGAGGACTCAGACGAGCACTTGGATGGGGCAGCCTCCAGAAGGACGCTGATGGCTGTGCACAATGAAATGCTTGGTACATTGGGAACCCGGTGGTCAATGTCAAGGAGCATGCAGGAGCATGCAACGTCTGATGGTCGACGTCGCAGCTTCCATTGCAGCACAAGCAGCACCCAACTACTGAGTGCCGCAGTGGAAGCTCAGACTGCCGTCATTCAAGGTCAGCTTGCTGCCACGCAAGCTCAGGCTGCTGCCATCACGGATATGGGTTACAGTGTTCAAAGGGGTTTGCAGGGTGTCACAGCAATCCAACAATCTGTCCTCCAACTGATTACTAGGATTGCTGAGGCACCGCCCCGGGCGAGTGGCAGTGGCCCCATGGAGCATGAACCTGCTGTATTCTCTCAGGAAGACAGCATTTGTCCTCCAACCCTTGCCACTCTGCCAATGCCCTCGCTGCTGCCTGTTAGCCAGCCAACCCAGACTGCTGCCGTCCATGCCGAGATGGTGCTGTCCACAGCTGGGCCTTCTAATCCCAGAGCTGCTTGTGGTCATCCTCCAAGACCATCTGCAATCTGCGCCACTGAAAGTCAGCAGCCCTCCTGCAGCCAGGTTAGTGCTGCGTGGGAGCACGAGGACAGGAAAAGTTATCACGGAAGACAGGCACTAAGAAAATGCACCCTTTGGTTTATCATGGTGGCTTGAATGCAGCAGGCGCAGCGGATTGCGGTAGAATGAAGGCATCATGGCTGCTGCCAGGATTGACCTGCATGATTCGTTGCCTATGGTCACACACCAGCTGAACATTGAGGGAGTGGAATCCCTGTCGGGCAGGTGTAGGGCAGAGTTGACATGCAGAGCCATCATAGCGATGTGCATGCAGTCAATGGCACTCTGCACCATGGGGAAGCCTGCAGCCTGAGCGAGGCCATATGCTCACTCCGCCTGCTTGTCTCTGAAAAAAGAGAATGAAATATAGTCCGCTTTCTTTGAACTCTCTCTTACAACCTCACTGATCAACTCCCAACTGTCCAGCTTTTGGCCCTCCATTCACCATGACATCTCTGCAGCTACCGATCTGTTCAATCACGCCCTCACCACCACCTTTGATGCCCTCGTCCCTGTTAAAACAATTATTCTCTCTCACCCTGGACGTTCCCCCTGGTACAACCCTGATCTTTGCTCCCTTAAGTCCAAGAGATGTGGAGCCGATTTTGATCAAGTGCCGCCCAAAGTGCCACTGACAGCCACCGAGGTACTGGACGGTAGTTTGGGCGGGATATTCATCGCGAGGTCCCTCGAAGGTCGGTGGGCGACAAATGGATGACGTACGCCGCTAATCTGGGTGGCAGCGGGTGGGAGGTCTCATTCTCAGCGGCAGAGGCGCTTGCCGCCCAATTGCCGCCGAGGATGGAGTCGGGCCCACGGAGGGACGGAGAACTGAAAAAAAAAAATCATCAGTAAAAATTTCTTAAACTATTGGAAGACCTTCAGAGGACCCCATCTAGCTAAATCGCTGTGGAAAAAAATATCTAAAATATTCACGAACCTTTTTTTTTAGGATCTTTATACTTACCGTTGGGGACAGACCAGCCTCCTTGCAGCGGTCCACCCCTGTTCTCCCGCCGACTTCCACCCGCATCAATATGGGAGCTCAACAGGCGGGAGGTCAGTTGCACCACTTGGCCATCCGCTGACATCAGCGGGCGGTCCCCGGCGGCTCTCCCCTCCCGCCCGCTCCAGGCCACCTTGAAAGTGGCACTGGGTGGATCTTCCAGAGGAATTACAGCGGCAGTGGGCAGCAGTCGACAGCGGCGGCGGTCAGTTGATGAATTTCGACCCCGTAGACTTGAACGGACATGGCGGACAACTGGTTTAGCCATTCACCGCCAAATCTGCCTGGACCACATAAAGCATTATCGCAACCTGCTCTCGTCTGCCAAAATCGCTCACGAACTGTCTTTTCAAACCCTTCTCCCCAGTCTCTACCCTCACCTCCAATTAATAAGTGTGAAGAGCTTCTTTGTCTCTAAAATTGAGACCATCTGTTCGGCCGCCTCTGCCTCTTCCCTTCCTTTCCTGAGCCCACTGGGCCAAACTTCCTCTAAGGAAGCCCTCTGCCACAGCCCTGACCTCTCATATTTCTCCAGTTTCTCTCCATGCTTGACAAATCTTCTGGAATTTTTTGAGGATGTTTCCAGTAAAGTGGACAAAGGAGAACCAGTTGATGTGGTATATTTGGACTTTCAGAAGGCTTTCGACAAGGTCCCACACAAGAGATTAATGTGCAAAGTTAAAGCACATGGGATTGGGGGTAGTGTGCTGACGTGGATTGAGAACTGGTTGTCAGACAGGAAGCAAAGAGTAGGAGTAAACGGGTACTTTTCAGAATGGCAGGCAGTGACTAGTGGAGTGCCGCAAGGTTCTGTGCTGGGGCCCCAGCTGTTTACATTGTACATTAATGATTTAGACGAGGGGATTAAATGCAGTATCTCCAAATTTGCGGATGATACTAAGTTGGGTGGCAGTGTGAGCTGCGAGGAGGATGCTATTAGGCTGCAGAGTGACTTGGATAGGTTAGGTGAGTGGGCAAATGCATGGCAGATGAAGTATAATGTGGATAAATGTGAGGTTATCCACTTTGGTGGTAAAAACAGAGAGACAGACTATTATCTGAATGGTGACAGATTAGGAAAAGGGAAGGTGCAACGAGACCTGGGTGTCATGGTACATCAGTCATTGAAGGTTGGCATGCAGGTACAGCAGGCGGTTAAGAAAGCAAATGGCATGTTGGCCTTCATAGCGAGGGGATTTGAATACAGGGGCAGGGAGGTGTTGCTACAGTTGTACAGGGCCTTGGTGAGGCCACACCTGGAGTATTGTGTACAGTTTTGGTCTCCTAACTTGAGGAAGGACATTCTTGCTATTGAGGGAGTGCAGCGAAGGTTCACCAGACTGATTCCCGGGATGGCGGGACTGACCTATCAAGAAAGATTGGATCAATTGGGCTTGTATTCACTGGAGTTCAGAAGAATGAGAGGGGACCTCATAGAAACGTTTAAAATTCTGACGGGTTTAGACAGGTTAGATGCAGAAAGAATGTTCCCAATGTTGGGGAGGTCCAGAACCAGGGGTCACAGTCTGAGGATAAGGGGTAAGCCATTTAGGACCGAGATGAGGAGAAACTTCTTCACCCAGAGAGTGGTGAACCTGTGGAATTCTCTACCACAGAAAGTAGTTGAGGCCAATTCACTAAATATATTCAAAAGGGAGTTAGATGAAGTCCTTACTACTCGGGGGATCAAGGGTTATGGCGAGAAAGCAGGAAGGGGGTACTGAAGTTTCATGTTCAGCCATGAACTCATTGAATGGCGGTGCAGGCTAGAAGGGCTGAATGGCCTGCTCCTGCACCTATTTTCTATGTTTCTATGTTTTTCTAATCTCCCCACATGACCTTTCCAAACTCATCCTGTCCATGAGACCCACTTCCTGCTCCCTTGATCCTATTCCCACCAAACTGCTGACCACCCAACTTCCTTTTCTGGCTCCCATGTTAGCTGACATTGTTAACGGTTTGCTCTCCTCAGGTACTGTCCCTCTCCTCAAAAAAAACATCCCTCGATCCCTCCGTCCCTGCAAACCAACCTCCAACCACCAACCTCCCTTTCCTCCCTAAAGTCCTTGAACGTGTCGTCACCTCCCTAATCCATGCCCATTTTTCCCACAATTCTATGTTTGAATCCCTCCAATCAGGTTTCCGCGCCTGCCACAGTACCGAAACGACTCTCATCAAAGTCACAAATAATATCCTTTGTGACTGTGACAAAGGCAAACTATCCCTCCTTATCCTTCTTGACTTGTCTGCAGCCGTTGACACGGTTGACCACTCCATCCTTCTCCAACGTCTCCCCACTGTCGTCGAACTGGATGGGACTGCACTCGCTTGGTTCCATTCTTATCTATCTAATTGTAACCAGAGAACTACCTGCAATGGCTTCTCTTCCCGCTCTCGCATCATTACCTCTGGTGTCCCCCAAGGATCTGTCCTTGGCCCCCTCCTATTTCTCATCTACATGTTGCCCCTTGGCGACATCATCCAGAAACACAGCGTCAGCATCATGTACGCTGATGACACCGAGCTCTACCTCACTACCACTTCTCTCGACCCCTCCACAGTCTCTAAATTGTCAGACTGCTTGTCCGACATCCAGTACTGGATGAGCAGTAATTTTCTCCAATTGAATATTTGGAAGACTGAAGCCATTGTTTTCGGTCCCCGCCACAAATTCCGTTCCCTAGCCACTGACTCCATCCCTCTCCCCAACTTCTGTCTGAGGCTGAACCATCCTGTTCACAACCTTGGTGTCATACTTGATCCTCAAATGAGCTTTCGACCACATATCCGCAGCATGACTAAGACCACCTATTTCCACCTCTGTAAAATCGCCTGTCTCCGCCCTTGCCTCAACTCATCCGCTGCTGAAGCCCTCATCCATGCCTTTGTTACCTCTCGATTTGACTATTCCAACGCACTCCTGGCTGGCCTCCCACATTCTACCCTACGAAAAACTAGAGGTGATCCAAAACTCGGCTGCCCGTGTCCTAACTCACACCAAGTCCCGTTCACCCATCACCCCTGTGCTCCCTGACCTAAATTGGCTTCCGGTTAAGCAACGCCTCGATTTCAAAATTCTCATCCTTATTTTCAAATCCCTCCATGGCCTTGCCCCTACCTATCTCGGTAATCTCCTCCAGCTCCACAACTCCCCGAGATGTCTATGGTCCTCTAATTCTGCCCTCCTGAGCATCTCTGAATATAATCACTCAACCATTGGTGGCCATGCCTTCTGTTGCCTCGGCCCCAAGCTCTGGAACTCGCAGCCTTAACCTCTCCGCTTCGCTACCTCTCTTTTCTCCTTCAAGACGCTGCTTAAAATATACCTCTTTGACCAAGCTTTTGGTCACCTGCACTAATTTCTATTTATGCGGATCGGTGTCAAATTTTTATCACATAATACTCCTGTGAAGCGCCCTGGGATGTTTCATTACATTAAAGACGCTATAGAAATACAGGTTGTTGTTGTTGTTGAATAGCGAGCCTTAGTGGCCTCGCTTACGCAACAGTGGATGGCAAACTGCAAGATGCTCCAAATATCGCCTGCCTGGAAGGAGCCAGACGCACAAACGTTCATTGCCACGGTCACCTTCGCAGCCACTGGCAATGTGGTCCTTGCCCTGCTCTGACGTTACAGTTGTGGCTGTAGCAGGCGGCGGATTTCAGTGAGGACGTTCTTACTGAAGTGCAGACATCTCACATATTGTTCCTCGTTAAGGTACAGATCGGAGAATTTCCCCCTGAACACCCTGGGTGGATATGGCCTCCTGTCGAGAGCCTTTCTCTTCCTCCTCATCCTCCCTCTTCCAGCATTTTGTCCTGCTCTGCGTGGCCTCTGTGCATTCTCCAAGTCATGCTGTATTCCAAGGGGAATCTACCAGTGCACCCATGTCTGGGAGAAACTGGTTTGTGCAGAAGCCATGAAGTCAAAAACAGGCCTTCACCACCTGTCACACCACTCCCTGTAGGGTTTTGCAACTTCAAACAACTATAGAAAGCACCAAATACTAGTAGAATCGTAGCAACAGCCAGAAGAAATCAACCAGCAACTAACCTGTAAGTAGTTGATGATCCCTTTAAATAGTGCTGAGTGCGGGTGAGAGGGGGCGGGGGGAGGGTGCCCTTCCTGCTACTGAATGCATGTTCAACTGTGCGAGGTAAAGAGAAAATTTCTGCTCATCCAGAACTGGACACCAGAGATAAGATAGAGGAAAAGTCAAAAGTCAAATAACATTTGTCAAAGTGCCTTTTGTCCCTTCCTCTCTCTTCTTCTGAAAGTGTTAACCGTTTATTGAGGTACCATTTTACATAAAGCAGTTGGTCTCTGAAGCTATTCTTCATCTTTGAGTCTCGTCAGTGAGTTTCACCAGGCATTCAACCACTGTGGGGCACCAAAGCCAAATCCAATTCTGTCTTCACCTGACAGCCAGATATGCGCCCTTCTACCAGGAGTCATTGAATAGTGATCTGGAGAGGGATTTCAGGTAATTCCTCCCCTATCCTGGTTGCGATCATGGAAAGCCTGGTACGGTGGAAAGGCTTTAGGGAGTCAGGAGGTGAGACACTCATCGTATTCTGTAGTGTGTGTCTCACCTCCTGACTCCCAAAGCTTGTCCACCATCTACAAGGCATAAGTTGGGAGTGTGATGGAATACTCTCCAATTGCCTGAATGAATATATCTCCAACAACACTCGAGAAGCTCAACACCATCGAGGACAAAGCAGCTCGCTTGATTGGCACCCCATCCACCACTGTAAACATTCACTCCCTCCACCATTGGCGCACTGTGGCTGTTGTGTGTACCATCTACAAGATGTATGGCAGCAACTCACCAAGGCTTCTTCAACAGCACCTCCCAAACCCATGACCTCTACCACCTAGAAGAACAAGAGCAGCAGGCGCATGGGAACACCACCACCTCCAAGTTACACATCATCCTGACTTGGAATTATATCGCCATTCCTTCATCGTTACTGGGTCAAAATCCTGGAACTCCCTCTCTAACAGCGGTATGGGAGTACTTTCATCACAAGGTTTGCAGCAGTTCAAGAAGGTGGCTCACCACCACCTTCTCGACGGCAATTAGGGATGGCCAATAAATGCCGGCTTTGCTAGCGGCGCCCACAGCCCAGGAACAAATTTTTAAAATCAGCTAACTTAACACAGACCCGGGATTGAACCTGGGTCTGGGAACCTCAGCTAAACACTGCAGAAACTTGTTGGGCTTTCAGGGGAGTTCATTCTTTCCATTTGTTATACTGGAATTGAAAATAAATTTTACTTTCAATTGGGATGTATGCCTTCGGCAGTTTGTTCTGATTCAGGCAGACTCACTCTGACACTCTGACATTACAGTTTATCAAAGGCACTAATTGCTGTTTCTTCCCCCACAAAAAATACCATAATCTTGGGAATCTGAAACTTGTTCCAACATAGCTGGATCAGGGGCTTTCCCCGTCCACTCCATGCACCGACCTGGTATTGCAATATTTCCAGGAACGGTGCAACTTCGCCTCTCGGCCTTTTGGCCTAAGATCAAATATATTGGCGCAAAGTGATCTTTGGCGTTAGAGTTGATCTGGAAAGAAATTGGATTTAAAAAAATATATATACAAGCTAAAAAAGATGCGGTCAGCTTTGCTGTTAATCTATTCTTGTTCAAAAGTGATGCAATATCCTTGTAATAAACCCCTCTCCCATATTCCCTCATATAGATTTCACTGGGACATGTAGCTCCTTGACCGAGAGGGTGGGCTAGCAGGCATCTGCTAGCAAGTGCGTGACAGGAGCCTGCAGATAACATTTTTTCCATAATTGTTCCTTTTCCCTGTTAGGTGAGGTAGCTCAGTACCTCTTCACAGTAATGCAGCTGAAATTGAAAACTCTTCCAGAACAGGGCAAATAAATGACTTCTTCTTCTTAGGCGTCCCTCGAATCGAGGATAAGAACATAAGAACATAAGAAATAGGAGCAGGCTCTAGGCGTCATACGACCCCTAGAGCCTGCTCCGCCATTTAATACGATCATGGCTGATCCGATCATGGAATTAGGTCCACTTCCCTGCCCGCTCCCCATAACCCCTTATTCACTTATCGGTTAAGAAACTGTCTATCTCTGACTTAAATTTATTCAATGACCCGGCTTCCACAGCTCTCTGAGGCAGCGATGACTTGCTTCCACGGCAAAAAAGGATGAATTCAATGAGTTCACAGGTGTTTCAATGAAGGACCTAATATTCCAAGTCCCGAACTACATCCTGAAAGGTGGAAGATGCCTGTGTGTGGATTTCTTTTAACGTGTGGTGGCCGTTGCACACCAGCCACCACACGGGCTTGACAGAGCTAGGTCTTGGTGCAATGGCAAGGATTAACTAAGATGACTGGAGACCAGCTCTGCTGCACGGACCTAGGGCGCACACATATCGTACTGGGAGCAGCGTGGCAGCCCCGACCTGCGAGGGTACATCTGCGGCAATCTGGACCTTGGTGACGTTCAATCCAGTCGCCCTCTTCACTGTCGTCGTCCTCCTGCACCAGCTCGCGCGGCTCCCTAGAGTGATATGCTGCTACGCTGCTCCCAGGCCGCTGCTCGACACAAATAAATGCAACATGCATCGCTCACTCTATAGTTCTGTGCATTTGATGCCTCATCATGCTGCCCTGACCTATTGCTCTTTGTTCCTTATCAACTCTTTGGTATTCATTTCATTTCCCCAAAAATTCTGTTAATGTGCTGAAACCTACTTTGTTTGCTATTTAAACCTTTTGGCAGTTATTTTTTACAGGATGTCTGTCTCTTCGAATGTGAAATGGTAACTGATCCATCAGGTTGCCATTACTGGGTATGGCAGACAGTGAGGCGGACTGTAAAAATCTTCTGGAGGACATAGGCAAGGTAACGGAATATGCAGACAGGCGTCCGCTGCATGCTAATGTTGAGAAATATGACGTAATACATTTTGGGAAGAAAAGCAAGGAATGGGGGCAAGACACTCAATAGAAAGACACTGAAGGGTGTGGATGAACAGAGACATCTAGGGATTGAAATGAGAAAGAAAGAACTGGCATTTATACATAGCCTTTCACGACCTCAGGACATCGCAAAGCACTTTACAACAAATTAAGTTCTTTTAAAGTGTAGTCACCTTTGTAAAGTAGGAAACGTGGCAGCCAATTTGTGCTCAGCAAGCTCCCACAAACAATGAAATTAATGACCAGATCATTTGTTTTAGTGATTTTGGTTGAATGATAAATATTGGCCAGGACACCAGGACCCTGTTCTTCGTCAAGTAATAGCTTCGGTTCTGTTACGTCCACCTGAGGGAGCAGACACTGCATCCAAAAGGCGACACCTCCAACAGTGCAGCACCCCCTCAGTACTGCAGTGAAATGTCGGCCTAGATTATGTCTCAAGTCTCTGGAGTACGACTCAAACCCATAACCTTCTGACTCAGAGGTCTGATTGCGACCACTAAACCAAGGCTGACACCTAAACATCAGAGGGCATGGGCCGGTAGGTTGATCATGCATTAAAAACTCTGATGTCAACTTGCTCCTCTGAATAATCCCCTTATAAAGGTTTCCATATTTACCTGCAATACCATTGCAACTGTGGATGATTTTGTGATAGCGATTTTCAGTGTTAAGCTTTGTAACACCACAATGTCTTACAGCATATTATTTTTTCTCAAGAACAGACCTAGAGAATCAATCATAGAATGATACAGCACAGAAAGAAGCCATTTGGCCCATTATGTCTGTGCCGACTCGTTGCATAGCTCTTTCAATCAGTCGCATTCCGCTGATCTTTCCCCATAGCCCTGCAAATGTTTTCCTTTTCAAGTATTTATTCAATTCCCCTTTGAAAGTTAATATTGAATCTGTTTCCACCACCCTTTCAGGCAGTGCATTCCAGATCACAACATATCACTGCGTAAAAATCTTATTCTTCATCTCGCCTCTGGTTTTTTGTCCAATTACCTTAAATCTGTGTCCCCTGGTTACCGACCCTTCCACCACTGGAAAGAGTTTCTCCTTATTTACTCTATCAAAACCCTTCAAGATTTTGAACACCTCTATCAAATCTCCCCTTACCCATCTCTGCTTTAAGGAGAACAACCCCAATTTCTCTAATCTCTCCATGTAACTCATAGAATCATAGAATCATAGAAATTTGCAGCACGGTAGGAGGCCATTTCGGCCCATTGTGTCTGTGCCGGCCGACCAAGAGCTATCCAGCCTCATCCCACTTTCCAGCTCTTGGTCCGTAGCCCTGTAGGCTACGGCACTTTAAGTGCACATCCAACTGTAGTCTTTCATCCATGATACCGTTCTAGTAAATCTCCTCTGCACCCAACATTTATCATAAGCTTCCTTTTGCTGTTTCATTTTAATCTCTAAGGCCCCGATATTGACTGGGGTGGGTTGGGTAGGTGAGGGGTGGAGTTTCGGGCGGGTTCCTCCACAGTTTTAACTCCAACACGTGCGACTTTTCTCCTTGACAGGCTGCCCTCCCAAAAGTCAGCCTCAGTGTCAGCTGTGGCTCAGTGGGTAGCACAGTTGCCTCTGGGTCTGAAGGTTGTGGGTTCATATCCCATGTCAGGGACTTAAGCACATAAATCTTGGCTGACACACCAATGCAGTGCTGAGGTGGTGCTGTCTTTTGGATGAGATGTTAAACCGAGGCCCTGTCTGCTCTCTCAGGTGAACGTAAAAGATCACATTTCAAAGAAGAGCAGGGGAGTTATCCCCAGTATCCTGGTCAATATTTATCCTCAATCAACAGAACAAAAACAGATTATCTGGTCATTATCACATTGCTGTTTGTGGGAGCTTGCTGTGTGCAAATTGGCTGCTGCGTTTCCCACATTACAACAGTGACTAGACTCCGAAAGTACTTCATTGGCTTTAAAGCACATTGAGACATCCAGTGGTCATGAAAGGCGCTATATAAATCCAAGGACGCAAGTTACCCCGTTCATTTGCACCGTTTTTTTTTGGCGTATTTATTTTTTTCAAACTTTCCCCCGCGATCTGCTGCAGTGTAACTGACTTAGTTACGATTTTTCAAGGCCAATTTTTTTTTGTGTCATAGTCTGCGCCGGTTTTTTCAATACTTTGCAGTTTGGCCAACATTTTTTTCTCTTAAGTCGGCGTATCTGGCCACTCCCGAAAAACGTTCTGGTGAGTTAAGAAAACCAGCGCACATTCACAAATCTGCACTGAAAGACACCGTTGTTTTTAAATCGAAGATTTTGGAGGGAGTCAAGAACACTCTCAAAATCAATAATAAAGTTCAACTTTCTTATACCTGTCAACGTAGAAGTGTAAACTTGTTGGATTTTTTAATTCACTCACATGCCACCAGCAAACGTCTTGAAGCAGGACTGGAGGGTCATAAGTTTGGCCGGCAGAATCGGCCTCGCGCCCGGACACAGGGGCTCGGGGCTCGGGGTTCGGCTACAAAACCATGGGGGGGATGGGGTGCGACGAGAGAGAGAGCGAGGTGCCGATCGGAAGGCTTGAAGCCCGGGGAGGGGGAGGGAGAAAGAGAAGTCACCAGACCTTTGGGTGTGGTCCAGCTATACAGACCTGGAGAGGTACAACTGCGAACCTGTGCTGCCTGCTTTCCTGCCTTTTGAGCTTCTTTCAAAGGTTAAATTTAAGCATGGGGGCAATACTGACAATGCCATACCTTGTGCGAGCCTTCTACATCATGGTGCTACGTAGGAGACAATTGATTCAACTTCATTGCATCAGGAACATCAGAGCCTGTAGGGTGCTGGGCAGGAGGCTTTACCCACCTTGGGTATATCGAGACAGGCGTTCGTACCTCCACCTGAGTGATGCAGTCTGCGTCAGAAGGCTGCGTTTCCACAAATAAGTTGTAAGTGAGATCTGCGAGTTGGTCAACGCAGACCTGCAACCTAGAAGCATCAGGAGGATTGCTTTGTCAGTTGAAGTGAAGGTTACAGCTGCACTTTCATTCTATGCTTCCAGATCATTACAAGCTACAACTGGGGATGTGTGCACCATCTCTCAACATGCAACACATGTCTGCATTCGCCAGGTAACGGCTGTACTGTACGCACAGAGGAATGACTTCATAAAGTTCCCCATGACTGCCCAAGCAATCCATGACAGGGCTGCTGGCTTCCCAAAGGCACAGAGCTGCATTGATTGTATCCACATTGCCTTGCGAGCATCTTTGGAGAATTCCGAGATGTACAGGAACAGAAAAGGCTTCCACTCCATTAATGTGCAGCTCGTGTGTGACGACATGCATCGTATCATATCAGTTGATGCAAGATACCCTGGCAGCACTATATCTGCCATGTTTCAGCAGCAGCAACCAGAAGGGCACAGCTGGTTATTAGGAGACAAAGGGTATGGCCACGCCACCTGGCTCATGATGCCCCTACGCGTAACCCTGACAGAAGCTGACCATCAATACAACATGCCGCACAATGCAACACGCAGCATCATTGAGAGGACCATTGGCATACTGAAACAGCGTTTCCGATGCCTGGACCATTCTGGAGGCTACTTGCTGTACTCCCCAGAGATTGTTGGTCAGTTCACTGTTGTGTGCTGCATGCTGCATAACTTAGCCATCATGAGGCAGCAGCACCTGGTAGTGGAAGACCCACCTGCGATGAGAGTGGCTGATGATAATGATGTGGGACGAGCAGGAGGAGGAGGAGGAGGAGGACGACGAGGATGAGGAAACCGTGCAAGTGCCTGAGGCCGGAGCACGACGGTGGAGGAGGGCGGGCCATCGTGCCCCTTTAACAATTGCTCGAGTCTTGTGCCAGCAGCTCATCTGTGAACACTTTACTGATGCCTGAGGACTCAGCGACAACTATTCCACATGGACATGTTTACTGTTTGGAGCTGTTTCGTAATGTGTTGTGTTCAGTTTTAATGTAAAATATATTTTATTCAAAAGTTTACAATGTACTTAACTTAACTTTAATAAAATTATTCTTGTATCAAACTTTACTTTAATATCACTCTTTAAGATCACTTAAAAACTTTAAGATCACTTATAAACTTGTAAATTTACATAACTTACAAAAAACTTTTAATTTGAGAACAGTTACAACAGTAACAATAATAATAACAACAAAACAGCAGCAAAGAAAGGCTGCACCTATCTCTCATTTCCCTTATTCTAAGACTGCCCGCTGTGCTTGGTCTTGGACACACCACCATCCCTGCCCGTAGGCGGTGGCGCAGTGTTTCTGGGCTTGATACCAAGCTTATTCCTTCTAACATCTCGGGTACTGCGCATCTCTTGAGCTTTGCGCTCTTCAGAGGCTGGTGTGGGGATTGGAGTGGGAGTGGCAGTTGATTCTGTCAATGGATGTGAGGTCTGGGCGTGTTCCCTTATTGCAGCAGCTAACTCCAACATGCCATCCCTCATGCACCCTGACAGTGACTCAGTGACCGGCAATATTCCCGCTCTCATGTTGAGCAAAACTGTCTAAATTACCTGTAACATTCCCTCCCTCATGGTCAATGACGTGGTTTGCACTACCTCTGACATTCCCTCCCTCATGGCCATTATTCCCTCACTGATGATCCCGGACATCGTTCCCATTTCTCTTGTCATTGCTGTTACTTCTCCCGACAATCCCGCTACTTCATCACTCACCCCACTGATGGTATCCAGGAGTGATCGGGTAAGGTCAATGCTCTCCGCATTCAATTACATCATCTGAACCACATCTGTTCGATCCTGCACCTCAGGAGAGCGCAGTCGAGCTCTCTTTCCCCCTCCTCACCCTGGGTGTGGCTTGCACCCCAACACTGGGACCCGCAGCCTGGGATAGTGAGGCCCTGGGTGTGCCTCACTGCACCCCACCATTGGGACCCGCAACCTCGGAAGGTGTGAAACCATGGAATATCCCACCAACATTTAAACCACTAGTCACGGAAGGGGCTGTCACCTCCATGAGCGGCAGCTCCTCCAAAGTCAGTACAACAGTGGGAGCTTCATCTAGCTCCATCCCCTCCCCCTCACCCCCGTGTTCTTGGTCTGGAGGGTGGGATTGGAAGGTGTTCTCTTCAGACTCATCCTCATCTGAATCTTCTTCTGCATTGTCAGTGTTGGCCTCAAGTTATGCAAAAGATAACAGAACAGTCAAATGATTAGCAGCAGAGGAGGGGGCAGGATGGGTGGCATGAGTAGGCTCACACATCGCAGGCCAGGCAGCAGGTTGATTTGAAGGATCACGATGAATTTGCAGGATTTACCTTCTCCCTCGAGTGTGGGCCCAGCTTGTGCAGTGGTGGTTGCTTTTCTCCAGGCAGGACCCATCAAAGCAGCGACCCTCTCTTCCAAGGGTGTCAGTGGGTGCAGATTTGCCGGGCCTCCTCCTGTTCGAGTTCTTTCCCTTTTATTATGTGCCACCTTCCTCTGCAAAGATAAAAATGCAACTTTTTAGAGAGGGTGTCTTTCTGTTGAGTGGGACATATACAGCTGGTCACATTTACAATTGCAATTCATTGAATAAATGAAAATATTACTTACACTAACTACTTGACCAAAGTCCTACCACTTCTTTATACACTGGCCTCCAGATCTCGTGATGGTCACCATTGTGCAGTAATCTTCTGCAACTTGGTTCCAGCGTTTCTTCATTTCTTTGGGTGGAACTTTTATGTGACCTCTGCTGGTGTCCAGCTCCTGCTATTTGTTCTCAATCACAGTAACTAGTGCCTCCACTTCATCCTGTAAGAAATTCTTGGTCCTTGCACCGCGTTGCATCTTGAATTGCTGCAGCTGCGATTTTCCCAATGCTCTCACACAGCGCTCCTTCTCACACACACAACTGGTTCTTTAAAAATGGTCGATTACCAAATCCGAGCTGTACTGAGCATGTGCAGAAGGTGCGGCTTCATTTTTCGGCGCAGGCAGCAGGCTCCGCCCCTTGAGGCGACGGGACACGCTGCGCTGCGCCAAATTCGAATTATACATTGGGGAAACTTTGGCAAAATATTTCTAGCGCATTTCTGGCCTAGAAAAATGGACATCACTCTGGCAATACGCCAAAAAACGAGTTTGGGGAAATTTGAGCCCAAGATTTCGTTCTTTCATTGACAGGCTTGGCTTCCAGTCCGGTGGAGAAGACTCTGGAGGAGGCCACAGGAGCGGGTAGGGAGCCTGGGGCTGCTAGTGGGGTGCGGGTCTGATCCCTGACACTGGGGGGTCCAATCGACAGAAATCCATTTGTCTGTTTCTGTTTTAGCTCAAATACAAACAATAAACAGTTCTGCACCTCAGGCACATGGATCTCGATTTGATTTATGAATAAAAGTTCTCTATTGCTAACATATGCCTGCATCATTTGCAAATTACACAATCTTTCTCAAATATGAAACACTGCATAAATATTACTGTATCCACTGAAATCCTATTCAATAAGCACAGAGTACATTTAAAGTGTGTAACAGAATATACTGAATTGCTTCTTTCAGAATCCATTGTTTTTGTTAAATAACTAAAATCTGTCCTTCCCAGTGAGATAACACTCCATTTGTTCCTGTTTGCACAGATTCCTACACGATGATGGTTTGTACTGTGAGAATTCAAAGTCAGTAATGTCGTTATTAGTGAATATGTTATTAGTTACCACATATAACTTCTGTCACATGTTAAAAATGAATTACCAACTGAATACAATACAGTAAATTGAAAAACGCAACAAAATTTGCCTGTGTCGGTGCATTTTATTCACTCACCCACAGAGGGGGCCCCACTTCTATAACAGAATATTCGTGTATCCAGTGTTAATATTGAGAGAACAAAACAGGTCAGACCACATTATCTGCATAGCGCCAGCTAGTGGTTAACCTTACAATGCCAGCTGTGCATATCCATAAATAGTAATTGCACTACCCACGATTTTCCATCTATTTTTGAAAGAAAATATGAGAGCAGGATGCCCACGCTTCCTTAATATGCTTGTGCTGGTGGGTGAGGTTGGTCAGTAGCACAAACTTGGAAAATAGAACCTAGATTACTCCTTTAAAAAAAAAAGCAATGCAGCAGAGAGTAAATATTAGAGGCAGAGGCAATACCATGTACCTGTACATTTTCTTCTGACTGGCTCTGGATTGGGCTCGGTTAGTTTTCTGCCAGATATTTGTTCATCATTTGGCATAGGGAAGCAGAAAGATGTGAAATATCTGCCGGGGAAGAGGGTGGAGACAGAAAATACCTGAAAGTTCGGATGAGGATGGCGGGGGGGCTGGGGATGGAAAATACCTCAAGGAGAGATAGAAATCTGCTGATGATTAAAGGTGCAAAGGCACCTCTGGAGGAAGCAGACAACCTGGGAGAACAGAATGGCAGCCCAGGTCAAAGAAATGAGCAGCAAATATCAGGGAGCTGGACTTGTAAGTCCTTGGAGCAGGGGATCAGGAAAAAATAGATGCTGATTTAAAGAAAGAGACATCAGGAGGGGTGACTGAAAGCTTGGAAAAAGAGGTGGGTTTCAAAGAGGGTCTTAAGTGTCAGCTGTGGCTTAGTGGGTAGCACACTTGCCTCTGAGTCAGAAGGTTGCGGGTTCAAGTCCCACTCCAGGGACTTGAGCACAAAAAAAATCTAGGCTGACACTCCAGTGCATTGCTGAGGGAACGCTGCACTGTCAGAGGTGCCATTTTTTGGATGAGACGTTAAAAACTGAGGCCCCGTCTGCCCTCTCAAGTGAACGTAAAAGATCCCATGGCACTATTTCAAAGAAGAGCAGGGGAGTTATCCCCGTTGTCCTGGCCAATATTTATCCCTCAATCAACATAACTAAAAACCAGATAATCTGGTTATTATCACATTGCTGTTTGTGGGAACCTGCTGTATGTAAATTGGCTGCCGCGTTTCCTACATTACAACAGTGATTACACTCCAAAAAGTACATCATTGGCTGTAAAGCGCTTTGAAACATCTGGTGGTTGTGAAAGGCACTATATAAATCCAAGTCTTCCATTTTAAAAGTGGAGAAACCCACCAATAATGTGATATACACTTAGGCCCCAAGTTTCCACATGATTTATTCCTGATTTTTAGGAGCAACTGGTGTAGAACGGAGTATCTTAGAAATAGGAATTCTCCACATTTAGTTTTCTGCAGTTCTAGTCAGGTAGAACAATTTCACTTTGGAACAGAATTTTTTTTTCAAAAGGGGGCGTGTCCGGCCACTGACGCCTGATTTGAAAGTTTCCACAGTGAAAATGTACTCCAAACTAACTTAGAATGGAGTAAGTGAAGATTTTTGTACGCTTGAAAAAACCTTGTCTACACTTCAAAAAATCAGGCGCAGGTTACAAATTAGGCGTCCGGAACCGGGAGGGGGGGAAGGGAAGTCATTAAATTCTACAATCAATCCTTAGTTATACTTATACAAATATTATACAAATAAATCCAACCTGAATAAAAATTTATAAGCAAAGAAAAGATTAAATAAACCATGTTCCTACCTGTGTGAAAGTGCTTCAGGCAGGCCTTTCAGGCAGCGGTGTGGCGTCAGTGTCTCGACGGCAGCGGCAGCAAGCAGCCTTCGAGCTGAGCTGCAGTGCTTGAGGCAGGCCTTTCATGTTGGAGACAGGCAGGGGTGTGGTGTCAGTGTCTCGTCGCGATGGCAGCGGCAGGCAGCAAGCAGCCTTCGAGCTGAGCTGCGGTGCTTGAGGCAGGCCTTCATTCCCCGCGAAGATGCAGCACCCGGACGGACTTGAGGCCATTCGGCCATGAGATTGCAGCGGCGTCAGTGGCTGGCCGGGAGCCGAAGAATGAACACAGGACACACGCAGCGGCAGATTTAAAATTCTTTAGGCCGTTCGGCCACGCTTATGGGGCGGCGTCAGTGGCTCGAAGGCAGCCGAAGAATCAGGAGCAGACATGAGGCCATTCGGCCATGGGATTGCAGCGGCGTCAGTGGCTGGCCGGGAGCCGAAGAAAGAACAGCAGCAGCCTTCGAGCTGTGAGGGGGACTGACTGAGGTCATTTGGACAGGGAGAGGCAGCCACATCGACATCTTTATATTTAAATTTGCAGAATGGGTGCACCACATATTATGCAATGGTTTGCTTCCTCATGCAAGAAATTCTTTGTTCTTGGTGGACGTTGATCCATTGCAAAGTTGAATTGGCACTTTTATTTCTCCAAACACACAGTCCTTAATTTGCAGGCACCGGTTCTGCAAGTTTAGCAGTGAAAAGCTGAACTCACTGATTTCAGCAGGTGATTTATTCAGCAGTGCTGCTAAAAGCACTCCCTCACACACAGAAATATCAAGAAAATTAAAATACAAGCCTTTGCAGGGGTCCAAGAAACAAATCTTCACTTTTTCTGCAGCACTTTTAAAAATGGCCGAGTGCCAATGTTTACTTCAGACTGCGCATGCGCAAACGCTCCAACGCACACGCGCAGGGTTGCCGGCACCAAGAAGCCTCATTTCAATTGTACCCGCCCCCTCCTACTTACAAAATCGGCGCGAGTGGTAGGCTCCGCCCCCTGTGCGCCGCGCCAAGCAGACATCGAGCTCAATACCGCACTTTTTTTCCGGCGCCGTTTTCGGCGCGAAAAACAGGCGCCCAGCTCTGAGGTGCGCCTTTTTCGCCACGTGTGGAAACTTGGGGTCAAAGTGGCTGGAGGTGGCTGTGGCAGTCAATGCTACTGCTTGAACCCTAGGACTCCTTCGCAGTGTAGGAAGAAATTTGACAACTTCAGCGGAGCAGCCAAGGTAAACTACTTGCTTCACCTCACCCTTCCCTGAGAGAGGCTCCGCTTGGCCTATACTGGGCCAGTGCTGCTGTCAGCGCAGTGAGCAGCTGAATTCCCTGGCCTTTCCACTATTCCCACCAAACCCCATTCCCACTAAACCGCAGACGATCCAACTTCCCTTCCTGGTCCCCAAGCTAGCTGACATTATAAATGGTTCCCTTTCCTCAGGTCCCTTCTTTCAAAACTCCCATCATCATATCCTTTCTCAAGAAAAATCTCCCTCGACCCCTTTGTCATTGCAAACTGCAACCTCATCACCAATCTCCCATCCCTGATTGGTATTAAAGAAGTTATCTTTGATCTCCAGGATGATTCTGAAATAATGGATGGTTGTGGCAGAGATAAATGAGGGCTGTGTAATATATATAGCTCCACCCAGTGGACTACTGTGGCATTGCAGCCATTACTGTTTGCAACAATAAAAAAAGAACAAGTCACCTGACTGGTTCCGAAAGTTATCAACCATCTTTAAGCCTGTCTGTGTGTGAGGTCATATCAAAAACATAATATTGGTGATGAGGATGGGAAAATCAGTTAACCAAGCTGAAATTTTTGTTGGTGGATGATTCAGCCATCTGACAGAGGGACTTTGAGAGCTTCTCTGTTTTGATTAGAAACATGGAAACATAGAAAATAGGCCATTTGGCCCTTCGAGCCTGCAACACCATTCAATAAGATCATGGCTGATCATCCACCTCAGTACCCCTTTCCTGCTTTCTCTCCATACCCCTTGATCCCTTTAACTGTAAGGGCCATATCTAACACCCTCTTGAATATATCCAATGAACTGGCATCAACAACTCTCTGCGGTAGGGTATTCCACAGGTTAACAACTCTGAGTGACGAAGTTTCTCCTCATCTCAGTCCTAAATGGCTTACCTCTTATCCTTAGACTGTGTCCCCTGGTTCTGGACTTCCCCAACATCGGGAATATTCTTCCTGCATCTAACCTGTCCAGTCCTGTCAGAATTTTATATGTTTCTATGAGATCTCCTCTCATCCTTCTAAACTCCAGTGAATGAAGGCCCAATCGATCCAGTCTCTCCTCATATATCAATGCAGTCATCCCGGGAATCAGTCTGGTGAACCTTCACTGCACTCCCTCAATAGTAAGAACGTCCTTCCTCAGATTAGGAGACCAAAACTGAAAACAATATGCCAGGTGAGGCCTCACCAAGGCCCTGTACAACTGCAATAAGACCTCCCTGCTCCTATACTCAAAACCCCTAGCTATGAAGGCCAACATCGCTGAGCCGTGAGTCCGGGGATTGGCAGAGGCCTATAAAGGCCGCGAGAGGCAGCAGGAGTTCGTGGTCGCTGAGGCGTGAGGCTGGGGATCGGCAGAGGCCTATAAAGGCCGTGAGAGGCAGCGGGCATTCGTGGTCACTGAGGCGTGATTCCGGGGATCAGCAGAGGCCTATAAAGACCGCGAGAGACAGCAGGAGTTTGTGGTGGCTGAGGCGTGAGTCCTGGGATTGGCAGAGGCCTATAAAGGCCAGCTGGTGCAGCTACAGGTATAAGGCAAAAAAGAAGTAGAAAGAAAACGAAAGATGACGTCACAGCCAAGGGGGTAAGTGATTGGCTGGTGATTGGTAAGTAGTTTTTCTTTTTCTTTTCATATCAGTAAGTAACCTTTTAACATTGTTGTTGTCAATTTAAGTGTATCTAAGGGTTAAGTCATGGCAGGACTGCTCGGACACGTGTTATGCTCCTCCTGTACTATGTGGGAAGCCAGGGACGATTCCGGTGTCCCTGACGACTATGTGTGTGGGAAGTGCATCTGCCTGCAGATCCTGACAGACCGCATTGCGGCACTGGAGCTGCAGGTGGATGAACTCTGGAGCATCCACGATGCTGAGAATGACGTGAATAGCACGTTTAGTGAGTTGGTCTTACCGCAGGTAAAGGGTATATAACCAGATAGGGAATGGAAGACCAACAGGAAGAGCAGTGCAAGGAAGGTAGTGCAGGGGTCCCCTGCGGTCATCCCCCTGCAAAACCGATACACTGTTTTGGGTACTGTTGAGGGGGATGACTCATCAGGGGAGGGCAGCAGCAGACAAGTTCATGGCACTGTGGGTGGCTCTGCTGCACAGGAGGGCAGGAAAAAGAGTGGGAGAGTGATAGTGATAGGGTATTCAATTTTAAGGGGAATAGATAGACATTTCTGTGGTCGCAACCGAGACTCCAGGATGGTATGTTGCCTCCCTGGTGCAAGGGTCAAGGATGTCTCGGAGCGGGTGCAGGACATTCTGAAAAGGGAGGGTGAACAGCCAGTTGTCATGGTGCATATAGGTACCAATGACATAGGTAAAAAACGGGATGAGCTCCAACGAGACTAATTTAGGGAGTTAGGAGCTAAATTAAAAAGTAGGACCTCAAAAGTAGTAATCTCAGGATTGCTACCAGTGCCACATGCTAGTCAGAGTCGGAATCGCAGAATAGCTCAGATGAATACGTGGCTTGAGGAGTGGTGCAGAAGGGAGGGATTCAAATTCCGGGGATATTGGAACCGGTTCTGGGGGAGGTGGGACCAGTACAAACCGGACGGTCTGCACCTGGGCAGAACCGGAACCAATGTCCTCGGGGGAGTGTTTGCTAGTACTGTTGGGGAGGAGTCAAAATAATATGGCAGGGGATGGGAACCTTTGCAGGGAGACAGAGGGAAACAAAATGGAATCAGAAGCAAAATATAGAAAGGAGAATAGTAAAAGTGGAGGGCAGAGAAACCCAAGGCAAAAAACAAAAAGGGCCACATTACAGCAAAATTCTAAAGGGGCAGAGTGTGTTAAAAAAACAAGCCTGAAGGCTCTGTGCCTCAATGCGAGGAGTATTCGGAATAAGGTAGAAGAATTAACTGCGCAGATAGCAGTTAACAGATACGATGTGATTGGCATCACGGAGACATGGCTCCAGGGTGACCAAGGCTGGGAACTCAACATCCAAGGGTATTCAGCTTTAGGAAGGATAGACAGAAAGGAAAAGGAGGCAGAGTGGCGTTTCTGGTTAAAGAAGAAATCAATACAATTGTAAGAAAGGACGTTTGCCTGGATGATGTGGAATCGGTATGGGTGGAGCTGCGGAATTCCAAAGGGCAGAAAATGCTAGTGGGAGGTGTGTATAGACCACCAAACAATAGTAGTGAGGTTGGGGACAGCATCAAACAAGAAATAAGGGATGTGTGCAATAAAGATACAGCAGTAATCATGGGCGACTTTAATCTACATATTGATTGGGCTAACCTAACTGGTAGCAATGCGGTGGAGGAGGATTTCCTGAAGTGTATTCGGGATGGTTTTCCAGACCAATATGTCGAGGAACCAACCAGGAAGCTGGCCATCCAAGACTGGGTGATGTGTAATGAGAAGGGACTAATTGGCAATCTTGATGTGCGAGGCCCCTTGGGGAAAAGTGACCATAATATGGTAGAATTCCTTATTAAGATGGAGAGTGACAAAATTAATTCGGAAACTAGGGTTCGGAACTTAAGGAAAGGTAACTTCGACGGTATGAGGCGTGAATTGGCTAGAATAGACTGGCGACTGATACTTAGAGGGTTGACGGTGGATAGGCAATGGCAAACATTTAAAGATCACATGGATGAACTTCAGCAATTCTTCATCCCTGTCTGGAGTAAAAATAAAATTGGGAAGGTGGCTCAACCGTGGCTAACAAAGGAAATTGAGGAGAGTGTTAAAGCCAAGGAAGAGGCATATAAATTGGCCAGAAAAAGCAACAAACCTGAGGACTGGGAGAAATTTAGAATTTAACAGAGGAGGACTAAGGGTTTAATTAGGAGGGGGACAATAGAGTACGAGAGGAAGCTTGCCGGGAACATAAAAACTGACTGCAAAAGCTTCTATAAATATGTGAAGAGAAAAAGATTAGTAAAGACAAACGTAGGTTCCTTGCAGTCAGATCCAGGTGAATTTATAATGGGGAACAAAGAAATGGCAGACCAATTGAACCAATACTTCGGTTCTGTCTTCACGAAGGAAGATACGAAAAACCTTCCGAAGGTACTAGGGGTCAGTGAGTCTAGTGTGAAGGAGGAACTGAAGGATATCCTTATTAGGCGGGAAATTGTGTTAGGGAAATTGATGGGATTGAAGGCCAATAAATCCCCGGGTCCTGATAGTCTGCATCCCAGAGTACTCAAGGAAGTGCCCCTAGAAATAGTGGATGCATTGGTGATCATTTTCCAACAGTCTATCGACTCTGGATCAGTTCCTATGGACTGAAGGGTAGCTAATGTAACACCACTTTTTAAAAAAGGAGGGAGAGAGAAAACAGGTAATTATAGACCGGCTAGCCTGACATCAGTAGTGGGGAAAATGTTGGACTCAATCATTAAGGAGGAAATAGCAGCGCATTTGAAAAGCAGTGACAGGATCGGACCAAGTCAGCATGGATTTATGAAAGGGAAATCATGCTTGACGAATCTTCTGGAATTTTTTGAGGATGTAACTAGCAGAGTGGACAAGGGAGAACCAGTGGATGTGGTGTATCTGGACTTTCAAAAGGCTTTTGACAAGGTACCGCACAAGAGATTGGTGTGCAAAATCAAAGCACATGGTATTGGGGGTAACATACTGACATGGATAGGGAACTGGTTGGCAGACAGGAAGCAGAGAGTCGGAATAAACGGGTCCTTTTCAGAATGGCAGGCAGTGACTAGTGGTGTGCCGCAGGGCTCAGTGCTGGGACCCCAGCTCTTTACAATGTACATTAACGATTTTAGATGAAGGAATAGAGTGTAATATCTCCAAGTTTGCGGATGACACTAAACTGGGTGGCGGTGTGAGCTGTGAGGAGGACGCTAAGAGGCTGCAGGGTGATTGGTCAGGTTAGGTGAGTGGGCAAATACATGGCAGATGCAATATAATGTGGATAAATGTGAGGTTATCCATTTTGGGGGCAAAAACACGAAGGCAGAATATTATCTGAATGGCGGCAGACTAGGAAAAGGGGAGGTACAACAAGACCTAGGTGTCATGGTTCATCAGTCACTGAGAGTGGGCACGCAGGTACAGCAGGCGGTAAAGAAAGCAAATGGTATGTTGGCCTTCATAGCTCGGGGATTTGAATATAGAAGCAGGGAGGTCTTAATGCAGCTGTACAGGGCCTTAGTGACGCCTCACCTGGAATATTGTGTTCGGTTTTGGTCTCCTAGTCTGAGGAAGGACCTTCTTGCTATTGAGGGAGTGCAGCGAAGGTTCACCAGACTGATTCCAGGGATGGCTGGGCTGTCATATGAGGAGAGACTGGATCAACTGGGCCTTTATTCACTGGAGTTTAGAAGGATGAGAGGGGATCTCATAGAAACACATAAGATTCTGACGAGACTGGAGAGGATAGATGCAGTAAGAATGTTCCCAATGTTGGGGAAGTCCAGAACCAGGGGGGCATAGTCTTAGGATAAGGGGTAGGCCATTTAGGACTGAGATAAGGAGAAACTTCTTCACTCAGAAAGTTGTTGACCTGTGGAATTCCCTGCCGCAGAGAGTTGTTGATGCCAGTTCACTGCATATATTCAAGAGGGAGTTAGATATGGCCTTTGCGGTTCAGGGGATCAAAGGGTATGGAGAGAAAGCAAGAAAGGGGTACTGAAGGAATGATCAGCCATGATCTTATTGAATGGCGGTGCAGGCTCGAAGGGCTGAATGGCCTACTCCTGCACCTATTTTCTATGTTTCTGTGTTTCTAACATACCATTTGCCTTCTTAACCGCCTGCTGTACCTGCATGCCAACTTTCAATAACTGATGTACCATGACACCCAGGTCACGTTGCACCTCCCCTTTTTCAAATCTGCCGCCATTCAGATAATATTCTGCCTTCGTGTTTTTGCCCTCAAAGTGGATAACCTCACATTTATCCACATTATACTACATTTGCCATGCATTTGCCCATTCACCTAACCTGTCCAAGTCACTCTGCAGCCTCTTAGCATCCTCCTCACAGCTCACACCGCCACCCAGTTTAGTGTCATCTGCAAACTTGGAGATATTACACTCAATTCCCTCATCCAAATCATTAATGTATATTGTAACTAGCTGGGGTCCCAGCACTGAGCCCTGCAGCACCCCACTAGTCACTGCCTGCTATTCTGAAAAGGACCCATTTATCCCAACTCTCTGCTTCCTGTCTGCCAACCAGTTCTCTATCCATGTCAGTGCATTACCCCCAATAACATGTGCTTTAATTTTGCACACCAATCTCTTGTGTGGAACCTTGTCAAAAGCCTTTTGAAAGTCCAAATACACCACATACACTGGTTCTCCCTTATCCACTCTACTAATTACATCCTCAAAAAAATCCAGATTTGTCAAGCATGATTTCCCTTTCATAAATCCATGCTGACTTGGACCGTTCCCGTCAATGCTTTCCAAATGCGCTGTTATTTCATCTTTAATAATTGATTCCAACATTTTCCCCACTACTGATGTCAGGCTAGCCGGTCTATAATTCCCTGTTTTCTCTCTCCCTCCTTTTTTAAAAAGTGGTGTTACATTAGCTACCCTCCAGTCCACAGGAACTGATCCAGAGTCGATAGACTGTTGGAAAATAATCACCAATGCTTCCACTATTTCTCGGGCCACTTCCCTAATTACTCGGGGATGCAGACTATCAGGCCCCGGGGATTCATCGGCCTTCAATCCCATCAATTTCCCAAACACAATTTCCCACCTCATAAGGATATCCCTCAGTTCCTCCTTCTCATTAGACCCTCAGTCCCCTAATACTTACAGAAGGTTATTTGTGTCTTCCTTCGTGAAGACAGAACCAATATATTTGTTCAACTGGTCTGCCAGTTCTTTGTTCCTCATTATAAATTCACCTGAATCTGACTGCAAGGGACCTACGTTTGTCTTCAGTAATCTTTTTCTCTTCACATATCTATAGAAGCTTTTGCAGTCAGTTTTTATGTTCCCAGCAAGCTTCCTCTCATAATCTATTTTTCCCCTCCTAATTAAATCCTTTGTCCTCCTTTGCTGAGTTCTAAATTTCTCCCAGTCCTCAGGTTTGCAGCTTTTTCTGGCCAATTTATATACCTCTTCCTTGGATTTAACACTATCCTTAATTTCCCTTGTTAGACACGGTTGAGCCACCTTCCCCGTTTTATTTTTACTCCAGACAGGGATGTACAATTCTTGAAGTTCATCCATGTGATCTTTAAATGTTTGCCATTGCCTATCCACCATCAACCCTTTAAGTATTATTTGCCAGTCTATTCTAGCCAATTCACGTCTCATATCATCGAAGTTACCTTTCCTTAAGTTCAGGACCCTAGTCTCTGAATTAACTGTGTCACTCTCCATCTTAATAAAGAATTCTAACATATTATGGTCACTCTTCCCCAAGGGGCCTCGCACAACAAGATTGCTAATTAGTCCTTTCTCATTACACATCATCGAGTCTAGGATGGCCAGCGCTCTAGTTAACAGCTAAAAATCCAAGGTAAATTAAAACACATTTGGTTGAACTGCCAGAGTCCAGATGGCCGTGCCTATGGGAATAATAGACGCTTGGGGGAGTTTCAGCATGACCGTGAAAGTTTTGGAGCATATGTGGAGCAGTTAGAAATGTTTTTCACCACAAATAGTATCATCGAAGTCCCCAATGATGAAAACCATAACCGGGTGGTGTTGGAAAGAAAATGGGCTATTTTCTTTACTGAAGCAGGTCCCGAGGTGTCTGAAATCCTGAAAATTTGCTTGTGCCTGTCAAGCCAAAGGACACACCACTTAAGCAGAGTTAGAACAGCACTACAATCCTGAGTCTCTGGAATTTGCTGAAAGTTATTGTTTCGGAATACGAGATCAGTTAATCGACGAAAGTATCAGTGAGTACATTGTAGCATTAAAAAAGCTATCTATTCACTGTAATTTCGGAAACTTTCAGGACCAAGCATTGCGTGACCGCTTTGTTTGTGGGATGAAAAATTATGTGATCAGAAGAAAGTTATTGACAATTCCTAACTTGACTTTTGATTTAGCTAGTCAGACAGCTATGTCAATGGACATGGCCGACCAATATTCCCGAGAATTTTGTACCATTTCCAGTCGTCAGACAACCGAGCTGAATCACCTGCAGGTTAAAAGTAAAATGTGTTTGGACCCCAAGGTCTCAGTAATAGGCAATGGTAACAGAGCATTGAAGTCCTGCTATTGGTGCCTGGAGCAACACATTGCTCAATGTTGTCCATATGTGAAGGCAGAGTGTTTAATTTGCAGGAAAACTGGGCATCTTGCGAAGGCATGCCGACTGAAGAGTAAACCAACTTTCAAAGCTATAAGTAGAAATCCCCAGAGACTACATAGCATGGAAGAAAAACAACAGGATGAGGAGGTTTTCGAGCTGCACATCTTCAGGAGCACGAGGGTAACTAACAGCGATTAGAAAAGTATCATCATCCACGTAGATGTTGCAGGAACCAAGATACCCATGGAAATCGACACTGGTGCATCTGTGAGTGTAGTACCGGAATCGCTATACCTCAAATTGCGTGATTTCCCATTGGGGAAATCCAAAATCGAGCTGCGAGGCCACTCGGGAGAGAACATTGCTGCAGTAAGTCGTATCACCGTACCGGTGATATACAAGGATCAATTTCAGAGCTTGCCTCTCTTCGTAGTGGCAGGAGACAAGCCTGCCTTTCTAGGAAGAAATTGGTTGGGATCACTGAAGCTGGATTGGAGTGAGATTTTTCCTTTTGAAACGAGATTTGCATCGAAGGGTGATGTCATCAAGAAGTATCCAAATGTGTTCTGTGAAACAGGCAGTCCGATCCAAGGCTTTAAGACGAGTGTCAGGGTACAGAAGGATGCTAGACCAGTTAACTGCAAGCCACATTCCATACCATATGCACTCAAGGAGAAAACTGAGCAAGAACTCAAAAGACTTGAGACTGAGAACATTATCTCTAAGATAGATCTATGTAATTGGGCTACACCCATTATTGTTGTACCGAAGTTCGATGGTAAGGTAAGGTTGTGTGATAATTATAAAGTAACCATAAACCAGGTTCGAGAGGGTAATCTCCCCAATACATTGGGAAATGTCGAAGATTTGTTCACAACATTGACAGGTGGTCAGATCTTCTCAAAGTTGGATCTTGCAAATGCCTACTTACAACTTGAACTCGATGAGTTCAAGTTATGCTTGACTATAAATATTCATTTAGGCGTATATCAATTTAATAGGCTATCATTTGGAATGTCTTCTCCCGCCATATTCCAAGGGGTGATGAACCAGATTTTACAAGGATTTGAAGGGGTAGTATGTTATTTAGATGACATACTAATTTCAACACCAAATAGACAAATTCAAAATAACATATTGAATGAAGTCCTCAAACGGCTAAGGAAGCACAGCGTACGAGTGACTGCTCGCAAGTGTGAGTTATTTCAAAACTCAGTGGAGTACTTTGGGCACAGAGTAGACAAAGATGGTTTACATCCAACCAAGAGAAAGCTGGTGCAATCAGAAATGCACCCACTCCCAGGAATGTCACTGAACTTCAATAATTTTGGGGTCTTTTGAACTATTATGGGAAGTTCCTAGCAAATTTGGCTACGGTGCTACATTCACTGAATGAGCTGTTGAAAAACAGGTCCATTGGAAGTAGTCAGAAGAATGCGACACAGCATTCAAGGCCAGGAAGTGGCGAGTTATGTCGCCGAGCTAAGACGCCTTGCAGGACATTGCGAATTTGAAGGACATTTGGAGCACATGCTCAGACACATTTTCATACTTGGCATTGGCCACGAAACCATACTTCGTAAATTTTTGACTGCAGAGACCCCAACCTTGAGTAAGGCCATAGCGATAGCCCAGGCGTTCATTGCCATCAGTGACAATACGAAGCAAATCTCTCAGCACACAAGTGCTGCTACAAGTACTGTGAACAAAGTGATGTTGTTTTCGAATCATAACGTACATGGCAGGTCACACATGCCTGCAGCTGCACGTCCGCAGATGGCTCAGAGTCCACCATCAAGGGTGATGAATGCAAGGCCATTAACACCTTGTTGGCGCTGCGGGGGTGCTCATCATTTCCATTCATGCCGATTCAAAGAGTACGTTTGCAAGGGCTGTGGAACAATGGGACACCTCCAACGAGTGTGCAAGTAAGCTTCAAAGCCCGTTAAACCTGCAAACCACCATGTTGCAGAGGAGGACAGATCAATGGAGGATCACGATGAACCAGAGCCTCAGATCGAGGAGGCAGAGGTACATGGGGTGCACACATTCACCACAAATTGCCCCCGATAATGCTGAATGTTGAACTAAATTGCCTCCCGGTGTCAATGGAGCTGGACATGGGCGCGAGCCAGTCCATCATGGGCAAAAAGACTTTCGAAAGGTTGTGGTGCAACAAGGCCTCAAGGACAGTCTTAACTCCAGTTCGCACGAAACTAGGAACTGGAGGAATCATCGAAGGCCCTCATCTGCATCAACACGCACACAGGTCTCTTTGTTGATAACAGATGCCCATTTGGAATCCGATCGGCGGTGGCGATATTCCAGAGAAACGTGGAAAGTTTACTGAAGTCGATCCCACACACTGTGGTCTTCCAGTTCGACATGTTGGTCACAGGTCGGAACACAGTCGAGCACCTGCAGAACCTGAAGGAGGTTCTTAGTCGACTCAACCGTGTGGGGCTCAGGTTAAAATGCTTGAAGTGCGTTTTCCTGGCGCTTGAAGTGGAGTTCTTGGGAAGGAGGATTGCGGCGGACAGCATCAGGCCCACCAACGCGAAGACGGAGGCAATCGAGAACGCACCGAGGTCACAGAACGTGACGGAGTTGCGGTCGTTTCTGGGATTCTTGAACTACTTTGCTAATTTCTTACCGGGTCTCAGCACATTGCTAGAACCACTGCATGTCTTACTACGAAAAGGGGGCAAATGCGTTTGGGGCTAAAACTAAGAAAATGCCTTTGTAAAAGCGAGAAAATTGTTATACTCAAACAAATTGCTTGTGTTGTATGATCCATGTAAGCGTTTGGTACTAGCATGTGATGCGTCGTCATATGGCGTCGGGTGTGTATTGCAACAAGCTAATGATTCTGGGAAACTGCAACCGGTTGCTTATGCATCCAGGAGTTTGTCTAAGGCTGAGAGAGCCGACAGCATGATTGAAAAAGAAACGTTAGCATGTGTCCATGGGGTAAAGAGAATGCATCAATACCTGTTTGGGCTAAAATTCGAATTGGAAACTGAACATAAGCCACTTGTATCCCTGTTTTCCGAGAGTAAAGGGATAAATGCCAACACATCGGCCCGCATCCAGAGATAGGTGGTCACATTGTCCGCATATAACTATGCCATCCGCCACAGGCCAGACACAGAAAACTGCGCCGATGCTCTCAGTAGGCTGCCATTGCCCACCACAGGGGTGGAAGTGGCACAACCTGCAGATCTAGCCATGATTATGGAAGCATTTGAGAGTGAGCAATCACCCGTCACTGCCCGGCTGATCAAAACCTGGACAAGCCAGGACCCCTTATTATCTCTAGTCAAAAGCTGTGTGCTTCACGGGAGCTGGTCCAGTGTCCCAGTGGAAATGCAGGAAGAGATAAAGCCATTCCAGCGGTGCAAAGATGAAATGTCTATCCAGGAAGACTGCCTTCTGTGGGGCAATTGAGTAGTGGTCCACAAGAAGGGCAGAGACCTTCTCCACAGTACCCACCCAGGCATCGTAATGATGAAAGCGATAGCCAGATCCCACGTGTGGTGGTCCGGTATCGATGCGGACTTAGAGTCCTGCATTCACAGATGTAATACATGCTCACAGTTAAGCAATGTACCCAGGGAGGCCTAGCTAACTTTATGGTTTTGGCCTTCCAAACCGTGGTCCAGGGTATACGTCGACTATGCTGGCCCATTCTTGGGTAAAATGTTCCTTGTGGTTATAGATGCGTACTCCAAGTGGATTGAATGTGGGATTATGTCGGCTAGCATGTCCGCTGCCACCACTGAAAGCCTGCGGGCCATGTTTGCCACACACGGCTTACCCGATGTCCTGGTGAGTGACAGCGGGCCATGTTTTACCAGTGCTGAGTTCAAAGAATTCATGACCTGTAACGGGATCAAACATGTCACATCTGCCCCGTTTAACCCAGCGTCCTATGGTCAGGCAGAGAGAGCTGTGCAAACCATCAAGCAAGGCTTGAAGAGGGTAACTGAAGGCTCATTGCAGACTCACCTATCCCGAGTACTGCTTAGCTACCGCACGAGACCCCACTCACTCACTGGGATCCCACTTGCTGAACTGCTCATGAAAAGAGCACTTAAGACAAGGCTCGCGTTAGTTCACCCTGATCTACATGAACAGATAGAGAGCAGGCGGCTTCAACAAAGTGCATACCATGATAGCGCAAATGTGTCACACGAGATTGAAATCAATGATCCTGTATTTGGATTAAATTATGGACAAGGTCCCAAGTGGCTTCCCGGCACTGTCGTGGCCAAAGAGGGGAGCAGGGTGTTTCGGGTCAAACTTTCAAATGGACTCATTCACCGGAAATACTTGGACGATATCAAACTCAGATTCACAGACTATCCTGAGCAACCCACGTTGGACCCTATCTTTTTTGATTCCCCCAACATGTCAACCGGTACCACGGTTGACTACGAAGCAGAACCCATCATCCACAGCAGCCCTGCAGGGCCCAACACAACAAGCAGCCCAGCAAGGCCAGCTGCACAGCAGCCCAGCGAGGACTGAACAAATGATTCAACAACTCCAGCTTTCGCACCAAGACGATCAACCAGGGCAAGAAGGGCCCCAGATCGACTCACATTATAAATAGTTACACTATCGACTTTGGTGTGGGGGGCGTGTTATATCTGTGAACTTGTATTTACTCTGTACTGCCACCAGAGGGCTCATCCCCTGGAGTCCCAAGGAATCCTGTAATCCCTTGGGAGCACAGGTATTTAAGGAGGCTTCATAGGTTGGAGAGGCACTCTGGAGACCTGCAATAAAAGACTATGGTCATACTTTACTTTGAGCTCACAGTGTTCAGTCTGACTCTTTCTCCATACACAATAAGTACCCTTACAGCCAGGGTGTGGCAAAGGTACATATCGATTTTGCTGAGCAAGAAGGACAACAACTGTTCATTGTGATTGATAACCATTCGAAGTGGGTTGAGGTGTTTCCAATGCGTAAAATAAAACAAGTAAAACATTAGACATTTTATGAAGATTATTTTCTTCATTTGGCCTCCCAGAAGAAATTGTTTCTGATAATGGATCACAATTTTGTTCAGAAGAATTTGCACAGTTCACGAGCAAAAATGGTTTAAAACATACCAAGATTCCACCGTACCACCCTGCGCACAGTACAAATTGTAAAACGTGCCCTCATCAAATAGATGTTGGATCCAAATCCAAAGAAACGACAAGTTGTCATTGGACCATAAATTGGCTAATTTTCTAATTACGTATCGTAATACTCCTCATACAACTACTGGTAGAACACCAGCAGAGTTGTTTCTCAAACGACAACCTTGAACCAGATTCTCGTTGTTAAAACCAAACTTGGCACAGTCTGTAGAAGAGACACAATTAAGACAGAAAGAAAATCATGATAAAGGTAGAATAAAATAGAGAATTGTGAAATTAAATCAGAAGGTGAGAGTGAAGGACCTCACCATAAATGGGTAAAGTGGTTACCAGGAAGAGTGGTGAAGATATGTGGTCCTCGCACATATTTGGTCAAGATGTTTGATCATGGACAGGTTAGGTTTATTCACATTGATCATATTTTGCCTACAGACGTGGAAGGAGTTGAAGGTTGGAGTGATTCGATTATTTCTGACTCATCAGATAGTTTTGATACAAGTAAAGTACCAGGAACATATCCTACATCAAATGTACTGGAAACAAGTCCAAGAGAAGGTCAGAATTTAAGTCTGAGTCCGAGTCAGGCAGACAAACAGTCTGAAGTTGTAGAGAGTTCAAAAGTAAATCAAGGGCATCCCATGGAGGAAAACATTTCTCAGGATCAGCCTAGAATGAGTCTAAGTTCGACTTAGTGTTGGTCCTGGTGGTCAGGGGTTGTAGGGCTGGTCTGGTGCAGGTTGCCATTGATGGTGGCTGGGCTGCCTATTGACCACTGCCCCTGTAGTGGGTCTGCTCCCACTGGCTGTGTGTGTGTCCTGCAAGGGGCATCACATTCGTTCCAAAGGTCCAGGCTACATGGTCAGGTCCAGGAGCATGAGGTCAATACCCTCCAGCTTCCCTGGCAAATCCTAGGATGACCTGACCCTCATCCCAATTTGTGGACAAGGAGACCACCCAGTCTTGTGGCCCTGCCCACCACCCCACAACGACCCACATCACAGTGTATACACACCACCCACGGCTGCCGTGGCTACCCCTCCCTGAGGGATCCCACAACAGTGACACCCACTTGGTCTGCGTGTGAGGGAGGGGAAACATACGAGGCCAGCCTCAAGCACAGGGGTCACACCTGGCAACCACACAACCCTCACCACAACCTCCCATAGCCCACCACTGATCACCTCCCCTACCCTAGTCATGACAATAAGAATATGAAAAATGCTTAGGGGGGAGTATTGTTGTGTATGTAGGCACCTTTAGTAATGACTCCACGAGGCAGGGTATGATACGTAAACTGTGTAGATCTGTAGTCCTTTATTTGCAGTTCCTGAGTGAGGACAAGCTGTGAGTTCCTTTTTATACTGAGTTACCTGCCGTGTGCAGGTAACCCTTAGGTCTCCAGCAGCAGCACCCTCTGGTGTACAGGAAGGTGTGTACAGTGTAAGGGTACATTCAGTGTGGCATAACAGTGTTACAGACATCACACAGTAAACAGGTATGCATACACAACAAGGGTGATGGGTGAGCGGGACTTGGTGTGAGTTAGGACACACACAGCCGAGTTTTGGATCTCCTCAAGTTCTCCTCCACGTCTGGACCAGGGTCAAGTAAGGCTGCGTCATCGCGCCAACCCTCTTCTCAATCTTCCTAGCTGCAATGCTCCACCTCACACTCAACAAGCTCCCCGCTGGAGTGGAACTAAACTATAAAACCAGTGGGAACCTGTTCAACCTTTGTTGCCTCCAGGCCAGATCCAAGACCGTCCCATCCTCTGTCGTCGAGCTACAGTACGCGGACGACGCTTGCGTCTGCACACACTCAGAGACTGAACTCCAAGTCATAGTCAAGGCCCTCCACCAAACTGACACCGCCACACAGCCCTGCCCCCCAGTCATCAAAATCCACGGCACGGCCCTGGACAACATGGACCACTTTCCATACCTCGGGAGTCTATTATCAGCAAGGGAAGACATCGACGACGAGGTTCAACACCGCCTCCAGTGTGCCAGCGCAGCCTTCGGCCGCCTGAGGAAAAGAGTGTTCGAAGATCAGACCCTCAAATCTGGCACCAAGCTTATGGTCTACAGGGCTGTAGTGGTACGGCCCTCCTGTATGGCTCAGAGATGTGGGCCAAAGACAGTAGACACCTTAAGTCGCTGGAGAAATACCACCAACGATGTCTTCGCAAGATCCTGCAAATCTCCTGGGAGGACAGATGCACCAACGTTAGTGTCCTCGATCAGGCCAACATCCCCAGCATCGAAGCACTGACCACACTTGATCAGCTCCGCTGGGCGGGCCACATTGTTTGCATGCCTGACACAAAACTCCCAAAGCAAGCACTCAACTCGGAACTCCTACAAGGCAAGCAAGCCCCAGGTGGGCAGAGGAAATGTTTCAAGGACACCCTCAAAGCCTCCTTGATAAAATGCAACAACCCTACCGACACCTGGGAGTCCCTGGCCAAAGACCACCCTAAGTGGAGGGAAGAGCATCCGGGAGGACGCTGAGCATCTCAGGTCTCGTCGCCGAGAGCATACAGAAAGCAAGCGCACGCAGCAGAAGGAACTTGCGGCAAACCAGACTCCCCACCCACCCTTTCCTCCAACAACTGTCTGTCCCACCTATGACAGAGACTGTAATTCCCGTATTGGACTGTTCCATCAGCTGAGAACTCACTTTTAGAGTGGAAGCAAGTCTTCCTCAAATTCGAGGGACTCCCTATGATGATGGGTGAACGGGACTTGGTGTGAGTTAGGATACAGGCAGCCGAATTTTGGATCTCCTCAAGTTTACGCACGGTAGAATGTGCGAGGCCAGCCAGGAGTGCATTGGAATAGTCAAGTCTAGCATCTGCCTTAACATCTCCTTATATGGCTCGGTGTCGATTTTTTTTTAATAACACTCGTGTGAAGCGTCCTGGGATGTTTTATTACGTTAAAGGTGCTATATAAATATAAGTTGTTGTTGTTGATGTCACTGGGGCAACCCAATGCATCATTCATGGTTACATTATTAAAGAGATACTGATTTTAAAATCTCTTTATGTAAGAAAAATACAACTTGACTTATTCAGGCATGGCAAATCAGTGGCCCTGGCGTGAATTTGTTCTGTGTTGCATGCATAATTTCCCCTTTGTTATGAAACAGTGTATCTTCCAAATCTAGTACAGAACCAGACAGGATGGGTGGGGATTGCCAACAGAAAGTCATGTGGCTGATCAGTCTTGGTGCATTCTGTTGTGTGTGCAATAAGTGTTAGACTGCGTACTGTTTAACTCCAAGAGGTATGACCTTGGCTCTGCTTTATTAAGGCCCAAAGTGACTAATATGCAAAATGGCTGGTCTTTTATACTTGGGCTGTACACTTTTACAGTCTTTTACAAATTGAGACGGTCCGGTGTTTTACGCTCCCGGGTTGACCGTCTCAGTTCAACTCCAGCCTTGGGTGAGTGTTCAGAGTCTGTTGTGACTGGTGGCTGGGTGGCTGACCTGGTGGGAGTGGCAATGGCCATGTCAGGGATTGAAAGTCCATTTTCATTGAACATGTCAGTGATTCAAAGTCCCAATTCACTGATGACCACTGAGTCCTCTGATGACTGGGGATAGTTTGTGTAAAGTCCTTACTCAATGGCACAAAACCCACACGAGGCACATTCTATGGACAAGGTCACTCTATGACCTGAACCTTTATTCACAGGACCAAGAAGTGATGACCCTGCGTGGGACCTCCCTTTATATACCTGGATGACCAGGCAAGGAGTGTCTCCCACAAGATCACCCCCTGTGGTCAAGGTGTGCATTGCTTAAGTATATACAGTATTGCAGTGGTGTTACATAGAGGTTACATACATGACATCACCTCCTCCTCCCAAATTCTTATTGGGATCATAGGTTTAGTCTTTCAGGTGGTCTACGCTCCCTCGTGGAGCGCCGCAGTTGGGGCTCTGGCTGTTGAGCCTTGGCGTGAGTGTCTGTCACCTGTGGTGATTCCGGCCTGTCTGGGCTGACTGCCAGGACTGTGCATGCTGCTGAATGTTCTTGTTGCTCGTTCACTGGCGGTGGTGTGAGCACCATCTCATGATCTTCCTCGTGTTCCTCAGTGTCTATGCTGAACCTTTTTTTTACTTGGTCCAGATGCTTACGGCATATCTGCCCATTGTTAAGTTTAACCACGATGACCCTGTTCCCCTCTTTGTTTATTACAGTACCCTCAAGCCATTTGGGCCCCACGGCGTGATTGAGGACAAATACGAGGTCATTTATTTCTATACATCTCCCCCTTGAATTTCGGTCATGGTACTCGTTTTGGGACTGGCGCTTGCCCTCAACTATGTCGGTCAGGACTGGGTGAATGAGGGACAACCGAGTTTTGAGTGTTCGTTTCATAAGTAGCTCAGCGGGCGGGACCCCCGTGAGTGAGTGTGGTCGGGACCTATAGGCCAGCAGGTGGCGCGATAGGCGGCATTGAAGGGAGGGTCCTTGAATCCTGAGCATGCCTTGTTTAATGATTTGGACCGCACGTTCTGCCTGGCCATTGGAGGCTGGCTTGAACGGTGCTGTCTTGACATGGTCGATGCCATTGCCCGACATGAACTTCCTGAATTCGTAGCTCATGAAACATGGGCCATTGTCGCTAACAAGGATGTCCGGCAAGCCACGGGTTGCAAAGACCGCACGTAGGCTTTCCACGGTGGTGGATGTTGTGCACAAATTCAAAATGATGCACTCGATCCATTTTGAGTACGCATCTACCACAATGAGAACCATTTTTCCCATGAATGGGCCCGCGTAGTCTACATGAATACGTGACCATGGCCTGGTGGGCCAGGGCCACGGGCTGAGCGGGGCCTCCCTGGGGGCATTACCCAGCTGGGCACACGTCGTGCACCTGCGAACACAGTGTTCCAGGTCTGAATCAATTCCCAGCCACCAAGCACGTGACCAGGCAATGGCCTTCATCAGAACGATGCCTCGATGCTCACTGTGGAGTTCCCTGATTAATGCCTCCCTGCCCCTCTGGGGCATGACTACCCGGCTGCTCCATAGTAGGCAGTCAGCTTGGATGGAGAGCTTATCCATCCGCCTGTGAAAAGGTCTGACCTCCTCAGGGCATGCTCCGTGTGCGGGCGCCCAATCCCCAGTCAGGACACATTTCTTAATCAGAGATAGGAGAGGATCTCTGTGTGTCCAGATTTTGATCTGGCGGGCTGTGATGGGGGAACCTGTGCTGTCAAAGGTATCAACGGCCATGACCATCTCAGCACTTTGTTCCACTACCCCCTCGGTGGTGGCCAGTGGAAGCCTGCTGAGCGCATCAGCGCAATTTTCGGTGCCAGGCCGGTGCCGGATGGAGTAGTCATAAGCAGCCAGCGTGAGAACCCATCGCTGTATGCGAGCTGACGCGTTGGCATTGATAGTCTTGCTGTTTGACAACAAGGATGTTAACGGCTTGTGGTCCATTTCTAATTCGAACCTCCTGCCAAAAAGGTACTGATGCATTTTTTTTAACACCATAGACACACGCGAGTGCCTCCTTCTCAACCATCCCATATCCCCGTTCTGCTTGAGAGCGCGACCTGGAAGCATAAGCCACAGGTTGTAGTTGGCCCTCAGCATTACTCTGCTGCAACCACGCACCCAACCCCATAGGACAATGCATCACATGTCAGAACCAATTTCTTACAGGGGTCCTACAGGGTCAATAACTTATTTGAACAAAGTAGGTTCCGCGCCCGATTGAAAGCCCATTCTTGACAGTCCCCCCAAAACCAATCACAACCCTTACGCAGGAACACGTGAAGCGGCTCCAATAATGTGCTTAAGTTTGGCAGAAAGTTCCCGAAATAGTTCAAGAGTCCCAGAAATGAACGCAACTCCGATGTGTTGCCAGGCCTGGGCGCTCGTCGAATCACCTCTGTTTTGGATTCGGTGGGCCGAATCCCATCTGCAGCAACCCTCCTGCCCAGGAACTCAACCTCAGGAGCTAAAAACACACATTTAGACTTCTTGAGTCGCAGGCCTACCCGGTCCAGTCGGCGTAGCACCTCCTCCAGGTTGTGGAGGTGTTCCTCGGTTTCATGACCCGTGATGAGGATGTCGTCCTGAAATACGATTGTTCCAGGAATGGATTTAAGCAGACTTTCCATGTTTCTTTGAAAAATTGCGGCCGCTGATCGAATGAGAAACGGGCACCTGTTGCAAACGAATAGTCCCTTGTGCGTGGTGATGGTGGCCAGTAGTTTAGATTCGTTGGCCAGTTCTTGGGTCATGTAGGCTGAAGTGAGATCCAACTTGGTGAACAGCTTGCCGCCTGCCAGCGTGGCAAAAAGATCCTCTGCTCTCAGGAGCGGGTATTGGTCTTGTAGGGACGCCCGATTGATAGTGGCCTTGTAGTCGCCACAGATCCTGACAGAACCATCCGCTTTTAGGACGGGAATGATGGGGCTCGCCCAGTCGCTGAATTCAATGGGCGAGATGATGCCCTCTCTCAACAAACAGTCCAATTCGCTCTCAATTTTCTCCTGCATCACATACGGCACCGCTCTGGCTTTGTGTTGCGCTGGTTTGGCATCCGGGGTAATGCGTATCACTACTTTGGTACCTTTGAACGTCCCGACACCAGGTTGCAATAGTGACTCAAATTTTGTAGGACTTGTGAGCACGAACTTCGCTGCACAGATGACATCCCCTCATTTCCAGTTCATCTCAGCTAACCAGCTCCTTCCCAACAGTGCGGGACCATTGCCTGGGACAATCCAGAGCGGCAGCCGGTTCACTGATCCATTGTGTGTGACCACAAACATTGCACTGCCTAGTACTGGAATGACTTATTTGGTATACGTCCGTAGTTGTGTCTCAATGCGTTCTAGTTTGGGTCTACTGGCTATGAGTGGCCATAGATTTTCGAATTGTTGAACGCTCATGAGTGACTGGCTGGCCCCCGTGTCCCGCTCCATGCGTACAGAGATGCCGTTTAACAAAACCTTCATCATCATTGGTGGCGTTTTGGTCTATGAGCTGTGAATGTTTGCCACATGAACCCACTGAACTTCAGCGTCCATTGATTTGCCCCAAGAGTCATCCTGCGTCACAGACCCCTCTTCTGGTCCATCCGCCTCGTAAATTAGCCTGGTTACAGGCTTCCTGCACATTCGAGCTAAATGGCCACTGCAGACAAATTGTTGAAACCTGCAAGTCCTGGCAGAGTGTTTGCCCCCACACCTCCAGCATGAGCTGAGATTCCCATTGTTGTGAACAAAGGAGCTATGACCCAGCATTCCTCGTTGATTGTCCCTTTGACTGCCCTTGAGTACCCTGTTCGTGGGTGTCATTGGCCCCATCCCGGACCACATTGTCCACTGTGATGGCATAAATGTCCATTCAGCCTGCCATTGTCTCTGTTGAAAACCTACTCTGGGGTCTATTGCTGCCTGGGGTGTGTCGAACTGCCCTTGCCTGCCTGCGGGGCTCTGAGTCGCGTTTATGATATTGACTCCCTGATCCCCAGCCGCGTTGGAGGCAGAATTGCGCACGTATATTATTTTGGTTTCCTCCTCCCCCGCCATAAAAGTCTGAGCCATCAACGCCGCCACTTCCAAAGTCAAGTCCTTGGTCTCAATTAACTTTCGGAAAATCCCCGCATGACCGATAACCTCAATAAAGAAATCCCTTAACATCTCTCCCCTGCAGGCGTCTGTGAACTTACAGAGACTGGCCAAACACCGGAGGTCCGCAATGAAGCCCGGTATACTCTGTCCTTCACGACACCGGTAGGTATAGAATCTGTGTCGGGCCATGTGTATGCTGTTCGCCGGTTTGAGGTGCTCACCGATTCGTTTGCTGAGCTCTTCAAAGGTTTTGTCCGCCGGCTTTTCGGGTGCGAGTAGGTTCTTCATGAGCGCGTAAGTCTTAGGCCCGCAGCTGGTCAGCAGATGGGCCCTTCGCTTGTCGGCCGCTGCACCTCCCAGCCATTCTTTCGTGACAAAGCTTTGCTGGAGCCTCTCAATGAAATCGTCCCAGTCCTCACCAACACAGTACCGTTCCTCTGTGCTCCCGGTGGCCATTCTCGTGGGTCATTGATTCCGTTTCTCGTCGCCAATGTAAAGTCCTTACTCAATGGCACAAAACCCACACGAGGCACATTCTATGGACAAGGTCACTCTATGACCTGAACCTTTATTCACAGGACCAAGAAGTGATGATCCTGCGTGGGACCTCCCTTTATATACCTGGATGACCAGGCAAGGAGTGTCTCCCACAAGTTCACCCTCTGTGGTCAAGGTGTGCATTGCTTAAGTATATACAGTATTACAGTGGTGTTACATAGAGGTTGGTTGGTTGGTCGTCGATTGTCTCTTCCTCCGACTGTTCCGGTTCGTCTGTATGCCGCAGCTTTGTCTAATCCTTATGTTTCTTGCATGTTTGCCCATTTTTGAGCTTGACAATAAATACTCTGTTGCCCTCCTTGGCCATAACAGTATCAGCGATCCACTTGGGACCCTGACCATAATTCAGAACATATACAGGATCATTTACAGAAATATTGCCTGACACAGCTGCGTGATCGTGATATCCTTGCTGACTTTGTCTTCTATATTCAACATGATTATTCAAGTCAGGGTGTACAAGAGATAGCTTGGTCTTAAGACCTCTCTTCATCATTAGTCCAGCAGATGAGATCCCGGTAAGCGTGTGTGGTCTTGTCCTGTAACTAAGCAGTATGCATGACAGGCGGGTCTGCAGTGACCCTTGGGTTACTCGCTTCATACTCTGTTTTGGACAGCACGTTCTGCTTGCCCATTGGATGCAGGTTTGAATGGTGCTAACCTTGCATGTTTGATACCATTGAGTTTCATGAACTCTTGAAACTCCTGACTGGTGAAGCACAATCCGTTGTCGCTAACACCGATGTCAGGCAGACCATGTGTCGCGAACATGACACTGAGATTCTCAATGGTAGCTGTGGATGTGCTAGATGACATGATTATACACTCTATCCATTTCGAATATGCATCCACCACAACTAAAAACATCTTCCCCAGGAAGGGACCTGCAAAGTCTATGTGGATCCTGGATCATGGTTTCAACGGCCACAACCACAGACTCAGCGGCGATTCCGCTGGTGCTTTGCTGAGCTGCATGTAAGTGTTGCACTGATGCACATATGATTCCAGCTCAGAGTCAATTCCTGGCCACCATACATGAGACCTGGCGATGACTTTCATCATTACAATGCTGGGATGTTTGCTATGTAGCTCACTTACAAATTTCTCTCTCCCTTTCTTGGGCCTAACAACACGATTGCCCCACAGTATACAATCCGACTGAATAAACAGTTTGTCTTTGCGGCGAATGTAAGGTTTGGTCTCCTCGCACATTTGCTTGGGTATGGCAGATCAATCACCTTTGAGATGCAACTCTTCACCACCGATAAAATCAGGTCCTGGCTGGTCCAGGTCTTAACTTGTTGAGCCGTGACAGGGGCTCCTTCACTCTCAAAAGCATCCATAACTAACAATAGGTCCGCCGGTTGTGGCGTTTCCATCCGGTGTGGGCAACGGCAGACAGCTCAAAGCATCGGCACAATTCTCGGTGCCAGGTCTATGGCGAATGACATAATCATAAGCGGATAATGTCAGCGCCCACCTCTGGATGCGGGATGAAGCATTGGTATTGATACCTTTGTTTTCAGAGAACAGTGAAATGAGCGGCTTGTGATCTGTCTCCAGTTCAAACCGAAGACCAAACAGGTACTGATGCATCTTTTTAACCCCATACACACAGGCTAGTGCTTCTTTCTCTACCATGCTGTAGGCTCTTTCTGCTTTAGACAAACTTTTTGAAGCATACGCGACTGGTTGAAGTTTACCCGACTCATTAGCTTGTTGGAGTACGCAACCAATTCCATATGACGAAACATCACAAGCCAATAATAAACGTTTACATGGGTCATAATGTACCAGCAGCTTGTTAGAGCAAAGCAGATTAGTGGCTTTCTCAAAAGCTCTGCCTTGAGACGCACCCCACGCCCAGTTGTCGCCTTTTCTTAGCAGCATGTGCAGTGGTTCTAATAAGGTGCTCAATTTAGGTAGGAAGTTACCGAAGTAGTTGAGTAGACCCAAGAACGAATGCAGCTCCGTCACATTCTGCGGCTTGGGTGCATTCTTGATGGCCTTGGTTTTCGCGTCCGTGGGCCTGATGCCGTCAGCAGCAATTTTCCTCCCTAGGAATTCGACCTCTGGTGCCATGAAGATGCACTTTGAGCGTTTCAGTCTGAGCCCCACTTTGTCCAGACGATGTAGAACCTCTTCCAGGTTGTTCAGAGGTTCTTCAGAGTCACGACCTGTGATCAGGATGTCATCTTTGTCATGTATCCTACATGGTTACTGTTGGTACTATCACAAGGTGTGCCACCAGAGGGCACAGCAGTGGGAGACTTGTAGTTTACCTGTACAGGTGTGCCTGGCCTAGTATAAAAGGCAGGCCACCAGGTGTGATCCTCACTCTGGAGTTAACAAATAAAGGACTAAGATCACTACAGTTCAAGTGCAACACATTGCCTCGTGGAGTCATTATTAGAGCATCCAAGGACACAACAATTGGCGACGAGATAATGGACTTTCACTTGAAATGGCTACCCTTGGTACGTTGCAGCTGTTCGCTGATGGTGATGATTGGGATGCCTTTGTGGAGAGGCTCGACCATTTCTTCACAGCAAACAACCTGGCAGGAGCCGACCCGACCACACTGGCTGATAAGTGCCGGGCTATCCTGCTAACCAGTTGTGGGCCCACCGTCAATGGCCTCGTCAGGGACTTGCTGGCACCAGTGAAGACAACGACCAAGACGTATGAGGAGCTCGTAACACTGATCCATGAGCAATTCAAGCCCAAGAGAACATCCTCACAGCCAGACACCGGTTCTATACCCACTGACGGCCCGAAGGCCAGGAAATCGCGATATATGCCGCAGACCTCAGGAGACTGGCAGTACCGTGTGATTTCGGCAACCACCTCAACGGAGCACTGCGGGACATTTTTGTCATTGGAATCGGCCATGAGGGCCTTCTTCATAAGCTACTGTCGGTGGATACCACAGTCACACTGCAGAAGGCCATCTCTGTGAGCCAGGCATTCATGACCTCGACCTGCGGTTCTAGGCAGCTGACTCACCCTCAGAACTCAAACCCGGCAGGTAATGTACACCGAGTGGCGCCTTTTAGAGGCTGGACTGTAGAACGTGAACCCTCTCAGGGGAGAGAGAACAGGCCCCGAATCCCTTAACTCAGAGTCCGCCGAGGTGGGCTAATCGAGTAGCACCATGCTGGCGTTGCAGAGGGAATCACAGGGCTCACCAGTGCCGCTTTAAAGACTATGTATGCAAGGGCTGCAGCACAAAGGGCCACCTCCAACGAATGTATAAGAGAAATATGACTCACTGTGTCGATGAAGAGTCTGCAGATGGCCATGAATCCAGCGCAGATTATGAAACGATAGGCAGAGAGGCAGCTCAGCCCCACGATGAGGTATATAGCATGTTTACCTGCACCACCGAGTGTTCCCTGTTGAGGATGGAAGTCGAGATAGATGGCGTTCCAGTCTTCATGGAAGTGGACACGGAGGGCGAGCCAGTCAGTAATGAATCAAGAAGCCTTAGAGAGGCTATGGGACAATCAAGCTGAACGACTCAAGTTGGTCCCGGTTCAGGCAAAGCTGCACACCTATACCAATGAACTTATCCCAGTCGTTGGTAGTGCGAATGTAAAGGTACTCCATGATGGCGCGGTGCACAAGTTACCCCTGTGGATTGTTGCAGGTGACAGACCAACGCTACTCGGCAGAAGGTGGATGGAGAAGATCCATTGGAAGTGGGAAAACTTCACTCCTCCAGCGATCGACATTCTCCGCGTTTGGAGGCACAGCAAGCCCTCACCTGAGGTTGGATCCGGCACCAGAGAGCAGACCAGCACAGCACCCGAGGCACAGACCGCTCAGTACGACTGCGTGGAGATGATCCAGCTGAGACGACCCGAACGCACCTTCCAGGCTCCAGTGGCAGGACTCCGGAGGAAGAAAATCGGATCCAAAGGTGACTTCCTAGCCTCGGTGGCAGAACCCGGGGAGAAGAGGATTATCGCAGTCGACAGCGTGGACAGAGGAAAGATGGCGCCCAAACCACGAGGTGAGGCGCGGAAGAAAAAGATGGCGGCGGCCAGACCACGAGGTGCAGCGCTGACGGAGCAACACGTGGCACCAAACGGAGAAGATGATTGGGATAAAGATAGCAAGGCTCTCTTAAAGGAGGCCTGCAACCCACTACAATTAAAGGGACAGTTCCACTCACTCAAGCAATGTAATAGCAATTGTAAGTTAGAGATAAAATGTGTAACTGACGATCAGAGTTGTGTACATGCAATAAGCAAGGAAAAGTCACGCGATCATGTAAAATGTGTAATTGATGATCAGAATTGTGTACATGCAACCAGCGAGGAAAAGTCGCACGATCGCGATCGGAGCTACCATAGTAATACCAGAGTATCCACCATAAGTAATACAGCGGGCAGACAACCATCGGGAGCACACAGGTCCAGCGAGCTACTCAATGCTGTAGCCTGCATCCCCGGGACCAGAATTATGCACCATGGAGTGTGGCTACAAACAGCCAATACACACAAGCTGCAGAGCAAGCGATGTCAGGAGGGCAATGGCACCGGTAACGATACCCTGCCCCTGATCGGCTCCACCCGATGGCACCCGATGGCACCAACCGTCACGAGCCTGAAAAAGCAAACTGTGCTGAGGCACAGCTCCCAGACCCCATCGCCACTAAGGCCATACCTGGAAACGAAGAGTCACCCGCTACAACCCCCCCAAAGGGGACCGGGACCAGCCAGGATCCCAAACCAAATAACGTTCAGGCAAGCGAGTCAGCAATTCCCTGTGCACTGCTAGACGACAGTTCCTCAGGGAGCAGCAGCGACCCAGGGCACAAAGAAAGGACAGGGAGGTCACAGGCATTTGTGAACCTGCCCGACGCGAGGAACCACGGCAACAGCCCCAAGGGCAGGCAACTTGAGCCAACTGGGTTCCCACTGCCAGCACTGGGCACTGCGCTGCCACCAGATGGCAGGGACACCATCCAGCAGTTCTGGAACTAGTTCATCCTTACTTACCGGTCACTGCATCGATAATGTATCTCACCAGTCTAACGTACATGTCTCACAACGGAACCATAAATGTTATGCAAACTTGTTTTTCTGAACTTGAACGTATATGAATGCAATGAGCCTCGGGCATAATCTATATGTGGGGGAGGTGCGGGGGGGGTAGTGGTGGCGGAGAATGGAGTGGTCAGGGACACACACAAACAGCAACCACCAGCACTCTACTGCACCAACCACTCACCCAAGATTGAAACGACCTGCCAAGGGTCAACCAGATAGAGCCCAGATAGAGCTAAGCCCAGAGCACAGTCAATGCAGAGGCGATTTGCACTAAAGGCTCAGGGGAGAGTGATGTCATGTATCCTACATGGCTATTGTTGGTACTATCACAAGGTGTGCCACTAGAGGGCGCAGTAGTGGGAGACTTGTAGGTTACCTGTACAGGTGTGCCTGGCCTAGTATAAAAGGCAGGCCACCAGGTGTGATCCTCACTCTGGAGTTAACAAATAAAGGGCTAAGATCACTGCAGTTCAAGTACAACACATTGCCTCATGGAGTCATTATTAGAGCATCCAAGGACACAACAATCTTGGAACACGGCGGTTCTGGGAACGGACTTCAGTAGACTCGCCATGTTCCTCTGAAATATTGCTGCAGCTGAGCAAATTCCAAAAGGGCACCTGTGATAAATAAACAGTCCTTTATGCGTGTTAATGCACATAAGTCTCTTCGATGCCTCGACCAGCTCCTGTGTCATGTAGGCTGACGTCAAGTCCAGTTTGGTGAACGACTTCCCCCCGACTAGCATTGCAAACAAGTCCATCAGCCTTCGGTAACGGGTACTGATCCTGTTTATCATAGCCTTGTACTCTCCACAGATTCTGACTTTTCAGCACAGGAACAATGGGGCTGGCCCATTCATTAATATCAACCGGTGATATGATCCCTTCACGCTGGAGTCTGTCCAGTTCAATTTCGACTTTCTCCCTCAACATAAAAGGAACTGCCTGAGCTTTATGATGGATGGATCTTGCATCCGAGTCCATGTGGATCTGCATCTTGGCTCCCGTGAAGTTGCCGATGCCTGGTTCAAACAGCGAGGGGAACTTGCTCAGTACTTGGGCACAAGTATTTTTCTCCGATGACAACGCCTTGATGTCGTTCCAATCGCATCTGATTTTTTCAAGCCAGTTCCTGCTGAACAGCGTTGGGCCATTGCCTGGGACAATCCATAGCGGTAACTTGTGGACCGCACCATCATACGACACTTTAATTGTGGCACTGCCAATCACCGTTATGAGTTCTTTGGTGTATGTGTGCAATTTGGCATTGACTGGACTCAGCCTGGGCCTCACAGCCTTAGTATCCCACAGCTTATCAAATGCCCTCTGGCTCATTATCGATTGACTCGCCCCTGTGTCCAATTTCATCGATACCGGCACCCCATTAAATTTCACGTTGATCATTATCGGCTTGCTCTTAGTTAGGAACGAGTACAGTCCATACATTTTCTCCTCTGGTATCTCGGATTGCGTATCCGGATCCACGCTAGTCTGACCATCATCTTCCACATGGTGTGTCGCAGCACGCTTGCTCATCTGCGGACACTTGCACTGGAGATGCCCCACTCTCAGACAGCCTTTACAACTATATTGTTTAAATTGACACTGCTGGTGCCGGTGATTTCCCCCACAATGCCAACACGGAGAAATCTGATGCATTCCCGCTGGTGGACTTTGGGCAGCCACAGGTATCGCGTATGCAGTCAGGTAGGCCCTGCCATGTGCCACTCTGCCGAACGCCGAATCAATCATGTTTACAGTACTTGCCGAGTTTCGATTTTTCACTGATATCTGCTTTAGAATTCTATCCGTCGTCATGCATGACTGAGCGATCGTGATGGCCCTGTTCAAGTCCAACGTCTCCACCGGCAGTAGTTTACGCAGAATCACCTCGTGGTTGATGCTGATTACAAAGAAGTCCTGCCAACACAGCCCTGAACTTACACGGCCCGCTAAACATCTCAGGTCGGCAACGAATTCAGCCGCGTTCTGGCCCTCTGAGCGAACATACGTGTAAAATCTGTATCTCGAGATGATGATGCCTTCGTCTGGCTTAAGGTGGTCCTGTACCAGTGTACATAATTCTTCATATGTCTTCTCTGTTGGGCTCACAGGCAGGAGTAGATTCTTTATCAGACCATAAATTTTTGGACCAAACTTTGAGGTCGCCAACCTCCTCCATTTTGTTGGCCACGAAGAACTGGCTCAAATGGCTCACAAAGTCTGCTCAATCTTCTCCTTCCACAAATCGCTCCAACAATCCAACTGTGCTCATTTTTGCATGCAAAGGTTCTTGTTGCCTCATCGCTAAATGTTGTGTATGCAATAACTGTTAGACTGAGTACTGTTTAACTCCAAGAGGTATGAACTTGGCTCTGCTTTATTAAGGCCCAAAGTGACTAATATACAAAATGGCTGGCCTTTTATACTTGGGCTGCACACATATGCGTGCAGCCCAATGGCCTCCAACAGTGATGCCATCTAGTGGCTAGTACTTATAAGACACATTCCATTAAAAACAAAACCATGTTGTGTCGCTATTTAAAGATGCTTTCTCAAGACTCGGGGGATGTAATTTTAACATTTTCCTCCCTATTCCGTTCTTGTGCTTCCCTTTCTTCTGTACTCCGCTCTCTTCTGCTGTGCCACCCCTCTCCTGCTGCATTCCTACATTCATTAGAAATCTGGGTGTGGAATTTACAGTGCAGAAACAGGCCATTCGGCCCAAACTGGTCTGTGCCGGTGTTTATGCTCCACTCAAGCCTTCTCCCACTTACCTTCACCTCACCCGATCAGCATATTATCAACAACAACAACTTGCATTTACATAGCACCTTTAACATCGTAAAATGTCCCAAGACACTTCACAGGAGCGTTATCAAACAAAATTTGACACCGAGCAACAGAAGAAGGTAATAGGACAGGTGGGAGGTAGGTTTTAAGGAGCGTCTTAAAGGAGGAACGAGAGGTAGAGAGGCGGAGAGGTTTAGGGAGGGAATTCCAGAGATAGAGCCCAGGCAGCTGAAAACACAGGCATCAATGATGGAGCGATGGAAATCGGGGATGCATGTGAGGCCGGAATTGGAGGAGCGCAGAGATCTGGGTGCCTTGTGGGGCTGGAGGAAGACAGGAAGGATTCCTAAAAAAGACTAGCATTTATACAGCGCCTTTTACAACGACCGGACGTCTCAAAGTGCTTTACAGCCAATGAAGTACTTTTGGAGTGTTGTCACAGGTGTAATGTAGGAAACGCGGCAGCCAACTTGCGTACAGCAAGCTCCCACAAACAGCAATGACCAGATAATCTGTTTTTGTTATATTGACTGAGGGATAAATATTGGCAAGGAGACCGGCGATAAGTCCCCTGCTCTTCTTTGAAATAGTGCCATGGGATTTTTTACGTCCACCCGAGAGAGCCGACGGGGCCTTGGTTTAAGATCCCATCCGAAAGATGGCACCTCCAACAGTGCAGCGCACCCTCAGCATTGCACTGGAGTTTCAGCCTAGATTTATGTGCTCAAGTCACTGGAGTGGGACTGGAACGCACAATCTTCTGACTCAGAGATGGGTGTGCTACCCACTGAGCCACAGCTGACACTAAAAGGACATTTCAAAAGAAAACTTACATCCCAGGGGAATTTGCAAAAGCTGTTGATCTTGTTGTTGTTGGATGAAGGCAAGATCCCTTTTACTCACTGTTTGGCTGGCGGAAATAACTTGCGAGGCGGGGTTGGCTCCTTTAAGAGACGGGGTTGGCTCCTTTAAGAGATGGTGTCGGCTCCTTTAAGAGGCAGGGTCGGCACTTTTAAGAGACGGAGTCGGCTCCTTTAAGGGACGATGTCAGCTCCTTTAAGAGACGGGATCGGCTCGTTTAGGAGACAGGGTCGGCTCCTTTAAGAGGCGGGGTCGGCTCCTTTAGGAAGTGGGGTCAGCTCCTTTAAGAGGCGGGGTCGGCTCCTTTAAGAGGCAGGGTCGGCTCCTTTAAGAGACAGGGTCGGCTCCTTTAAGAGGCGGGATTGGCTCCTTTAAGAGGCGGGATCGACTCCTTTAAGAGGCGGGATTGGCTCCTTTAAGAGGCGGAGTCGGCGGGTCACGTGGGCCGTACGGCTACAGGAAATTAACAATCAGCGAGCACGGGCAGTGGCGGAGCGGAGCGGAGCGCTGGGCACTGGGTCGGGGCTGGGCGGCACACTGCTCACCGCAACTCCAGCAGCTCGGGTGCTGGAACTCGCCGCCGCCCCCCGCTTACTTCCTCGGGCTCTCCGCCCTCCCAACAATGTGCAGCCGCTGATCGAGAGGAGATGGAGCTTTTCCAAGCCAAGGACCATTACATCGTGCAGAGCGGCGAGAAGGCGCTCTGGTGCAGCCGAAAGGACGGCTCTTTGCAAGTCAGACCCGGTGAGATTGCTCGCTCCCTTCTCCTCGCCCCCCCCCCCCCCCCCTCTCTCTCTCTCTCTCTCTCTCTCTCAATACATGGTTGATATATCTCCCTTCCTCACTCTCTGGTTGTTCCAGCCTCCCCTCTCTCTCTCGGATTCTCTGAACTCCAACATGCAGAAGGGCACCCTGAGCCACGATGTGTGGCAAAACGTAGTTTTCAGTGGCCTTTCTTTGCCAACTTGAGCAAGATTTAAAAAAAAATTCATTCATCCAGGACCAGGGGGAATGGATGTCTTGGTAACTATGTGTGTGTGTGGTCTTAAGGTTAGGTGGCATTGAGGATTTGAACTTGTGTTGCTCACGCCTTCAATAAAACAGGGGGAAGGCTTTGTGAGTGCCTTCACCTACACTGTGCATTAGTTTGGACAAATGGAGTTAACACCCTTACTGCAAGAGTGGGATTCCCCAGAGTACAGTTTGAGCCGATCTACCTCATGCTCCTAGAAGGGAGAGATTTTTTTTTGAGTGCATTCAGCTAGTTGTTAACACTTTGCAATCTTGAGATTCAATATTTAATGGACTCTGGTATAGTTGTAGGGCACTAGTGACCAGTACTGAATATTGCAATTCTAGTGTCTATTAAAATCTGCAAACCTGCTGCCATGGTCCTGATCCTTACATTTAGTAACAAATCAGTCGCTAAATGTTTTTTTTTTGCTTTTGTTTAATAAATAAATTGCAGAGGTGTACATGTGCTGTGTTATAAGGCTCATGAGCTGTATTTTTGGCTGTAGGTGTAATAAGCAATCAGTAGTTTGATTTATGCACGGAAGGTCAGCTGCAGGTTTTTCTCACTTGGCATAACTATTCTTGTGGGTAATATCAACTGCCTCCTTTTTGAAAATGTTATATTTTATCTGTGGTTCAGAATATGGATGATTTAACCTGTGGCCATAAATACAAGTAACTGAAGTATTACCATAAAATGTATCATCTGGGTAGTAGGTGCCCACCTGGTCTTGTGCCCTCAAATCAAATTAATGCTCAAATCTGTTTGGGTTTTAATATCTATGCACAACCTGGAGGGAAAGCACTTTTGAAGCTTATTAAAATTGCTAACTTGCAATCCTTTTAATAAGAAAGTATGAAAATCTTTGAAATGCAGAAGGGGAGAGGGAGATGGGTGATCTTCAAAGGGAGCAGTAAATGCTATTTTTACCAATTCCTCTTTCTGGGATTTTTGGTGAAAAAAGGATTGCTTCTTGGCATCACTGGTGGAAACAATTTTGGTATGTTTTCATGTAATCACTGCTAACCTTTCTTCAGCTGCGGTTGAATTATTTTTTCTGATGTCTCATTAAGCCAGTTAAGAAAATTTTAAGAAGTATCTGCAGGCACTTGAGGTTGTTTTTTTTGTGTGCAGATAATTTTAAAATAAGTTAGTGCTGTGCTGTAAAACTTGGTTCCCCAAGGAAAGCAAGAGATTTTATTCCAGTGTGTGAAACTGGTTAGTGTAACTCCTCTGTTTTAAATCCTGGTTCTTCCACACAATAGTGGAGTACATATTGAAAATGTGAACTTCATAGCCAGAAAATCACAGGTTAAATGGGTGCTTGAATCAAAGTGGATTTCCCCCCCCCCCCCCCCCCCCACCCACACACCAGAGGTTTCAAGGGTAATTTGGATATTACACTGAGTTTCAAGCTGCCCATCAAGAAATTGTCATAGTGTGAAGCAAGTAATTTGGGGTACACAGTGCATGTGAAGGGTTCAGCATTTTAGTTGTGCTATGCGGAAGAGGAGTTTAACTGACTGTCTATGTTTAGCCATTGTCTTTGGTCCCTACCACAAATTGTTTCCTAGCCACTGACTCCATCCCTCTCCCCAACTTCTGTCTGAGGCTGAACCAGACTGCTTGCAACTTAGGTGTCATATTTGACCCTGAAATGGGCTTCTGGCCACATACCTGTGACATAACTAAAACTGCCTATTTCTGTCTCCACCCCTGCCTCAGCTCATCTGCTGAAACCCACATCCATGCCTTTGTTATCTCCAGGCTGGCCTCCCAGATTCTACCCAATGTAAACTTGAGGTCATCCAAAACTCGGAAGCCTGTGTCCTAACTCGCACCAAGTCTCGTTCATCCATCACCCCTGTGCTTGCTGACCTACATTGGCTCCTGGTTAAGCAATGCCTCCATTTCAAAATTCTCATCCTTGTTTACAAATCCCTCCATGGCCTTGCCCCTCCCTATCTCTGTAATCTCTTTCAGACACACAACCCCTCCCTGAGATATTTGTGCTGCTCAAATTCTGCTCTCGAGCATCCCAGATTATAATTGCTTAACCATGGGTTGTTGTGCATTTTAGCTGCCTATGCCCCAAGCTCTGGAACTCCCTACCTAAACCCCTCTACCTCTCTTTCTGCCTTAAGACACTCCTTAAAACCTATCTCTTTACCTGTGCTAATTTCTTTGTGGTTTGGTGCCAGATTTATTTGTGTTGTCGTGAAGCACCTTGGGATGTTTTACTATATTAAAGGTGCTATATAAATGCAAGTTGTTGTGATGAGAAAACTGCAAGTGCTGGAAGTATTAAATTAAAAAAACAAACAGAAAATGCTAGAAATACTGAAGTCTGTAAGCATCTGAAGGAGAAAATGGATTAATGTTTCAAGTGCAGACTCTTTGGGACAGTTCTGACAATGTGCCAACATCTGAATTGTCAACCTATAGTTTTCTCTCTTTTTAGATACTGGCATTCCCAGACCTGTTTCAGCATTTCTCAGTCCAGCATTTTCTGTTTTTAATCATATTCTGTAATTACCTTTTTCTACCACCAGGGGGTGGGAAGGTGCCTTTGTCTTTACTTCATGGCATTGGGAATGGTGAACAAGTTGTAGCCAGCTATACTGTTCTGTAAAACTCTTTTCCAAGGAATAGTGTTTTAAGATGAACCTAAAAGTTTATTGGTTCGAGGCCAAGAGCTGAAGCAGGGGGTCGATGATGTATTTCTTCCGACAGTGTTTTCCACACTAGGAAAACGATGATATAATTATCCTCTATGACCCACCCACCCCTGTGGGCAAAAGTAAAATCAGAGTTACAAGTTGAATTTCACCCAGTGAAAGTAGAATATCAGAAAAGCATTTTGATCAGGAACAAACTGTTTGAAACAATTGTGAAACTTTCTATTTTGAAAATATTGTCGGCTGTGACAACAGCATTGTTTTCTCATGTTGAGTTCTTTAGAGGGATTGGGCCCTTGAATCTATTCACCAAAGCTTGATTGAAATCCACCTATTGGTTTCTTATGACCTCAAGGGGAGGAAGCTAATGAGGTATTGAAGTTCAAGTTTCCATATTGGTAAGCAGAAGTTTTGACTAATGTAGTATCCTGTAATTTGTGTCTATTTTCAGTCATCTTGTTTGAGACATGTTTTTTTTACGAAGCAAGTATGTAGAGAAACACAATGCTAAACTAATCTGATGAAGGAATGCCATTTTGGTCAATCAGTATAAAAAGGAGAAAATCTGAAAATCAAAGTTTATTTAATCTGTGTTGGCAGCTATTTGTGTTCTGACTGTCTTGGTGTCCCAGGTTGTCAATTGTTTATTTGTTCAATGCAAAACACTCTGTTGTGTTAGTAAACCTGGTATCTGTGCTGCTGTCATTGCACCAACAGCGAGTGTTGATAACATGTCTGAAACTCCCTTGCATATAACATATTAAGCTTTGCTAAAACTTGTGGGTTGGGAGGAAACTTGCACTGCAGCAGTTGAGGTGCTGCGATGTTTTGTGGCCTTTCCCTGGACAGGATATGGCTGCCTTGCAAAGCTGAAACATGACCCTGTTGACCTTTTATTAACCATCCCTCTGATCATGTGTATGAATTTTTGCATTTGCAGTGTGTTGAATTGATCGTCACCTTTGTACTTGTTACCCAATGAATAAGATGCTGGGGAATTCATGAACCTCGGGTAGTTTATGATGCTACCTACAAGTCCATCTGAAGTCAACGCCCCTCCAGAATGCTTTAGTTGCCTCTGCTTAAAAATTCAGGTTTCTATGTCGGTAAGCGGTTTTGGTCAGAGCCAATAATATGGTGCACCAGAGATATTTTGGACTGATCATTTCCTTCTATTGGAGCAGTTTCTCTCTTCCGATCAAGTTCTTGTTTAATAGATCCTATAGCCGTCTAATTCTAGTGTGAGCTGAGCTGGGGTATGGCATTGTGCAATTTGAAATTTACAGTTGATTGGTGTCGTTCTCCATAAATACAATTATTGAATCAGAATGTTGTCATGAAAAAGCATACTTTACCAAATCATTGGAATAGAGTGCGTGACATTCAGGCCCTTGTGCTCAATCACATATCTTTTGTCCTATGAAGGTTGCTGACCTTTGAGAGCTTAATCTTGTGTATGATGCAGTATTTCTGTGCTTTTATTGTTGGGAATCCAGCAAATGATGTGACTGCACATCTTCATTGCTGAGATGGAAAGTTCCTCATATAGGTCCTGATAGGCTCAGCAAATTTAATCAGCAGTTCTTCTACATTTTTCGTGAAAAAACTCTTGGCAGAAGAACCAAAGACAACATGAAGAAAATCTTTGCTTTGCAGTGAGTGGTTATGATCTGGAATTAACTGCCTGAGAGGGTGATGGAGGCAGATTCAATCATGGCTTTCAAAAGGGAATTGGATAAGTACCTGAAGGAAAAAAAATTGCAGGACTACAGGGAAAGAGCGGGAGACTAGTTGACGTGCTCTTGCAGAGAGCGGCATGGGCTCGACGGGCTGAATGACCTCCTGTGCTGTAACCATTCTATGATTGAGTAATGCTGGTGGAATGGACTGCTTTGAAAAGACTTGGTGTATTGGCAATATTCCATTCTAGTACACTGCATTTAAAAAAAAAACTCATCAGAAATTATCCTTGTGATCTAGAGCCCTATTGCACTGAAGGCAAGCCCTTAGATTTTTAATGTTATACAAATTATTTCAGTTTTTAAGGAGGCGGTTTACATTTTGTATGTGCCAGAATCAAATGCCTTATTTCTTGCAAAGAAAACCTGATGCATACAGCCAAGGATCATTGAAGTCAATTTTATTGCTGGTTTAAAAACATTTTCTAGGCATTTTTCAGGTTATAATAATAAACTGGAAACAAAATGGGATGAGGGGAGGGTGGAATTGGGCCCATTAAAAAGGTTAAATTAAAAGATTATCTGTTTGTTTTTGGCACACGAAAACAAGGGACTGAAAAACATAACGGCAACTTACAGCATCACTTCCGCGATAGCAAATTTGTTTCACTGCAAATACATGTTGCACTGAAAATCCGCAACATGCAATTTAAAAACAAATTTAACATTCAATCATGCAGAAATTAAAGAATTTGGCTGTGCTACTATAAATAAAAAATATTTTTCCACTTTTTTAAAGGAATTTCCTTAGTTACATATGTTGAGGATTGAAAATCAATTCTGAGATGCATGAATTTAGTTTTGTCATGCATGAGCTGTGCCTCCTGCTCATGCCACACCACATTCTGCATGTACAGCATGTCGTGTGAGTGATGCCACTAATAGGATGCATCTTGGGGGTTTGGTTTTTTTCAGCAGGAAGATGAGTTCAGGATTTTTAAGGCAAGAATCGAGAGATAATTTTTTGTAAGTGTCAGTTGATGGTATCCTCGCCTCTGAATCAGCAGATTGTTGGTTCAAGTCCCAATCCAGCGACTTCAGCACATAAATCTAAGCTGACACTCCAGTGCAGTACTGAGGATGAGATGTTAAACCGAGGCCTGTATGCGCACTCTCGCGGACAAAAGATCCTGTGGAACTATTTTGAAGAAGAGCAGCAGAGTTATCCCTGGCCAATATGTATCCCTCAATCAACATAGCAAAAACAGATTATCTGGACATTATCACATTGCTGTTTGTGGGACCTTGCTGTGTGCAAATTGGCTGCCGCGTTTCCCATATTACAAGTGACTACACTCCAAAAGTACTTCATTGTTGAAGAGTATTTTGTGACGTCCGGTGGCCATGAAAGGCGCTATATAAATCCAAGCCTTTTCTTTTTAGGCAATTCAGCAATTTAAAAAAAAAAAAAGAATTATGATTAAAAAAAAATGTACTTGCATGATCCATTTTTTATACTTGTCCATATAACCTGCAAGTCTGTACTGTTGCAGACAAATAATCAAACATTTTGTTAGTAATTTAAGACACTTCAGGCTGTGATGATCGACACAGGGCTCCTTTGATAGAACAGCAAGTTCATCAAACAAGTAGCTGAGCCATATAGACAAGGACTGTCGCAGGTTTAGTTTGCTGTGTGCTATTGGATCTCGGCCTGTGCAGTGGTGGGCGTGACAGTTGTCTTTTTATTGTTAGATTGGAAAACATTGCTTCAGACGCAGGAACCCAAGCAATGCTTTTTATTTTGAATAGCTGAGATTCGGATGTATTGTACAGGTACTTTATATACTGTAGTGCCCCTCACTTCGGCTACTGAGATTTATTATCAGGCCGGAATGAGAATAAATGTCTTATGAGCATAATATCTTGGACGATTGGCATCAGTTGAACTACCCCAACAAGTAGCTGATGCCTTGGGGAGAGGAGACAAATAACCATTCCCTTCCTCTCCCTCTCCTTTTCCCCCCTCTGCTGGAATCTGAGTTGTGGTGTGGAGACCACAGGAGACAGTATCTGGGGGAACAACATCTTTGACCAGTGGCTTGCTTTTAATGGCGGATTGGAAATGTGAAGTTGGTGTTGACTTGCTGAAAGCTGCTGTTTGAGAAGTGCTTGGCCTATCTGAGGGACTGCCTATGATGATGCTATCTCACTCTAGCTAATTTAATTACAATTGCCAAGGCATGTGAAAGGTGTGTCTTTTTTAAAATTAAGGCCATGAGAGGTGATGGAGATTACAATTCCCATTAGCTAATGGGTAGAAGCAACGCTGGGAGTAGCAGGAAGTTCTAGCTTTGATTTCCAGTCCATGGTGAGTTAGATTTTGGTTGGGCAGTCACAGTTGCTCTCAGTGCCCTGTAATACAGGGTGTAATAAAGCGACTATTATCTCGCACTTGATCAGTATTCAGTGACTCCTGGGCAGTGTTTGAGTAGGCCTCAGGTGAGAATGGGATATAGTTGGCTGTGATGATCCAGTAATTGAATAGCCTGTTGACGTTTGCTGTCCAGACTTGCCTGTGGAGAATGGGCAATTGGGTGAGGTACCTGAGGACTACCACCCTCTGGAACTAAACCCCTGAACAAACCAGTTCCTTCTGCAGAAGGAAGAGATAATAGAGACCTGTTACAATTATGTAGTACTTCTCCATTATGGGACTAATTGGGTAGCTCTTTCAACAAGCAGTATAGTACAGTACTATTGGCAGTCCCTCATGATGAGGATGACGCTCTTCACACCAAAGTGAGGATTGACCAAGACGATTGGAGACCAAGCTCTGTTGTGCCTCCTGAGCCCTGACCCAGCTACTGTTATATGCTAGGCCACTCCTGAGTCCTGACCCCATTACTGTTATATTCTGGGCCACAACCCCACTGATATTAAATGCTGGGTTCGAACATGGCACAAGCATAATGGGCTGAATGGTCTTCTGTGCTGTATCATTCTATATTCTCATTTTAGAGAACAATGCCTGAATGTTAAATCGAAAAAGTGGATTCTGAGCAGGAGAGAATAGGAAGATTAGAAAAAGACCACAAAGGTACACTTAAAATGCAGGGTTTTTGGGAGGACTTTGAAAGCCTATATGAGCCTAATTTTGTCTGACATTAACTTTTTGAACTCTTGACAAGAATCATGAGTTTGCCAGCCGCATTGCGACACTGAATTGGCTATTGTGTTGTGGGCTGATTTAATTAAAAAACACCGAATCAGGACCTGCCCTTTTAACCGGAGAGGGTTGCACATGAATCTAGAACAAAAAGTGAAATCAAATTTATCTGCATATCTTGAGTTTTGCTAGCTGTTCCTGGAACCAATAACAAAGGTGTGAATCGCAGTTTTAGTTTCCAGGCCACATAATTGAATTGTTTGAGCTGGGACTTTGATATGATCTAAACAGCAAATGCCTAACCCCCTGCTTCCAAACATCAGACTTCACATATATTACAGCTTTCCTCCACAGTTTTTTGCTTCATATTCTTCAAATGGTTGCAATGATCACATTTTCAATTTGCCAAAATGTTTCAAACTTGACCTGAAAATTGAAGTCCTGTTCCATTGAGAAGCTGAAATCGCGATCACTGAATGAGAGGATAACTACAAAATTGGTATACTTCATGCAAGACTGGAGGTGAGCACTCTAGGAATAGATTCCCAAGGACAATCCGCAACTGTCGGGAGCCTCCCTGGTTACGTAAGGAACGGAAGGCTATGTGAATAAATGTCGACGTAGATGCTCAAATACAACTTGGAACATTCTGGGCCATAGTTTGCTGTCAAAATAACAATGAGGCTAATGGCGCTCACTGTTGTTTATGGGCAAATGTTACAGCAGCCTTGGGCAAGGGGCAAGTGCAAAGTTAAACACTGATATCCAAAAGTTGCTGTCTGAGTTAGCTTTGTAAAAACAGCATCTCTATGTCTGGCTCACCATTGAACTGCATTGAAGGGCGTGCAGTTGCTGTACTGGCGAGCAAGATACAAGCTCCATTCGCCACAGATAGTTCAGTCCAAGTACCCTTTCAACAACATGATCAGTGTTCATTCCTGCCAAACCAGCTCTCTGAAAATTAACTGGTGAATGTGTGGGGTCTCATTCTTTCAGGTTTTAATGTAGATTTTAAAAATTAAATGTTTCGTTTCTTTTCCTTTGTCTTTCTCTCTCAATCTAATCTTTCTTTCACTCTATTTCTCTCTGCACCTCCTTTGGGATTGAATTTACCCACTCGCATTTACACTTCCTTCTCAGTCCTTGTGTTGTTTATTTCGCAATCCTTCAATCTGATTGATTAAGGAGATACGCAGTTGCATGTCCTGTTCACTCGGGTCCCAGATGCCTGGTTTCCCTCACTGCGACATTATCAGCCCCCAATTTCAGCAGTTTGCAGTGCAAAAAACTCTTGCGATTAAACGGGCAAAGGCAAGCCTCAGTTCATTGCCCCATTACAGCAAATTATGGCTCTATAAGTTACATTTTTAAAAAGAAAAATGTGACGGATTCTGTATGCAGTTGACATAATGGAGTCATGTGATTTTAGTTTCATACAGTAACAGAAATGAACTATATACCATTGCTTCCCCCTCTCCCCCCGCCTCTTTCTCCCCCCCCCCCCCCTCCACCCCCCCAAAGAAAAACTGGCTAAGCGAACTTTGCTTACTTGGCACAATATAAAAACATACCTGACTCAATCATTTCTTTTCAACATTGAACTCCACCCTGGAACAGATGCAAGGGGTGAAGTTCAACTTGGATCTGGGGGCACAAGATGGACAGTAACAGACAGCTTAATTCCCCGCTCCACTCCCACTCTGGCCTCTCCATCCTCGGTCTCTGACACTGCTCCAATGAAGCTCAACGCAAGCTCGAGAAACAGCACCTCATCTTTCGTTTAGGCACTTTACAGCCTTCTGGACTCAACATCGAGTTCAACAATTTCAGACCATAACCTCTGCCCATATTATTTCCCTTTCCTCTTTTTGTTTTTACAACCCGCCCCCATTTTTCCCTGTTTCCTACGGCAGCTGGTGGTGGTTCCACCATTCACACCCCATCTACACTTGTCTTTTGTTTCCTAACTTGTGCCATTACCATCTCCTCCTTTTTGCCCATCCTCCCTTTTGTCTCTCTAATCTCTCCTGCCTTCCACCCAATCACAGATCCTCCCTTTCGTTCTATCCTCCCTTCCCCCTTTCGCTGCCTCAGCATTTCCTTAAGAATCTGTTACGTCTCGAACCTTTCCAGTTGTGAAGGGTCACAGACCTGAAACATTAACTCTGTTTCTCTCCATGGATGTTGCCTGACCTGCGATTTCCAGCATTTTCAGTTTTTTTTTTCCCCTCCGGTTCCAGCATCCACAGTGTTTTGTTTTTGTAGTGACAGTGTAACACAGTGGAGTGTGTATATACTGGCCAGTCAATCCACCATTGTCTAGGTGCCTCTGCCAAAGTTGAATTTTGCTCTTGCTTAGTCAGTCAGTTAAGCTGGCTAAATTCCACATTTATTTGCCTAATCAGAGAAGGAACAAACTTGTTTGAATGTAGTGCCATTTCAGACCGCTTGGGACATCTCGGAGCTTAAGAGCCCATTAATTTTTTTTTTTGAAAGATAGTCTCAGTTGCGTGAGTAAGTAAATGCATCAGCCAATATTGCACATAACAAGGTCTCGCAACTTAAACTGACAACCTGCAAGAGAGTGAAGGGCAGCAAAAATGGCCCAGCATTTTTTTGGAAAACCGTTCTTGTTTTGAAAAGTGGTAGTGAGGGAGGGCAGGTGAAGAGTTATACTTGTGTGAGGAAATCAGTACAGACATGTGGCCATTGCCATTCGTGCCTTTTTAAAAAAAAAACAAATGCGCATCCCGTTTTAGCGACAGAGGTGATCTTATTGAAACATGTAATATTCTGAGGGGGCATGCCAGGGTAGATGTAGAGAGGCTGTTTTCCCTCGTAGGGGAATCTAGAACTAGGGAGCATAGTTTCAGAATAAGGGGTCGCAAATTTAAAACTGAGGAGGAATTTCTTCTGAGTCATAAATCTATGGAATTCTCTACCCCAGAGAGCTGTGGAGGCTGGGTCTTTGATTATATCTAAGGTGGAGATACAGATTTTTGAACGATAAGGGAGTCAAGGGTTATGGGGAGCGGGCAGGGAAGTGGAGCTGAGCCCCAGATCAGATCAGCCATGATCTTATTGAATGGCGGCGCAGGCTTAAGTGGCCGTATGGCCTCCTACTGCTCCTTTTTCTTATGTTTCTCTTGTTCTTAAAATCGGAACTCCGGGGAATCGGCCAACAATTTGCAAATCGGCCAATAGCACACGGTCAGCCATTTGAAACGCCAATAAATGTACGAGAGCTGATTCAGTTCAATGTGCATGTGTGTAGCTCCAGCGCAAAGTAATTTTAACCAAATCTCCAAGGATGTTGATTTCAATTTGAAGGGAGTTTGGTGCAAGCTTTTGTTCATAAATTTATGACTGTTTGTCTGGACTAGCATGTGGCCTTTTTGCGCTCTTGTCTTTCAAAATGGTAATGGTTATCGAGCAGTAGTGTAACTATTTTTTCCCCAAATTTATCTCTCTCAATCTTCCAACTCCTCTGACAATGCTTTCCAGAGATCCAGCGTTGCTAATCCCATTCGAGTGTATAGATTTTCTCAGTAATAAATCCCTCAATTCTTCACTGCATTGTGGGCTTCGAAAGGTCTTGCACTTTTAATGTTCTGATCCAAAAGATATTTTAGCCTGAAGGCAAAACTGATTAGGAAAATTAGCTTCCCTCTTTCAGCTGTGATCTTATTTTGTGTCAGAAGAAAATTAAAAAAAAAAAATCTGCTGTAAGCCAACCGTTGCTATTGATCTGAATTGACTTAATGAAGCTAAAATTGCATAATTTGTCACGGAATGAATACTGTGCAGAGGGCACAGTGCCCTTGAGTGATATTCAGTAGAATTTGGTCTGTGTGGCTTCCGTATGGTGGAAGAGAAGAAACCTGGGGGAACTTGTATTGCCATTAACTCTGGGGAGGAAGAAAATGAGGTCCATTTGAATGTGATTTTCATGGTTGCTCAGATGAAGTGTAGTTTATGTTGTCTTGTTACACTGGTCATTTATAATGCAGTTTGGTAAAATGCACCATAAATTTTGTGATTAGAAGTTAAGTCAATGATATTGCATAAAATTGTAACTGTAAAAAAAATATATATATACATTTGTATGTTCAGTGAATGACTCTTTAAACTGATTTTACTGAAGTGTGTAATGTGTTTTGCTGTAAGGCCATCGGGTATTGTAGCTAAGATTTCCCCTATCCCATCCAAATATATTCCCTTGTCATTCCTGGCCAGACTCTTAATGTAGCTGAGAAGCCAGTTACATGGAAATGACTTCCTGGTAATGACACTCTTGATTTACCCTCTCTCCCAACCCTGTGCTATTGGAGATTACCTGCCATTACTGAGGCAGGGGTCATCACTAAGCCCTCCCAGGTCAGAAACTGAGAGATATATGGAGGATAAAGCTCTCTTGTGGAGAGACATTGTGCTTTAACCCTGTCACAAAGGAGCACATCTATTCTAGCAGATTCCTGCAGTAATTGTTCATTTGTTATCTAATTCTAGCTAATTTTTACATTGCAAGTTCATCCTGTCCACTAGGAACTGAGCTGAGCTATGCAAACTCATTACACTTGGTGCTCTTGCAGGCATCAGAAAGGAGGATGGATTCCTCTGCCTGCGTGCTAAGATCCCAGAGATGAGAGGACTGTCCCATTGCTCACTCTGCCTCCAATTCTTTATTTCTGGACCTGCGCCATTTTGTTTTGACTGACTGTCTTCAGCACGATGAGTGAAGATTCCACTTTAAATTGCACCTCACGACTGACTATTTTGGAATTCCATTTGACCATAGGGTAAAGGCCATATTCGGAACACACCGCCTAGCTCCCTATCTGGAACAACTGCCCAGAATAAACTGGAAGAAAACCAGTATAGTTGAAGAGGTTTTAGAGCATAATTGTGTGGCACCACTGCAATTGGGGATGGAAGTTTTAATTTGCCTTCCCAATTCTACATCTACACCCAATCTCACCAACTGAATTATTGATCTGATGTTGTCTCCTCAAGGAAGTGATGTGTAAATGCCAGATTCCTCACCATCGGGGAAGTGATGAAGGATTTAGGCAAGGTTTCACAGGATTGCGTCTCATTCTGAAACAACTGCCACCACAAGGTTTCCCGATGTGGCGATACTATAGAAAGTTTCTGATTTTAACCAGTTAACTAGTGAATTCAAGCTGAGACTGTTTTTCCTTGTTGTCTGGCATGCTGTATCTTGAGAGGACAAAAGTCCTACAGTAAGGGTTGTAAGAATTAACTAACCATGAACATTGTTGTGCTGTTTGCTTGTAGACCTTTAAATGTCCATGTGACGTCTATACATGCTTTAAAGCCTTGTTTGTGATGGTTATCTGAATCTGGGATATGGTAGCATAGTGATTGTTACTGGATAAGTAATGCAGAGGCCTGGACTAATAATCTGGAGTCGCGAGTTCAAATCCCACCACGGCAGCTGAGAGAATGTGTTAAATTAAATAAATTTGGAATTTAAAAACCTATTGTCTGTAATGGTGACCATGAAACTATCGGATTGTCTTAAAAGCCCATCTGGTTCACATAATTATAAGGAGGATGTGATTGCACTAGAGAGGATGCAGAGGAGATTTACTTGGATGCTGCCTGGAATGGAGAATCTTAGTTATGAGGACAGATTGGATAGGCTGGGTTTGTTCTCATTGGAACAGAGGAGGTTGAGAGGAGACCTCATCGAGGCATACAAAATATTGAGGGGCCTGGACATAGTGGATAGTAAGGGTCTATTTCCATTAGTCGAGGGGGCATAGTTTTAAGGTGGTTGGTGGAAGGTTTAGAGGGGATTTGAGGAAGGGCTTCTTTACACAGGGTTGTAGGGATCTAGAACTTGCTGCCTGGAAGAGTGGTGGATGCAGAAACCTTCACCACTTAAGAGATGGTTGGATGGGCACTTCAAGTGCTGTAACTTGCCGGGTTATGGAGCTAGAACTGATAATTGAGATTAGACTGGATGACCTTTTGTTGGACGGAGCAGATATAATGGTAAGTACTGCAGGGAATAGAATACGGCCAGGGTGATCTGGACTCGTTTCGATCGCTTGGATGGATTGGAGAAGAATTTTACCAGATTTTTTTCTCCCTAAATTGGCCTGGTTTTTGCCTCTCCCAGGAGATCCCATGGCTCCGGTTGGGGTGGAGTGTAGAATGTTTTTAGTATATTAGTATCGGGGTGTTGCAGTTGTGGTGAGGTGGACTGTTTGGGCTGGGTGCTCTTTGCCTTTCTGTCATTGTTCACAGGTTTCTATGTAACCTTTAGGGCTGCTGACCAAGGGCTCTGTGGCTCTTTGTCGGCCAGCGTGGACACGATGGGCAGGAATGGTCTCCTGCGCTGTAAATTTCTGTTTCTATGACCTTTTTTAAGGTAGAAAACCTGCCATCCTTGCCCATTCTGGCCTAGATGTGACTCCAGACCCACCGCAATGTGGTTGACTCTTAACTGTCCTCTCAAATGGCCTAGCAAACCACTCCATTGTATCAAGCTGTTATGACACAGTCAACACTGGGAGCACCTTCACCACATGGACTGCATCAGTTCAGAAGGTGGCTCACCATCACCACCTCCAGGGCAATTCGGGATGGGCAATAAATGCTGCCCTTGCCAGCGACGCCTACATCCCGTGAACAAATAAAATCCATACAGAGATTGATTCATATTATCTGGAAAAGATGGATGTACTAATTTTCATCTGTTTATTAAAACAAGAGTTGGCTGTTGCAAAAATCCACGTCTTTAGTTACAATTAACCACTTTATCTACTGGGAGACCAATACACGGCTTATTCCATATTGGGGTTGAATAATTAACAAACTGGTGGTATAACTTTGATTCGCTGTGGAATTCTGAAACTAAACAAGTTTAGACCTATTAAGGGGAGCTGCAATGCAATGTATTTTGCTAGCTTATTCTTGAATCACTAACATTTACACAGGTAGGACAGGAATAAACCACTTCTGCCCCCCCCCCCCCCCCCACTCACTTTTTAGTATTGATTTTTCTCCCATCTCCTCCCCTCACACCCTTCACTCTTCTGACTGAATTCCACAGATGCCAGTTACTGTCTGGTTCATTATCCAAGTGACCATTCTTCATGAGTATAGGCAGTAAGTGTTGGTGGGATATTGGCTGTGGGTCCATTATGGCTGAACTTAATCTTCCTCTGCCTGTTGCTCATATCCATATTTCTAGCAGGTATTGTGCGATAGAGGCCCACTAACTTCCTCAACTACTCTCCCTCCCCAGCTGAGATCAACCAACTCATCACAAACCTGGGATCCAAGGTGGATGCCTTGATCGGTATGACTCCCATCAGTGACTGGGACCACCAGTCTGCAATGGCTGTCTGAAGCAGATTTCAAAAACAGTTTGTTGCCGAAACTGTCGTTATCTGTCCGGACAGAATGGGTGTTGCATTTTTAGCTGAACTTTTGGTTCATTGCCACAAATTAATTGCAGATACAAAAACAACAACAACTTACTGATAGAAAGCAGTTTGACAATGAGTTTTTGTTTGGAGAGACGGAAGTTAAAACTAATTTTTATGAAGTGGCCTACTTGTGAATGTCCGTGAGGGTAGAATGGGAAAGTTTCTTGGCAATGGTTCCTTTAGTTGCTTTTGTTACTCAGCAATGACAAGTCTATAAACTGATGCTGAGGATTTGAATACTGTTGCCAAGATACATCTCTGCATTAAATGACCCATCTGGGCTCGTAGGCTTTCAAGTTGGAGTCATTAAGATTAGATCAAGGTTTAAAAGCACAATTTTTGTTGGCTCAACTGATCTTGTCAGACCTTTTCTCAACTTTCATTCATATATATTAGATATGTTGCCCATCTATTCTACTTGCATTTTACTCAAGTGCAGCAGGTCACAAATCTCAGCTAACTGGAAAAATATTGTTCAATCTGTGGAGTCCCAGCCCGACTCTTGGTTAACTGGATTTAAAGTGATTTGTCACAGTGATGGTTTTATGCTCAAAAGAGAAACGATGCCCACATGGAAAATTATGACACGAGTGCCTTTGGGTATCTAATTGAGTGGAACTTTGTTTTCTTGCCTTAATTGTACTCTTGATGCAAGCCCATTCTTCATCCCAGCGCTGAGATGAAGAGAATTTTTTTGTAGTGCAGGGTTATTATGATCTGGAAAGCGCTGTCTGAAAGGGCAGTGGAATTCAGTAGTAACTTTCAAAAGGGGTTTGTATAGATACGTGCAGGGCTGTGAGGAAAGAGCAGGGAGTGGGACTCATTGGACAGCTCAGAGGTTGGCACAGGTCCACTGGCCGAGTGTCCTCCTGTGCTGCAAGAGTCTATGTGCACACAAATGCAGCACCCATCATTTGTGTTTGTAGTTTTTTTTTAAGCCTACTGCTTTGTTTCTGAGAAACCCCAGTGAAACCAGCAATACATCCATGTTAAACACTATTTTTTGGTGTTGGATTTGAAACTAGCCTTGCCAAATAACATAAATCACTTCTTGATTTTATTTATTTGGATTGTTTAATAACTTAATTAGTTCAACATCACAATGTGATTATAATCTTGAGCAAAATTAATTCAGCTTTTTAAAAAAAAAACTTGCGTTGAAGTGTTTTGTGTTGGTATAAAATATATCTGGCAACCAGTGGACCTGGCATCTTAAGAAGGATGTGGCTGTACTAATGTGAACCAACCAAAGTGGCAAGCAAAACATCTCAACGGTTTGCCTGCTTACAATCTGCATACGTACCTTGTCTTTTACAACCCCAGCATGCCCCAGAGCTTTTCAGAACAAATGATTTACTGTTGAAGTGTAGTCTGTTTGATAGGCAAATGCAGCAGTCCATTTATGTCCCGCAAGATCCCACAAGCAGTGTGTCTTGATCTGTTTTGGCGATGGTGATTATAAGAGATTATAAGAACATAAGACATGGGATCAGAAGTAGACCATCTGGCCCTTCGAGCCTGCTCTGCCATTCAATAAAGTCATGGCTGATCCGATCCTGGCTTCAGCTCCACTTCCCTGCCCACTCCCCATAACTCTTGACTTCCTTATCTTTCAAAAATCTGTGTATCCACCTTAAATATATTCAATGACCCAGCCTCCACAGCTCTAAGGTAGAGAATTCCATAGATTAATGACCCTCAGAAGAAATTCCTCCTCATTTCTGTTTGAAATGGGTGACCCCTTATTCTGAGACTGTCCCCTAGTTCTGGACTCCACGAGAGGAAACATCCTCTCTGCATCCACCTTGTCGAGCCCCCTCAGTATCTCATGTTTCAATAAGATCACCCCTCATTCTTCTGAACTCCAGTGAGTGTAGGCTCAACCTTACTTCATATGACAGCCCCCTCATCTCAGAAATCAACCTCGTGAACCTTCTCTGAACTGCCTCCAGTGCATAGAAACATAGAAAATAGGTGCAGGAGTAGGCCATTTGAGCCTGCACCACCATTCAATAAGATCATGGCTGATCATTTATCTCAGTACCCCTTTCCTGCTTTCTCTCCATACCCCTTGATCCCTTTAGCTGTAAGGGCCATATCTAACTCCCTCTTGAACTATATCCCTTCTTGAATAAAGAGAACAATACTCTACGCAGTACTCCAGGTGTGGTCTCACCAATGCCCTGCACAGTTGTAGCAGCACTTCCCTGCTTTTATACTCCATCCCCTTTGGAATAAAGGCCAACATTCCATTTGCCTTCTTGATTACTTGCTGTACCTGCATACTAACTTTTTGCATTTCATGTACAAGGACCCCCAGCTCCCTCTGTGCTGCAGCATTTTGTAATCGCTCCCCATTTAAATAATTTTCTTTTTAAATTTTCCTCCCAAGTGGATAACCTCACATTTTCCCACATTATACTCCATCTGCCAAATTTTTGCCCACTCACCTTAGCCTGTCTATATCCCTTTCCAGATTCTTTGCATCCTCCTCACAACTTGCATCCCTGCCGATCTTTGTATAATCAGCAAAGATTGAATGATTTCTCTGTCTCTGTTGGGAAAAAAAACTGCAATGGCATCTTTATGTCCAGCAGAACAGGCAGCCAGGGCCTCTGTTTAACATCTCGCCTGAAAGGTGGAATCTCTGACATTGCACCATTCCTTCAGTACAGCACTGGGATGTCAGCCTAAATTATGTGCTGAAATCCTGGAATGGGACTTCAGTCCACAACTTACTGGCTTAGACACGAGATAAAAAGGAGTTTCTTTTCTGATCAGCTAAAATATTAGTCAGTGCAGTACTAGCTAATTAGCATTCAAATTCTAAACTTGGCATAAATTTGAGACTTTGTTTTCTCATCATCAAGCGTTGGGAATTAAGTAGCATGACAGGATCCAGTGCGGCCTGTCAAGCCCACTGAGTGACTAACTGGAGCTCACAATGATTCTTTTGCCTTTCTGTTTAAAGTTCCTGAATATCCCGAGAGTCAGTAAAATGCACTTGCTCATATTCTGACTCCAGCTGCACTGATGTCCATTTTTACTTGACTAAAGTAAAAGGAAGGGATCCTGGATTCTGTACATTATATTTCTGCACATTGCAGAATGAAGCACTCGGTTTGGTTGAAGTGATTTGGGCTTCTTGGATATTTAATGGGGCGGGGGCAGTGGGGGGAAGAAGCAATGACGAATGAAGTGTTTTAAATTTCACTGCAGCAGGTTTGTAAATGAGGCATGCAAAAGCTCACTAAGGCTGTAGTTAATTATTCAACTATCCGAACTATTGGTCCTTGCCTCTGTAAAGGTTTCCAGTGTATTTTACATGTAAGGCTACATCAGAAAAAGAGATACTGAGCTTTTTTGATTATTCGTTCCTGGGATGTGGGCATTGCAGACCAGGCCAGCATTTATTGTCCACCCCTAGTTGCCCTCGAAGGTGGTGGTGAGCCGCCACTTTGAACCGCTGCAGTCCGTGTGATGAAGGTACTCCCACAGTGCTGTTCGGGAGGGAGTTCCAGGATTTTGACCCAGCAACCACGAAGGAACGGCAATATATTTCCAAGTCAGGATGGTGTAACTTGGAGGGGAATTGGAGATCGTGGTGTTCCCATGCACCTGCTGCCCTTGTCCTTCTGGGTGGGCAGAGGTCATGGGTTTGAGAGATGCTGCCGAAGAAGCCTTGGCGAGTTGCGTAGGTGGTGGAGGAAGTGAATGTTTTAAGCAAATCTAAATTCCCATAGCTGCCGTGGTGGGATTTGAACGTCTCTGGATCATTAGTCCAGGCCTCTGGATTACTAGTCCAGTAACAAAACCACTATGCTACCATTCCCGGTCATCATCATCATCATCATCATAGGCAGTCTCTCGAAATCGAGGAAGACTTGCTTCCACTCTAAAAGTGAGTTCTCGGGTGACTTTACAGTCTGTCACAGGTGGGACGACAATGGTTGAAGGAAAGGGTGGGTGGGACTCGTTTGCTGCACGCTCCCTCTGCTGTATGTTTGCTTTCTGCATGCTCTTGGTGATGAGACTCGAGGTGCTCAGCTGCCTCCCAGATGCTCTTCTGCCACTTTGGGTGTTTTTTGGCCAGGGACTCCCAGGTGTCGGTGGGGATGTTGCACTTTATCCAGGAGGCTATGAGGGTGTCATTGAAATGTTTTCTCTGCCCACCTAGGGCTCACTTGTGTAGGAATTCAGAGTAGAGCGATTGCTTTGGGAGTCTCGTGTTGGGCATGCGCACGATGTGGCCTGCCCAACGGAGCTGGTTGAGTGCGGTCAGTGCTTCGATGCTGTGCTTACGCTCTTCTCGATCTTCCTTGCTGCAATGCTCCATCTCACTCTCAACAAGCTCCCCGCTGGAGTGGAACTAAACTATAGAACCAATGGTTCAACCTTGGTCGCCTCCAGGCTGGATCCAAGGTTGTTCCATCCTCTGGTCATCGAACTACAGAACATGGGCAATGCTTGCATCTGCGCACATTCAGAGGCTGAACTCCAAACCATCCTCAACATCGTCACCGAGGCGTACGAAAGCACAGACCTTACACTAAACATCCGTAAGACACAGGTTCTCCACCAACCTGACCCCACCACACAGCACTGCCCCCCCGCTCATCAAAATCCACGGCGCGGCCCTGGACAACGTGGACCATTTTCCATACCTCGGGAGCCTACTATCAGCAAGGGCAGACATCAACGACGAGGTCCAACACCGCTTCCAGTGCGCCAGCGCAGCCTTCGGTCACCTGAGGAATTGTGTTTGAAGATCAGGACATCCAACCTGGCACTAAGCTTATGATCTACAGAGCTGCAGTGATACCTGCTCTCCTATATGGCTGAGACATGGACCATATACAGTAGACACCTCAAAGTGCTGGAGAAGTACCACCAGCGCTGCCTCTGCAAGATCCTGCAAATCCCCTGGGAGCATGGACGTTCCCGGTAAATCATTGTGCTGGTCTATCCACCTTTTGGAAACTATTTACACTGTAAATAATAATTAAGCCAGTAGAGTGATGACTGTTTTTCCATTAGCATTAATCAATATAGAGTTGTCCAGTAAAGCGACACTGCCTTTTTTTTTTAAAAAAAGGGGTATTGTGCCCCCACCACCCCTCCTATGGGAAGGTGATGTGAGTAATTGTGGTTATTCATCCTTTGGGTGCAATCGACTGCTGTTAAGAAGGGACTGTTCAAACTTCAAGAAACTGCTTTATTTTTTTAAAAGGCTGATGTTATGTCCATTCGGCACTAGGTTGAAACCCTTTTGTTTACATCACGTATTTCAGGCTTGTAAGTCTGACACTGTCAATGACTGTTCTTCAATGAGCAAATATATAAATACTGCACAAGGAAATGTGATTCCATGCATTGTAGCAAAAGGGAGATAGTGTTTGAGGCCCTTTTGTCAAGTCCTTCATATTACTGTAGAGCCCAGTTAAGCTAAGTTCAGTCCGGATGAGATTACATTTTTTCCAAGGTACATACCATTCTTATTCACTACAGTTCCTTTCTGTAAATTCGGCCTTTTTCATATTAAGCTTTGCTGTTCTCTGCTGCATCAGTGCCTTGTTAATGACACCTTCGATATATTTTCTCGGCTGGAATTGTCTACGCAAACGACATGCTTTCCAAACATCCTTGTGTGTTTCGACTGTGAGTTTAGATTTTTATTTTCCTCAAATATTGGTGATTATCCAAGATTAGTTCTAATGAGATGCAGACTAAAGCTTGTTTGTTTTTGTGCTTTTCATTGTTGGACAGTGTAATCACTGACGCGGCCTGGTTTTTGGCAAGTGTATCCAGAAATCTGGGCAGATGACACTGCTTTAGTTCGTCAGTTGTAGTTTCACGAGACTGAAGATGCCATTGCAGTTATTTCGATCTCTAGCCTCGAGACAACATGCATAGAACAACTGGACCAAGAAATGCCCTCTGACAAATAAAAACACCTCCATTTAGTGTCACCACATCTATTTGTATTTTGGAGAAGCCAGATATTTTTTTCTCTGCTGCCTGGCATTTATTGCAGATGTTCCTCATTATTAAAGAAATTCTTGCTGAAATCTGTTCTAAATTTGCTTTTCACTAATTTCTAGTTATGTCCTACCTTCCTGTTGTACTTTTGAAATGATGATAATCTGGATTTACCTAATCTATAGCATTTAATATTTTATCGTTGGTAAAATCAGGACACAGATTGATTTGGCAACCAGTGCAAATGATCACAATGTCTGAGCACAAAGTCCAGTCTCCTGCAGTACACCATGTCCCCATTCGTAAAATCAGCAATTACCTGTATATTCTCTCCTCCTAAGGTGGGTCCTCGTATTGAGGATGACTTGCTTCCACACCAAAAAGGATGAGTTCACAGCTGTTACAATGAAGGACCTAATGTTCCAGGTCCCGAACTACATCTTGAAGGGTGGAAGATACCTGTGCGTGGATTTTTTTAACGTGTGGTGGCCATTGCACACCAGCCACCACACGGGCTTGATAGAGCTAGGTCTTGGTCCAGTGGTAAGGATTACCCAAGAACTAAGAACAAATACTGATGCAAATGGATGAGTAGTTTAGAAAAAAAAAACAATTTTAGAAGCTCAAAGTTGTGGTATAGGACGGAAGTCTAGATTTTTGCGGGTGGCTGAATGGAGTTTAGCTCCCATTTTGTTTTTCCCTGCTGACTGCACTCATTTCCTTTCCATCCCCATCTCTAATATTTCAATTTTCGTTGACTCTGGTGTGCAATATTCTGCAGGAGACACCACCACTAAAAACTCAGGCAGCCAATGACAGTTAACCAGGATTCCCCTCGCGATCCTTGTAATTGTTTCAAACCCCTTTGTGCTCAGTTGCTGACTTTGCAACGCTGATATCCTGGGCTTGGGAAGAAATGGCAGCCAGTGGCAGTTTGCTCATGTGGCAAATCCTGCAACCTCAATTGCTTTTTGTTTTAACCTCCGCTGACCTGATATCCATCCATTGATGGTTGGACATTGTTACTGAATGTGCTATAGCAATCAATGAACCAGTCGATTAATGGAATGGGCATCTCTGGAACGTGATCAGTTGCAAAAGTATGGTTTTATACATTGTGGTTTGTCGGTTACAAATTGATCTGTACGTGGATTCTGCAATTCTTCTCTCCTCATTTCTCCTCTACGCTGACACTCTCTCGCTGCAGAGCTCCAGGTTCTCTAATCTCTCCTCGTAACTCATCACTCTACACTTTGGGCTCATTCTTGCTTTGCTCTTTCTGCTATTTTGCATTACTGCCAGGATTGGCGATTGTTGTTGAGATTTATAATAGAGACTGACCACAAATTGTTCTTAAGCAAATGTAATGAGATTCATCGGAGGTCATGTTTTTAATCCTAAATGAGTGATATTCGCTCCGAATCATTTTAACTGTTGCCCATAAATCCCTCCACAGCAGCGTGCTGACTGCTTTACAGTGCTTGAAGTGCTTGTGTGGGCACCGAATAGCAAAACCCTTGGTGCCAGGTGGCACTTATAGTGAGAAGGCAGTTCAAGCCTCTGATATGATGGTATGAAAATAAAGTCCTTTCCATTTGTAAAGGATATTCAAGTGAAAATCTTGTTTGCATTCTTCTGCCCTGTGGCTTTAGGGGGTAAATGCAATGCTTGATGTGGCACTGAGTCACACTGCAGGGATGGTCCCAGGTTTAATCTGAGTCTCCCTTTCAGTTGGGGTGGGAGGGATGCTATCTATTTGGCTCTGGGCTAAGGAGGGGGAATGAAAATCAGCTAGTGTTGCCACGTCAGACCTTCTGATTGCTGCTTGTAATTTGTGGAGGTGGGGGAGAGAAACGCAATTCTGGGGTGAGAATAAAATTGGATTTGGCTATGGTGTCTCATGGTATTAAAACAACAGATAACATTGGCAGTCTGAGTGGTACAAGGATCCCGCCCCCCCTCCCCCTCCCCTGGCCCCAGAAGGTCTGTAGAGATCTATGGACCAGTGTCTCAGCATGGTCAAGAAGAAAGTAAGGGAGAGGGTGGGGTGGTGGTGGTGCGGAAGAGAATGGGCTGGAATAAACCTTTGTGTTGGCCCTCGAGATTGCAAGTGAACCGAAGCAATAGTTAGCCAATACAATAAAACAAAATATACTTCCATTGCGAATGTGGTATGTGGCTAATTGGGGTTGAAAAATGTAGATCTGTATCTTGCTTTTTTGTCTCTAAGCTGTACATTTTTGTCCAGCATGGCTAAGTGTCGCAAGACCTCCATTTAAGTGATCAAATTCATAGCAGGCCTATCCCTCTCCATCACCAAGACTGCCCACTTCTACCTCTGAAACATCGCCTGTCCCTGTCCTAGCCTTGCCCCCACTGCAGTTGAAATTCTTGTCTCTGTTCTTGTCATCTTTAGACATTTTTTTCCCAATACTCTTCTACATTTAACTCCAAATGATGCTACATCTTGTCTCTCAAAAGCTTGCTTGCCTATCACTCCAATCATGGTCACGTCCACTGATCCCCATCTGCCAAGACCTCGTTCAAAATCCTCACCTTCAACTCCTTGCACGATCTCGCTTGGGCCGCCTTGAAACTTCCTCCAGCCTGGTACTGCTGCGTGTGCCCTCGTTCTTCAAACTCTGCTCTGTTGTGTTCTCTCTGCCCTTCCCATTCTACCATTGGTGGCAGATTGCTCTGCAATTTCTTCCTTAAACCTCTGTCGTGCTACATCTCCCCCACCTTCAACATGACATCCACCTTTTCTGATATGGCTTTCAGCGCTCGCTCTCGCTCTCACATTTGGTCTGATCCCAATTGTGAAGCACTTTGGGATGATTTGCCACATTAAAGGTGCTATGTAAATGCAGTTTGTATTTGTATCGCACTTCTTCACAACCTGCAGGCAACCCAAAGTGCTTCACGTTTCACAGTTGAGAGAATTGAATTTTGCAAAAAGGCGTTTTTATTCTTGAAACTCTGTGCATCACTGCATTTGTTTAGAATGTTGCAACAAGGAGTCTGACTTGCTCCTTAAGGTTTATCTGAGCCCACGGGTCAGGTTGGCATTCTTGGCGGGGAGGGGGGGGGGAACTGTACCCATGTTACCAACTCTACTACTCATTGTCCCTGAAATGTGATAACTGTCTCTCAGCTCACTGCTGGTGGCGCAGGCTGTATTAATAATTTAACAGTGCTTCCATTTCAGTGCAACTGAACACTGCAGTGCCCCTAATTTAATGTATGTGGAATAATGGATACTTGGAAGTGAACAATAGGCTTGGAACCGAATCCAGGGCTTTGGTTGATTGTGCTTTCTCACACTTTACAAATTCAGCTGAACCTTGAGATTAGATTTAACGTCTAATTTGTTCTTCCTGGTATCTGTCATCAAAGTGATATACAGGGTGGTGAATGACATTTTATAGCTTGTATGTGAGATCTTCGAGTATTGCAATGTCTTGGTGCTTTGCCGAATAATAGTTACTGGCTTTTCCACCCCATTTTATGGTGTCCTGGCAGGGTTACAGGAAAGTTTGTGGTGAATGATTACATTCTTAAAATGGCATTTATTGAAGTATATTTAGAAAAGCAGTGCCAGACCATATCTCGTCACGGTTCCTAAAGACTTTCCGTAAATTGCTTTGCCAGTTTGGACCGATTGCACTGGGCTTTGTTCCATTGGTTGAAGACCGAGCAGCCTCTACCCAGACTATTCGCATCATAAGCCTAACTCCACTCCAGATATCTTCTTGTATCGCCCCAGTTTAAGTCATTTACCCTCGGGTTGTTTTTCAAAAGCAAGTTGTGGTAGTTGTACAAGATAGCGTGTCTCAAAAATGTCAAAGTGCTTTAAATAAAAAAATACATTTTTCAAACGCGGTTGGAATGTGGAACTCGCTACCTCAAGGAGTAGTTGTGATGACTAGCGTAGATGCATTTAAGGGGAAGCTAGATAAACACGAGGGAGAAAGCAACCGAAGGATATGTTTGGGTTAGATGAAGGGTGGGGGGAGGCTTGTGTGAACATGTTGGGCCGAATGTTCTCTTTCTGTGCTGTGCATACTATGGAAATGCAGTCACTGGTGTTTTGTAGGCATAACAAAGTAATCAGTCCCTCGGTCAGCTGTATTAAATGTTTAATGCATTTTAAAATTCTCATTCTCCAGTTTAAATCCCTCCATGGCCTCGCTTCTCCAGCCCGACAGCCCTCTGAGAACTGTTTGCTCCAACTCCGGCCTCTTATGCACCCCCCACTTCCTTCGCCCCATCAGCAGCTGTGCCTTCGGCCGACAAGGCCTTAAAGTCTGGAGTTCCCTCCCAAAACCGCTTTGCCACTCCTCCTTTTAAGATGCTCCTTAAACCAGACCTAGCTGTTCTAATGTCTCCTCCTTTGGCTTGGTGTCTATTTAGGTTTGATGCTTCAGTAAAGCATTACTACATACATTTTACTACATTTAAAAACACTGTATAAATGCAAGTTTTGTTCCTTCGTGGTTTGCTGCAATACAAGGAGTTGTACCTGTAGTTGTTGATTACTTGGGTCATCTGTTTACCTATTTTTTAATGTTTGTTTTCTCTGTTGGCCACCTAATTGGCAGCCACTCAATGTCTCCTCCCAATTATCCGATTGACCTGTTGGAACTCTGCAACACATTATGGTTTTTAGTATCTGTAATCAAATTTGCTTTGTGGGAATCACATGCCACACTCCAAATCATTTTTTCTCGTCTCCTCTGTTCCACTTGAACCCTGCTGGCCTAGTGGTGGTCTTGTTCCATGGCACGATTTTGAAGAGCAGGGGAGTTATTCCCGGTGTCCTGGGGCCAATATTTATCCCCCCATCAACATCACTAAAACAGATTACCTGGTCAATATCACATTGCTGTCTGTGGGAGCTTGCTTTGCGCAAATTGGCTGCCGACTTTCCCACATTACAACAGTGACTACGCTTCTGAAGTGCTTTGGGACATCCGGTGATCGTGAAAGACACTATATAAATGCAAGTCTTTATGGCTCCCTGCCATTCTCATCATGTGCTTCCCGATACTTCACTTTCTTGTCTTTTGGTGTTTTTAGCCCCTCGCCTCTGGTAGCCCACCTATGTGAGCTTGACCGTGCCCACACTACAGGGGCATGTAAAATTAATGGTCATGAAGGTTTCTTGCATGAGCGAGAGTGGAATCTAGAAGCAGTTGGTGCAGAGCGGCAGCACTGGAGATGGGCCTCTCTGGGCCAGGAGTAGAGTGGGACTGTGGGTGGGCTGCTTCAGCTGGGAGTGGAGTTGGAACACTGGGTAAGGGGGCTGGGGTGGAGTCAGAACAATGTGCTCTGGCTCCAATGGCCCCCATAAGCTGCGCTGCCTGCCCCCCCCCCCCCCCCCCCCAAAAGTAAAAGCCGGTGAGTGGCCTGCGCAGGACCTTGCAGATGACTGTGACCGCACAGCTTAGCGGGAACATTGCCGGGCTCCTGAACTGGGACTGCAGCTGACTTCTTCGGGGCAAGGCATCCTTAGTTGGAACCTAAAAGAAAACACTAATTGGAATTGGGCTTTTCCCACATTACAGCAGTGTCTACACTCCTAAAGTGCTTTATTGAGTGCGATGAGACGTCCGGTGGTTGTGAAAGGCGCTATATAAACGCAAGTCTTTTTTTATTTGCAAGAGCAGCTGTAATCTTTTGAACAACTTCCTCGCGTCGCGAGAGGAAATACATTTCTTTCTGTATCTCTGAGGTAAAAAATAAATGCAGAAATCTTCATTTTCACATTTAAATTGATTGTTTAAATGGAACAAATCTTATATTTAAAGTGTGTTTCTCTCTTTTTTAAAAAAACTTCTGTAATATTATTACAGCTTGAAAATTGAAAAGGAGCCATGGAAACCTGCGAGAACACTGGTGTATTTTACACCAGACTCTGAGCAAGCGACCCAAGTTAATGTGCAATAGTCAGATTACAAACATCAACTGCTCCCTCTGTGTTTGGAGGAGGAAGTTCCAGATTAAAAAAAAAATACCTGTAGTAAGTAAATAAATACAAGCAATACAAACTTTTATTCCTTGATTGATATAACTTGATCGACTTTTTAAAAAAAAAACACTTGTCTGATGCCAAAATGCAGAGTTTAGGAAATGTACATTGAACTTTAGGAGTCTAGCGAGCTCTATCCTTTCCTTTCCTGCCCCTTTCTCTCCCTTTCGCTTTTGTAGTTTGATAAAAGGAAGCAGGAAGCAGGAAGTGGCAGCTCTGAAGCGCATCCACAGCTAATTGGGTCAGCTGGCAGGATGCATGTTTTGATCTGCAAGGGGCTCCGGGCCAGGTTTCAGTTTGAAGCTTGTGATGTTGCCCAGTAGTTTGGCTGTAAATTCAGTTCATGTTTGGTGAGTGGCTCACTTACCATCTCACCTACCTGAAATCCTTCCACAAATGTTGGCGTGCAATTACGTTAATACGCTGGAATTAACTGATATTAATTGTTTTACTTTGCAACACTATTTTGGCTCTGTTGGTAACACTCTCTGGTTAGATTATGTGCTCAAAGTCTTGATTCAAGCCCGAACGAATGCAAGATGTGAGCGCACAATCTAACCCGACACTTGATGCAATACTGAGGAGGTGCTATACTTGCGTTCTGGTGTTTTCAGGTGAATGTTAAAGATCCTGCTTGCAGAAGATTAGGAAATTCTTCCCTCCACGACACCCTGGTCCACTCCTCAGTCACCCCCTCACCTTCCCAAGGCACCTTCCTGTGCAAGCGCAGGGGATGCAACACCTGCCCTTTTATCTCCTCCCTTTCCACTGTCTGGGGCTCAACACTCCTTCCAGGTGAAAGTGATTCACTTATACTTCTTTCAATTAAGTATACTGCTGCAATTTAGTATTTGCTGCTTGCGATGTGGTGGCCTCTACATTTGAGACGACCAAATGCAGATTGGGTGACCGCTTTGCAGAGCATCTCTGTTCAGTCTGTAAGTATGACCCTGAGCTTCCGGTCGCCTGTCACTTTAATTCCCTGCTCCACACTCAGTGATCTCTCCGTCCTCGGCCTCCTGCACTGTTCCAATGAAGCTCAACGCAAGCTCGAGGAACAGCACCTCATCTTTCGTTTAGACACTTTATAGCCTTTGGGACTCAACATAGAGTTCAACAATTTCAGACTTTAACCTCTGCCACAATTCCCCCGCCCCACCCCCCCGCCTTTTTCTTTCTCTCCAATGGCAGTTGCTGATGATTCTGCCATTCACATCCCAACTAAACCCTTTTGTTTTCTAACTTGTGCCATTACCATCTCATGTTTGCCCATCGCCCCTTTTTGTCGCTTAATATCTTCTGTCTTCCACCCGATCACAGACCCTCCCGTTGGTTCTTTCCTCCCCGCCCCCTTTCAGGGCCCCTGCGCTTCCTTAAGAATCTGTTACATTTCGAACTTTTCCAGTTCTAATGAAGGGTCACAGACCTGAAACGTTAACTCTTTCTCTCCACAGATGCTGCCTGACCTGGTGAGATTTCCAGTATTTTCTGTTTCTATTTCAGATTCCAACATCCGCAGTATTTTGCTTTTGTATGAGGTACTGTCCCCCTCTCCCTCGAATCTGCTGTCATCACCCCCTCAACAAAAAAAATAATCCTCGATCCCTCCGTCCTTGTAAACTACTGCCCCATCTCCAACCTCCCTTTCCTCTCAAGTCCTTGAACGTGTTGTCGTCTCCCAAAAATACGTGCCCATCTTTCCCGCAATTCCATATTTGCATCCCTCCAATCCGGTTTCCGCACCTGCCACAGTACTGAAACGGCTCATCAAAGTCACACATGACCTTGTTTGTGACTGTGACAAAGGCAAACTATCCCTCCTCATCCTTCTTGACTTGTCTGCAGCCTTTGACACGGTTGACCACTCTATCCTTCTCCAGCGCCTCTCCATAGTCATCCAGCTGGGTGGGACTGTACTCGCCTGGTTCCATTCTTATCTATCTAATCATAGACAGAGAATCACCTGCAACAGCTTCTCTTCCCACTCTCGCATCGTGACCTCTGGTGTTCCCCAAGGATCTATCGTTGACCCCCACCTATTTCTCATCTACATGTTGCCCCTTGGTGACATCGGGAAACACAGCGTCAGTTTCCACATGTACGCTGATGACACCCAGCTCTACCTCACTACCACTTCTCTCGACCCCTCCACTGTCTCTAAATTGTCAGACTGCTTGTCCGACATCCAGTTCTGGATGAGCAGAAATGTTCTCCAATTTGAATATTGGGAAGACCAAAGCTATTGTTTTCAGTTCCTGTCTCAAACTCCATTCCCTAGCCACTGACTCCATCCCTCTCCCCAACTCCTGTCTGAGGCTGAACCAGACTCTTCATAACAGAGGTGTCTTATTTGACCCTGAAATGAGCTTTCGACCACATATCCACAGCATAATTACGATTGCATATTTCCACCTCCGTAACATGGCTCGTCTCCGCCCTTGCCTCAGATCATCCACTGCTGAAACCCTCATCCATGCCTTTGTTACCTCTAGATTGACTATTCCACCGCACTCCTGGCTGGCCTCCCACATTCTATCCTACGTAAACTAGAGTTGATCCAAAACCTGGCTGTCCGTGTCCTAACTCGCACCAAGTCCTGCTCACCCATCACCCCTGTGCTCGCTGACCTACATTGGGTCCCGGTTAAGCAACACCTTGATTTCAAAATTCTCATCCTTATTTTCAAATCCCTCCATGGCCTCTCCCCTCCCTATCTCCTTCTGTTGCCTCAGCCTCAAGTCTTGGAATTCCCTGCCTAAGCCTCTCTACCTCTCTCCTCCTTCCAGATGCTCTTTTTAAAACCTCTTACTTTGATCAAGCTTTTGGTTACCTGCGTTAATTTCTACATATGTGGCTCTGGATCAAATTTCTATTGCATAATATTCCTGTGAAACACCTTGGAACATTTCACTACGTTAAAGGCGCTATATAAATACAAGTTATTAGATAGTCTGTTGTCCTGGCAAACATTTCTCCCTCAACTAATGAGCAGCACAATCAGATTGGTTTGACCATTTGTCTTGTTTGTTGATTGTGGGAGCATGCTCTGTGCAAGGTGCCTGGTGGATTTGCTTATTTAGGTCACAGTAGCTGATTGTAGGTGAAGCACTTAACGATATTGCCAAGATGTGCTGAGGTCCTACATACATGCAAATATTTAATACCAAAATTTAAGTTTATTGTGGGAGTATTCAGGGTAATTCTCGGAGGTGCTTTATTTCCTGTTCGTGGCAATTCCAATGGAGTAATATGTACTGTAGTAAATTCTTAACTCCTGATTTGTGGGGGGGGTGTCTGGTGGGGGTGCGTGGGGGGGGGGGGGGGCGCGGTGCAGTTGCCGTTAATGAACATCAATCTTGGAACAGCATCTCCAGTTTAACACCTGCTCTGGAACCTCGGACTCAAACTGACACCACTAAAATGTCTAGTGAAAGTTACACCCACTTCATGTAGCTTACCAAGTTTCTGTGAGCTTGTGCATGTAGCTGTACGGTTACCACAGCAGTGATATAGACTTGCATCTATAGGTCTTGGTCTAGGGGTGGGGGGGATGGGTGAGAAAGGAGGGAGGAGTGCAGCACAGGTCATGGTGAGCGGGGTGGGGGAGAGAGCAGACTGGGCATGGTGAAGAGGTAGGGGGGCTGGAGGGAACTGGGTATGAAGGGGGAGAATGGAGGGACTGGACATGGTGAAGGGGGTCGGGGTAGAGAATCGAGGGATGGGGACTGGGCAGGTCATGGTTGAAGGAATGTTTCTTTTGGCTCCCTCCCAGGGTGAGCAGGAGAAATCTGAAGACGACTCGGTGCTGTGCATTTCTTACCACTTTGCGCAATCAAGATTACCAGAGGCATGGGGGCAAACTTTCTAACCGCCTGGTTCTTGGGTGACTTGCTTTTACAAGTGACTCCTAGTGGTATGATCTGCCTGTTAGCGTGAATGTTTTCTCGGAAGAATCACTCAACACTGAGTCGGTTCCAACGCCAATGCGGCCTTTATTTTCACCGGCGGGGAGGAAGCCTCAGGACTGGATCCAGGCATTTCTCTCCGACGAACAAAGAAACTCATCAATATTTATATGTTTTACAATAGTTCTTTACAGTTACTCAGCCCACTTTGGCTGGACACAATCTAATCATACTGATTATAGATTACATATCTGTTTCTTTAACCCAATAGAATTCTCCTGATATCTCGGGGGCTGTATGTTCGGTTTTTGTCAGCTCGGGCTGATTAATGACTTCGTTATGTGAGGTGGGCCCCCCCCTTATCTCTGTTCCTCGGGCTCTGTTTAGTCAAAGGACATTCCACATCAGGTATTATAATGGTTCGTTTATAGTTATCTTGTCTCAAGTGAGTGAGCTAAGGCATTCCCGGTAGTGGGCCTCACAGGGTCATTGCTCGGTCAGCCCCAGTTCATTACTTGACTAACGGGGTTCCCATCATGCTTGGGCAGCCATTTTATATGTGGCCACTTTAAACTTGAGTTTAGATATATTCAGCAGGTGCCTAATGCTGACAACACTGCCACTTGTATTAAAATACAGTTTCAATATGCCCAAGTTATGATTACTCGGCTGCTATCCCGTCTCCATGTTGATCCCACTGGCCTGTGGTATTTCTGCATATGGCCCACACGTTGATGGATTGACTGACGACAGACTTGTATTTATAGTATAAGGCAGTCCCTCCTATTGAGGATGACCCACTTCCACACCAAAAGAGGGATGAGTTCACAGGTGTTACAATGAAGGACCTAACATTCCAGTCCCGAACTACATCTTGAAGGGTGGGAGATGCCTGCGCGTGGATTTTTTTTTTAAAACGTGTGGTGGCCTTTGCACACCAGCCACCACATGGCCTTGACAGAGCTCGATCTTGGTCCAGTGGTAAGGATTAACCAAGACAACTGGAGACCTGCTCTGCTGCACAGACCTAGTGCGCACACATATTCCTACTGTCCATAGACTGCGGTGTGGAGCATCAGAATGTTAATCGGTGCCCCAAATGTCACTCCGTCGGCGACCAGTCACTGAGTAGTAAATTCCCATTAGGAAATCAATGGAGTGTTGACCAATTTTTGTTATATATGAAGATACAAAGCCATGAAGGCATTCCTCCATTCTAAAGCTTAGTTATATTGCGTCTTCAGCAGCAATTGCATTTTCTGTTTTTTTTCATATAGCCTCTAGATTTAATAACTATTGGTGTAACAGTCTGCTCTGCAACAATTCACAGCACCTCCCTGCAGTTGCAGTGTTGTGTGCCCTCTCAAAGGTCACTGGATCCAATTACAAGATTAAATTACTGAAGAAATATTTGCTGATTATTAAGACTTTGCCACCTCGGGAGTGGAGGTGTTCTTGAATGTCCCAGGAGCAAATATTTATGATGCAGCTGCGCTGATGGGAAATGGCTCATGATCTTGGATTTATTTAACAGTCTAGTAACACAGTGCTTCCTCGCCCACTCCCACCTCTGCTGCAGAATCGACACCAAACACAGCTTGAGCAGGATTGACAAAGCGCTGTAAAGTGTTGTTTTTTCAGAAATTTGTTGCATGGTTGGAGGACAAGCAAGGACAATCCTGTGGGAAGCAAGGGTATTTGCAATCATCCGAAAAAAACCATTAGTATCAACAATTACAAACAACAACTTGTATTTATATCGTGCTTTTAACAGTGAAACATCTCAAGCTGCTTCACAGGAGTATCGAGAGAAAAAAATTTGACATTGAGCTGCATAAGTAGAAATTAGCACAGGTGACCAGAAGTTTGGTCAAAGAGGTAGGTTTTAAGGAGCGTCTTGAAGGAGGAGAGAGGTAGAGAAGCTCAGGCAGGGAATTCCAGAGCTTGGGGCCGAGGCAACAGAAGGCACGGCCACCAATGGTTGAGCGATTATAATCAGGGATGCTCAGGAGGGCAGAATTAGAGGAGTGCAGACATCTCTGGGTGGTGGGGGGGGTGGGGTTGGGGGCGGTGGTATTGTGGGGCTGGAGATTAGAGATAGGGAAGGGGCGAGGCCATGGAGGGATTTGAGAATTTTGAAATCCAGGCGTTGCTTAACCGGAAGCCAATGTAGGTCAGCGAGCACAGGGGTGAGCGTGACTTGGTGAGAGTTAGGACACGGGCAGCTGAGTTTTGGATCTCCATTAACACTATACTGTACTTATCTTTAACATTCTGCAGTTGTATAGCACCTTTTTAAGGTAGCAGTCGGAGACAGCATGAGTTTGGGAGGAGGGGTAGAGGCAAAAGGAAGGTTTAGAGGAGGTTTTTGGAAGTGGGCAGAAATGGGACCTCGGTTAAGTGGGTGTGGGATTTGGGTATTGGGCTTTGGTGACTGAAGGCACTGGTTGCTTTTCTATTGCAGCCTGGCTTTTGGGAGAGCAACTAAAATAGGTGGTGCTGCTAGTTGAATGATACCTGACCTGCAGGTGCCATTTTCTGAAGGACAGATTGCAACTTTAGCCACCAGTGATTGAGCAGAGTGGGGCACAGCAGGCTGGGGCCTGCAGGTGCATGCTGGGACATCACGCTGGAGAAGGTGACCGTGGTAGGAATGGCCAAGTCTGCAGAAGGATTTGGAGACTAGTGCTGGGGGAGTTGGCGAGGACAGGTTCATAAGCTCGTGGTACTTGTGGGATATGGCATGTGGCATAATTCCAGAGGAGTTAATCCAGCAAACCATTTGTTTTTTTAAGGCTTATGTATCCCATGATTGATGTTTGTCTTGTTTGTCTGCTTTTGAGATTATTCCTACTTGAGCATCGCCAGTAGTGAGCTGTGATAAATGCACAGTTAAGTTTTCATTAAAATATTCTGCGGATGGGATAAGACTTCACTAAATCAACAACTACTACTTGGTATTTATGTAGTGACTCTAATGTAGTAAAACGTCCCAAGGTGCTTCTCGGGAATATTACAAGACAAAAAAATTTGACGGCTAGCTACATAAGGGGAAATTAGGGCAGATGACCAAAAGCTTGATCAGAAGTAGGTCTTAAAGGAGGATACAAGGGCGGAGAGGTTTGCGCAGGGAGTTCCAGAGCTTGGGGCCTAGGCAACAGAAGGCACGGCCACCAATCGTTGAGCGATTATAATCAGGGATGCTCAAGAGGGCAGAAGTAGAGGAGCGCGACATCTCTGGTGGGTGGGGGGGGGGGGCGCGGGGTTGTGGGGCTGGAGGAGATTATGGAGATAGGGAGGAGAGGCGCCATGGAGGGATCTGAAAACAAGGGTGAGAATTTTGAAATCGAGGCGTTGCTTAACCGGGGGCCAATGTAGGTCAGTGAGCACAGGGGTGATGGGCAATCGGGACTTGGTGTGAGTTAGGACATGGGCAGCCAAGTTTTGGATGAGCTCAAGTTTACGTACTGTAGAATATGGGAGGCCAACAAGGAGTGTGTTGGAATAGTCAAGTCGAGTGGTAACAAAGGCATGGATGAAGGTTTCAGCAGCAGATGACCTGAGGCAAGAGTGGAGACCAGTGGTGATATGGAGGTGGAAATAGGTGGTCTTCGTTATGCCGCGGATATGGGTTTGGAAGTTCATTTCACGGTCAAATAAGAAACCTTTGGCGTTGTTACCAATTAGGTTAATTTAAGAGTTAAGTCATGGCAGGAGAGCCCCAGACCCCATGTCATGCTCCTCCTGTGCTATGTGGGAAATCAGACATTTCCAGTGTCCCTGACAACATGTGCAGGAAGTGTATCCAGCTGCAGCTCCTGACAGACCGCATTGTGGCACTGGAGCTGCGCATGGACTCGCTGTGGAGCTTCCGCGATGCTGAGGATGTCGTGAGTTAGTCACATCGCAGGTAAAGGTTAAACAGGAAGGTAGGGAATGGGTGACCATCAGGCAGAGCACTGGAAGGAAGGTCGTGCAGGGGTCCCTTGCGGTCATCTCCCTCCAAAACCGATGCACCATTTTGGGTACTGTTGGAAGATGGCTCATCAGGGGAAGCAGCCAAGTCCATGGCACCAGGGGTGGCTCTGCTGCACAGGAAGGCAGGAAAAAGAGTGGGAGAGCTATAGTGATCGGGGGTTCTATTGTAAGGGGAATAAATAGGCGTTTCTGCGGCCGCAAACGAGACTCCAGGATGGTGTGTTGCCTCCCTGGTGCAAGGGTCAAGGATGTCTCGGAGCGGCTGCAGTGCATTCTAGAGGGGGAGGGTGAACAGCCAGCTGTCGTGGTGCATAAAGGTACCAACGATATGGGTTTTTAAAAAAAAAAACGGGATGAGGTCCTACAAGCTGAATTTAGGGAGCGAGGAGTTAAATTTTAAAAAGTAGGACTTCAAAGGTAGTAATCTCAGGATTGCTACCAGTGCCACGTGCTAGCCAGAGTAGGAATTGCAGGATAGCTCAGATGACTACATGGCTTGAGGAATGGTGCAAGGGGGAGGGATTCAAATTCCTGGGACATTGGAACCGGTTCTGGAGGAGGTGGGACCAGTACAAACCGGATGGCCTGCACCTGGGCAGGACCGGAACCAATGTCCTAGGCGGTGTGTTTGCTAGTGCTGTTGATTTTTTTTTAAAGAAACCTGAAGTTTACATATCTGAATAAAGCCACAACTTCGGTTTATATAAAAAAAAAACGTTTGTAAGGACTGAACAAAATGTGAGTATAAGGCAGAGGAAACAGGAGGCAGCTTTAATCCTTTTAAACAAAGATCACATTCTTCCAGCAGCTCTTCCAAAGTCAAGAGCAGACATTGGAGGGCCCTGGTGGAAGACAGAAATGGGGCATGGCTTGGCCCCGAACTGCTTGGTTCACTGACTGGAGAGTATCCTAGTGATGCGGTGATGGGGCTGATTTGACCACATAATTAATTCCCAACAAAGTGTTCATTTTCCAAAGAAGAGTGGAAAAATGTTCAAGTTAGCTTTTATTTTAATATTTTTAAATTTAACACTACCCCCCAGTGGAAATCTGATCCGAGCAGCAGGTGACAATTGGGACTGGCCTAATGAAGTACTTTTTCAAAATTGTTCTTGAGACTCCCCTCGTGCACACTGATTATTTTTAATTGAGTGCTTTTCACTGCCCAGCCAGAGGAAGTGGTCTTTCCTGCAGCTTGGGAGATTTTAGCTTTGAGCTCCAGGTTTTGTAGATGCTCTCCGGCTTTCATCAGAAGTGGGTTTGGAATCTTATCTGTGGTGCTGTGCATAGCACCGAGCTATAAGCTACATGAGACTGGAAAATGAACGAGAGTTGCATACTAGCATCCTCTTGTTGGCTGGTGGAAGAATAATTTCCGACTGTAGGCGTCCGCCATGCAAAATACTACAAAGGTGTAGAAAGAAAGAATTGGATTTATGTAGCGCCTTTTAACGACCACATGGTGTCTCAAAGTGCTTTACAGTCAATGAAGTACTTTTGGTGTGTGGTCACTGTTGTAATATGTAAAACACGGCAGCCAATTTGTGCACAAGCAAGCTCTAAAGAGGGTTAATGTAGGATAAAATGGGAAGGACCACATTGGCTAAAGCAGAACTGCTCCAGAAACAAAACTGCCATCTTGCCCATAACAAGACTCCGATGTGCTGGATATTTGCTGTTAACCAAATTATGGGGGGGGCAGGGGTGGTCATTTTTATGTTGCTTTTTTACTGATGCAGGAAACTGCATAGAATTCTTAAATAACCAGTTTATCATTGTAAATGTTTTTTCTCTTTTAAAAGCTATCTCTGACCTGATTATTGGTATCTTTGCCTCCTATCCCCTATGCAAATTCCTTTGCGTCCTATTCTGTATCTACCTTTTTCTTCCTTATCCTGGGGTGCTAATTTACAAGACTAGTGCTATTTATTATGCTATGGTGGTTCTTGTATCCAACTGCTGATTAAAATCCTTGCTGTGGTGAATCTGCAGATGGATGGGGTGGAGAGAGATGGCTGTGGTAGTGACAGGTGTTTTCAACAGATAAGTCTGTTCTTTGTGACCTCTGATAATTGCAAAATTTAGATGGGGAGCAGTTTAATATATTTCCGCGGTGTCCTGTCACCCCAATTCCTTGGTTTGAATCTAACGCAGACTCTCTGCCTCTTGCCCCTTATCCCCACCTGCCTCCCAACTAAAAGAATGTGATGTCAAATGAATTTGTGGAGTCTTGATCTATTTCCCAAGTTGTAGAATCAATGCAAATTTTGCAGTCTTGCATGTTGTATCGTTGGTGAGTTTGGGGAATGGAAACTGTTTTAATCGCACTTTTGGAAGGGGGTGGGAAGGGACTTTAAGGTTGGGGTTAATGCATATTGTTGGGGTAGAATAGAAATTTCCTTTACATTGAAGTTTTATATCTGATCAAAAATGCAGAATGTTCTTCCCATCCCGAGCAATGACATCCATTGTCTTGCCTTCAGTATAAAACACACTCGTGCTCGCTCTCTCTCGTTCACACTTGCTCATTCCCTCGCTTTCCTGCTCGCTCTCTGTAATTCCCTTACCCCACTCCAGCATCTTTCAGGTAAAGCTATCTTTACTTTCCATTTAAAGAAACTTCTTGAACTGCATGGCTGATTGTTGTGTTTCATATAAAAGGCTGTGTTATGAATTTTTATAAATCTTTTTTTTTGAAAGGGGCTGGGAAAAGCTGTGGAGGCTGGCTCTACTTCATAGCAAGAAAGAAATGTTGCACTGGACACGAATGAAAAAGGGTGAACAAAAGACTTGAGTATGATCATAACTGACTAGGACTTAACCAGTTCCTGTTCTGATGAAGTCTGCAAAAGATTTCCCTGCATGAGTGGGGTTGACTCTGAAATGCATCTGGAGATCCATATATTGATATATTGTGGATCATTTTATTTGGCCATTTTATGCATATTGCAAAATAATCACAGACACCCCCTGGGCTCACTGTAAATGTTTGACCATAATTCACATTTTATATTTATTGCTAAATTGTCTGGCAACTTTAAACATATTTCTATGAGAAAGGGATGGGTCAAGGCGAGAGAAAATAGAGGGTGGTGGGGTGGGGGAGGCGGAGAAAGAGGAGAACCATTTTGTCCATCTCTGCCCATGTCGGGTTCCTGCACTGATGTCCAAAGCTCGGGCTGGCATTGACCAGTCATTTTAAATGGTGTCTGTCAATCAGTTATTACATAACTCCCCTTTTTTTAAAAAAACACTGTTTTTGGCCAGGAGAATTCTTGATGAGCAAATTGATATTTAGTTTTGCTTTTGTGACAATTTGTCATTTTTCATCAAGCAAAAATATTTAATCTTGACCTTTAAGCAAATTGTATGTTTCCTAGAAACAACTAAATATCAGGCTTATGGCAGATATTAGACCTTTTGTAGATGCAGTTCTCTGGAGATGGGCAGTGCGATAATTAAATTGCTCGCTTTGCTGGTCACTGTCCCTTTAATGAGGCTGCACTAGATGCATCATTTCAATGTCAATTTGAAGACCAAACCAAAAATTTCTGCAGGAGGACTGAATCACAGGTATTTTTTTATAAGGTTGGATCCCCACCTCCCTCCCCATACCCACCCTTTTTGTATGCAAGCATCAATACTGACACAATCAAAATTGGGACACAGCTCAAATTTATGAAGCTGATTCTGCCTGCGGCCACTGTAAACGGTGCATTAAAGATGGGAAGCACTCGAACAAATTCCTTCTTTCCCCTGCTCTCCTTTTACCAGTTTCCAAAATAATGAGAAAGAAAGGACTTGCATTTCAATAGTGCCTTTCCCAACCTTGGTGTCCAAATGCACTTCAGAGCCAGTGAAGTACTCTTGGTGTGCAGTCATTGTTGTAATGTAGGAAACACAGCAGCCAATTTTGCAGAAGTGTCCCACAAACCACATTGAGATAATGACCAGGCCATTGTGCTTGTGGTGTTGGTTGAGAGATCGATATTGGCCAGGATGCTGGGGAGACCGCCCCTGCTCTTTAAATAGTGGCATCCGAACTTTTACGCCCACAATAGACGAGTCCTTGATTTAACATCTCATCCAAAAGTTTGTACCTCGGAAGGTGCAGCACTCCCTCAGTACTGCACTGAAGTGTCAGCCTAGATTATGTGCTCAAGTCTTTGGAGTGGGACTTGAACGCATAACCTTCTGACTGAGTGCTACCTCTGAGCCAAGCTGACACCAAAATGGTTTAAAATGTATAGATAGCTTCTTGGATTGCTGTTCAAACTGGACTCTCATTGGATTTCACAAATGTTTTCCTGTTCTAAACAGCATGGTTCCTGTTTACAGTGTAATTCCTTCATTAACTCGAGCAGGAAAAGGGAGATGGGAGTTATTAGAGTGCACGACCATTCCCCTTGAGATTTTAATGGCAAAACCCTGTGTTCCCTGAAGATTTATGGAGACTTCCATGCAATTGGATCTTGAGTTTTTTTTGTCTTGACTTGGTTTTAGGATTTCTGAGGTCTACAGCCATTTTGTTTTAAAGAAATTTGATTAAAACTATTGAGTCTGCTCCTGGAAAATGCAGCTTTGGAGTGAAACTCTTTCTAAATTTAGTTCCTTGTGAAATGGGCAGCATTTTTGTAGATTGTGACCAGACAGTTACCCAGAAGCTTGTATTGTATTCCTCCTTCACAAGTTGCTGTACAGAGGCACAGATTGTTAAATAACTGCGTTCTTGTATCCTCGGTCTAATATGGTTGATGTGCCTGGACCGATACTTGGCGTGTACGATTCAATCAAACAAATGTGTGCGATCAAAGTTGTCGATTGTTTGATGAAGTTGAGTAAATTCTAGAAGTCCATTTCAAATATTATTTGTGAATAGTCAATGGGACTAATTAGGAGTGTGACTACTACGATCCTGTAGTCCCTGGCTGCCTTTGAGATGTGCGCCGAAGGTACCTGGCAGGACATTCACAGATTGAAAACAGTGATGACAAAAGAGACCCTTTTGGATATTCTGACGAGTAGATCTAATAATTCAGTTCAATCCTGATGATGGCTCAGCCAGTTTGCCACAACATTATATGCGTGGATTAGAATTTTTATAAACTGCAGGGAAAATGAGCCAATTTGTTAATCTTTTATATCTCTGCGTAATTCAACAAAAACTACAACTGCTTCACAGAAGCTGTCTGAGGTCTGATTTTGTTTTGTCTTTCCATGTGTCACGTGTCTTGGGGGTGTTTGTTATTGATTGCAGAATCTAACACACTGAACATTTATTTTAAAGTTAGAAAATGTCACACTTGAGGCATTTGTGCATTGAAAATGAAGTTTTAGATTTTTGTGCATTTCTAGTTTACTTGTGTATTGAGACTGAATCCCCACCCACCTTTCTCCTTTTCTCCCAACTTTTAATCGAAATATGCTCATCGAGTGTTCAGCGTATCTCCACACTCTGGCAGGTGATCTTTCACCACTGCTTTGTGCCATGATGATCAGAATATGAAGGGGGACTTGCTTGGGATAGTTGTGCATGAGAGATTCTTATTTGCACTAATGAATTCATTGCACTGTATTACCACACTACAATATCAAAATATATGCTATAAACTGCACTGATGTGCATATTGCTGCACTTAAACCTGGTCGAAAGGTGGCCCAATGCACTCCTGGCTGGCCTCCCACATTCTACTCTACATAAACTAGAGGTGATCCAAAACTTGGCTGCCTGTGTCCTAACTCGCACCAAGTCCCAAGTCCTGCTCGCCCATCACCCCTGTGCTCGCTGACCTACATTGGCTTCTGGTTAAGCAACATGTCAAAATCAAAATTTTCATCCTTATTTTCAAATTCCTCCATGGCTTCTCCCCTCCCTATCTCTAATCTCCTCTAGCGCCCCCCCCCCCCACCCCACCCACCGAGATGTCTGCGCTCCTCTAATTCTGCCCTCTTCAACATCCCTGATTATAATTACTCAACCATTGGTGGGCCTTGCCTTTTGTTGCCTTGGCCCCAAGCTCTGGAACTCCCTCCCTAAACCTCTCCACTTTTCTACCCCTCTTTCCTCCTTCAAGATGCTCCTTAATACCTAACTCTTTGACCAAGCTTTCGGTCACCTGCCCTAATTTCTACTTATGTGGCTCGGTGTCGAATTTTCATCTCAATATTCCTGTGAAGCGCCTTGAGACGTTTCACTTCGTTAAAGGCGCTATATAAATACAAGTTGTAGTTGTTTACAGTTGCTGATTTGGAAGTAGCTCCCTGCTGGAGTGGAACTCAACTACAGAACCAGTGGCAATCTGTTCAACCTTCGTCGCCTCCAGGCCAGATCCAAGACCTCTGTCGTCGAGCTTGCGTCTGCGAGCATTGAGGCTGAACTCCAATTCATCGTCAACACCTTCACTGAGGTGTATGAAAGCATAGACCTTACACTAAACATCCGTAAGACAAAGGTCCTCCACCAATCTGACTGCCACACAGCACTGCCCCCCCCCCCCCCCCGGGTCATATCCATGATGCAGCCTTGGGCAACGTGGACCTCTTTACATACCTCGGGAGCCTATTATCAGTAAGGACAGACATCGATGATTAGGTTCAACGCCGCCTCCAGTGCGTCAGCGCAGCCTTCGGCCGCCTGAGGAAGAGTGTTCGAAGATCAGGCCCACAAATCTGACACCAAGCTTATGGTCTACAGGGCTGTAGTGATACCCGCCTTCCTGTGTGGCTCAGACGTGGACCATATACAGTAGACACCACAAATCGCTGGAGAAATACCACCAGCGTTGTCTCCGCAATATCCTGCAAATCCCCTGGGAGGACGGACGCACAAACGTCAGTGTCCTTGATCAGGCCAACATCCCCAGCATCGAAGCGCTGACAACACTTCGACCAACTTCGTTGGGTGGGCCACATTGTTCGCATGCCTGACACGAGACTCCCAAAGCAAGCACTCTACTCTGAACTCCTACATGGCAAGTGAGCCCCAGGTAGGCAGCAGAAATGTTAGAGGGACACCCTCAAAACTTCCTTGATAAAATGCAAAATCCCCACCGACACCTGGGAGTCTCTGGCTCAAGATCACCCAAAGTGGCGGAAGAGCATCCAGGAGGGTGCTAAGCGCCGAGAGCATGCAGAAAACAAGCGCAGACAATGGAAGGAGCATGCGGCAAACCAGACTCCCCACCCACCCTTTCCTTCAACGACTGTCTGTCCTATCTGCGATAGAGACTGTAATTCCCATATTGGACTGTTCAGTCACTCGAGAACTCACTTTTAGAGTGGAAGCAAGTCTTCCTCGATTTCGAGGCACTGCCTATGAAGATGATAATTGGAATGATTTGAAGTAATACAATGTGTTCAGTAAGTGGTGATGGGAGATCTCTCAATTCAAGGATTTACTAGTTTTTGGATTTTCCCAGTAAGGTTCTTAGGCCATGATATTACGGGTATAATGGATGCAATGGTTGGCGCGTTAATTGCCACAAACTGCTGAAGTAGATCATCGTCTGACTGTACACTCAATTGTTTGCATTTCAAATCTTTCCTATGGTGCGGAATACTGTCTTGCATAACACTAATTACCAAAGATTCTGAATTGCTTGGAGCAGGCACAGCTTGGTAACTTGGCTTTTTGAATAGCTTACAATATAGTTAATGGGCATAATCAAGACTGCAATTTACATTCGATTACAAATTCCTGTTCTTTGCAATGAGTTCAGTGAGCATGCTGATTTGCTGCTTAATTTACACACAGCCCATTTTAAGCTGCAGCTTCTTGCCCTTCTCTCCAGATTGTTCTTTAATGAGGTCACAGGCAGCCATGTTCATCTCGGCTACCAGAAATTCAAACTGTCAGATCACACCTACTGCCTGATTATCCTGTTCCAGGCTGTGATAGCACAGTTCCTCAAACTGTGCTTCATATTGCGTGTAATTGGTAGCTGCAGACAGTGACTGCTCTCCTCACTTTGAACAATATCGAGGCCATTTCTTGTAGGTGCAATTGCCAAAACATGTCTGTTAATGCGCAATGCCTGTAATTGCAGTCGATCATTGCCCAAGAGTGTCGCTCCAGTTACCGCCACCCTCTCATGGGTTTGGAGTCCGGGAGGGCGATGGTTTAACATTGGAGCGACAGAGCACTGCGTCCGCTCATTCAGCAAGGTGTTCAAACCCCAAGTGACGCTGACTGTGCCGTGTCATTACTGACGGAATGCAATCGTGCTTGAAGGACGGAGCTTGCTCGGTGAAAGCAGCTCTGACTGTTGGATGAAGCACTCTGACATTGGATCAGTTTACTGGAGACACTGCGACCTGACCGTGAATGCTTCAATTAATGCAAACCAAAGCTGTTGAATCAATTGGCTGATTAAATCTACAATAACATGTCCAGGAAATCTGTGTACACCTCTTGTAAAATAGCTTTTTTCCTGAATTAGAAGGGAGCATTTGATGGAATGGAAAATCACCTTCCCTGTGGCATTCAGACCATTTTATATAGCTTCCTCTGACCCACTTCACAGAAGTAGAAACCTTTCAGCCCCACCTTGCAAACAGACTATTCTCCCACATCTCATAATAGTTTACTCGAAAATGAAAGACTTTGTTTTTGACAGTTATGAGTGAGCATAGTTGAGTGACTTAGCAGCATAGATTTTTGCCGTGTCAAATGGGGAAAATTTCAGGGTTTTTTTTTCCTCCAAGATGAGTTTGTGTGAATGTGAAGTTTACAATGTCTGGTACGAAGCTTACAACAACACTCTAGCTTTTTTTCTTTGGTTGGATATTTGGTGACCTATAAACTTGTGATGTTTGCTGCCCTTTGGTTGGAAAACAGCAGCTGTTGGTTAGAAGGTAGGAATCCCTTTGAGCAACTGGAAATCAGGAACTCGTGTTGAAAGCAGTCCAGTCATTTACCTTCCCTTCCTCCAGGGTCGATTGACTATTCAGCTCCTTTTGAGAGAGGGGCGGGCGGGGGGGTGGTGCTTATGTTTTCTGGGGGCAGGGTGGGACAAAGAGGGAAGTCATGGTCTGAGGTTGGACTGAAGTGCAGAGTTTTTATTTAAAAATAGAATTTTTCTACAAATGCAGTAGAAGCTTAATTGTGATACTTTCAGTCAGGGTTTACTAGACAGGTTCCAGCTGTGTAGTTTAATCTGTTTGTTACACTGAATCTGAATCATTTTAATTTAAATTGCCTTATTTAGCTGTTATTTTATTGCATCAAATGATTATGAATATTTTAAGAAGGCAAGAATAACAACGAGGGTGCAGCTCGAACATGTAAGTGATGTTTCTGTGATCAAACCACTGCAGAGGGAAAAAAAAATCATTAAATGTTGCCATAAATTAACCATCTCCTAAATCATTAGGTGTGATTTATGATGCACAAAAATCTTTAATCTTCTAATGGTAATGTGTGAACTGTGGACAAATCCTCGCTTGTTAGTCAGCAATATTGACCTCTACCCAACCCCCTTTAACCTGGAGCTGTTTGCTGAAGCAGAAATTCAAGGCAGCAATGGCTATAAATGCCAAGGTTGATGCAAAGATGCACTGAATTGTGAATGTTTGCATTATCCACTGCAAGGCACGGTGCACATCTAGCTATTGATTTCAGAACACTTCAGCAATGAAACCACAACACATTAATAGAAAGCACACACCAAATAATTAAAAAAAATCAGTAAATGGGAAGTGAATGTGGTGAAGTAAGCGGTGTTTGGAAATGGAGTCCACGGACAGAAGGAACATTCGCTCGCCAAAACTGCTGCCCTCCCAGGAGACCATTGGTCCACTGCCTTAATAGGAACAGAAACTGTACCGACTGGCAATATTTGCATTGCTGGTGGGCTTCCAGTGAAGGTGCTCACAGCAAGTCCAAAAATACTGTCTTTCAACAAGGACACATGGAACTATAAACATCCCAATAGAGGCAGAAATGGCCCTTTCCCTCAGTGGTGTTTATTTCATTTCCCCTCTGTTTTTCTTCCTCTGCTGAATACCTCCCTGCTGCTTTCCCCCTTTCCTCATTACTTGTCTGTCCGTGTGTGCGCATGCGTGAGGCCTGACTTTGTCTTAAAAGGGTAGCCTTTATACATTGCGACAGTGACTCCATTTCCCACATTACAACAGTGACTGCACTCCAAAAATACTTCATTGGCTGTAAAGCACTTTGAGACATCGTGTGGTCGTGAAAGGCGCTATATAAATGCAAGTCTGTGGTTTTTTTTCCCCTCGTCTGTCTGACTACTCTGCCAACAGTACCTGTGTCTCTACCATTCATCTAATTGGACTTCTGCCGGACAAGACTGTGATTGACTTTATATGCACATTCCCTTATGCATTGGAGTCCTAACCACATGGTGGCTCTTGGGAATTGTGGTATTTTACATTGATGATGGATTCCTACACATTGCGTTTTGGAATGCTTGCAGATGGGGAAGCTGCATCCCGGTTCCAGGCGGCTGGGACTTGGCAAGTTCTGCTGTTTGTGCCGGGTGAGAGTGTGGGAAAGGAAGCTGTTTTAGGCAAGATGAATCTTGTGCTTTATAACAACAGCAACTTGTATTTATATAGTGCCTTTAACATAGTAAAACACTTCAAGGCACTTCAGTGTTTTAAGACCAAACAAATAAATTTGACATCGAGCTATACAAGAAGAAATTACAGCACATGACCAAAAGCTTGTCAAAGAGGTAGGTTTTAAAGAGCATCTTAAAGGAGGAGAGAGAAGCAGAGAGGTTTAGGGAGGGAGTTCCAAAGCTTGGGGCACGGCCACCGATGGTTGAACGATTATAATCAGGGATGCTCAAGGGCAGAATTTGGGCAGTGCATACATCTCGGGGGTTGTGTATAATGAGAATTTAGCGATGTATAGTGGAGCGAGGGAGAAACTGTCATGGTGACTATATAGTGGAGATGTTTTTATTGAAATTGTACAGAGGTTTTCACTGATGAGCAGAAATAGCAAATAACCAATTAGAAAGGAGAAAAACATCGTTCTATGGTAAAGAGAAATGATACACTGGTCAGAGTAGACAGATTCCGTGCATACAGCAGACACTGCATTTTATTTTAAGATGTGTAGCGGCACAATGCAGTGAGAATTCACTTGTCAAGTTACCTAATTAATTCTCCATCTAGGCCCTGGGGATAGATGGTTTCTGTTCAATTCCCTTTCATCGGTTGGGAGGTAGGAGACAGAGCAGGGATAAAGTGAATGTTCTGGAACAGGATGTGACCAATGTTCCCCAGGAATCTATTGGGGCCTCAGCTTTTTACTTTTTGTTATTAATGACTTGAATAAAGGAATAGTGAGTTGTATATTCCCAAGTTTGCAGATGGCACTAAATTCGGAGGGACAGTAAGTTGTGTAGATGGAAGCTGGTAGTGTCAAAGGGACATGGTCAAATCAAGCGAATGCGCAAAACTGTGGCCGATGGAATTCAATGTTGGGCAGTACGAGCTCATCCACTCTGAATTCTAGACAAACTGATCAGAATATTTTATTAATGGTGGAAGACGAGGAGCTGTGGCAGGGCAAAGGACGTCTGTTAGTTTTAGTGATTTGTGCACAAAGAAAAAGAGTAATTGGAGGGGCTAATGGAATGTTGGTGTTTAAAGGGGGTTGGAATGCAATAATGAAGTGTACAGCATTGTACAGAACTATTGGTCAGACCCCATCTGGAGTACTGCGTTCAGTTTTGGGCATCGCACATCAAGAAGGCTACACTGGTCTTGGCAGGGAAACGCCGCAGAATCAGCAGAGTGGTATCTGCTTAAAGGGTTAAATAATGAGACGCAAGCAAAATACTGCGGATGCTGGAAATCTGAAATAGCATCAGCAAATGTTGGAAATACTTAGCAGGTCAGGCAGCATCTGTGGAGAGAGAAACGTGTAACATGTAGCTAAACCTCAAGCAACTGAAATGGGATCGTCAGTATGAAAATTCACAATATGGAATATTGCCCGAATAGTTATTTTGCTACCTCAAACTTAATGGTGCTTGATGGGTGTAATACTGTAATTATGTCTAATTTCAATGAGCTGCACTAACCAATAGATTTTTGGCAAGGCAAAACTGATGCAAGAAAGAAATTTGGAAATGTTCACATTTTAAAGGGCAGCTTATTATTATTAAGAAAATAGTGCTGGAGAAACTAATGGGGGGGACTGAAGGCAGATTATTTCCCCGTGCCAGATAATCTGCATCCCAGAGCACCAAAAGAAGTCACCATGGAAATAGTGGATGCATTGGTTGTCATTTTCCATAATCTATAGAATTTTGGAACAGTTCCTGCAGATTGGAGGGTGGCAAATGTAACCTCACTTTTTTTTTTAAAAAAAGGAGAGAGAGAAAACCGGGAACTACAGACTGGTTAGCCGAACATCAGTAGTAGGGAAAATGCAAGAGTCTTTTCTAAAGGATGTGATAACAGCACACTTGGAGAATATCAACGGGATTAGACAAAGTCAGCATTCATTTATGAAAGGAAAATCATGTTTGACAAACCTACTGGAGTTTTGAGGATGTAACTGATAAGGGAGAACCAGTGGATGTAGTGTATTTGGATTTTCAGAAGGCTTTTGATAAAGTCCCACATAAGAGGTTAGTGTGCAAAATTAAAGCACAAAGGATTGGGAGTAATATACTGGCAAGTATTGAAAAGTGGTTAACTGACAAGAAACAGATTAGGAATAAACAGGTCTTTTTTGAGGTGGCTGGCAGTGACTTGTGGGGTACCGCAGGGCCCCAGGTATTCACTATATATATGATTTGGATGAGGGAACCAAATGTAATATTTCCAAGTTAGCTGACACAAAACTAGGTGGGGTTGTGAGGAGGATGCAAAGACACTGCAAGGCGATTTAGATGGGTTGAGTGAGTGGGCAAACACGTGGCACATGCAGTATAATGGATAAATGTGAAGTTATCCACTTTGGCAGGAAAAACATAGTCCAAGTATTATTTAAATGGTGATGGCTTGAGAAATGTCGATGTACAAAGGGACCTGGGTGTCCTTGTACACCAGTAATTGAAAGCAAACATGCAGATGCAGCAAGCAGTTAGGAAGGCAAATGTATGTCGGCCTTCATTACAAGAGGATTTGAGTACAGGAGCAAGGATGTCTTGCTACAGTTAGATGGCCTTGGTGAGATCACACCTGGAGTATCGTGCACAGTTTTGGTCTCCTTACCCAAGAAAGGACATACTTGATAGAGGGAGTGCAGCAAAGGTACACCAGACTGATTCCTGGGATGGCAGGATAACCTCACATTTATCCACATTATACTGCATCTGCCATGCATTTGCCCACTTACCGAACCTGTCCAAGTCACCCTGCAGCCTCTTAGCATCCTCCTCATAGCTCACACTGCCACCCAGCTTAGTGTCATCTGCAAACTTGGAGGTATTACACTCAATTCCTTCATCTAAATCATTGATGTAAATTGTAAATAGCTGCCGTCCCAGCACTGAGCCCTGCGGCACCCTACTAGTCATTGCCTGCCATTCTGAAAAGGACCCGTTAATCCCGACTCTGCTTTCTGTCTGCCAGCCAGTTCTCTATCCAAGTCAGTACATTACCCCCAATACCATGTGCTTTAATTGTGCACACTAATCTCTTGTGTGGGACCTTGTCAAAAGCCTTTTGAAAGTCCAAATACACCACATCCACTGGTTCTCCCTTGTCCACTCTATTAGTTAGATCCTCGCAAAATTCCAGAAAATTTGTCGAACATGATTTCCCTTTCATAAATCCATGCTGACTTGGACCGATCTTGTCACTGCTTTCCAAATGCACTGCTATTTCATAATGATTGATTGCAACATTTTCCCCACTACTGATGTCCGGCAAATCAGTCTATAATTACCCGTTTTCTCTCCCTGCTTTTCAAACAAGTGGTGTTGCATTAGCTACCCTCCAGTCCATAGGAACTGATCCAGAGTCGATAGACTGTTGGAAAATGATCACCAATGCATCCACTATTTCTAGGGCTACTTCCTGAAGTACTCTGGGATGCAGACTATCAGGATTTATCGGCCTTCAATCCCATCAATTTCCCGAACACAATTTCCTACCTAATAAGGATTTCCTTCAGTTCTTCCTTCACATTAGACCCTCGGTCCCCTAGTATTTCCGGAAGGTTATTTGTGTCTTCCTTCGTGAAGACAGAACCAAAGTATTTGTTCAACTGGTCTGCCATTTCTTTATTCCCCATTATAAATTCACCTGATTCTGACTGCAAGGGACCTACGTTTGTTTTCATTAATCTTTTTCTCTTCGCACATCTATAGAAGCTTTTGCAGTCAGTTTTTATGTTCCCAGCAAGCTTCCTTACACTATTTTTCCCCTCCTAATTAAACCCTTTGTCCTCCTTTGCTGAATTCTAAATTTCTCCCAGTCCTCAGGTTTGCTGCTTTTTCTGGCCAATTTATATGCCTCTTCCTTGGATTTAACACTATCCTTAATTTCCCTTGTTAGCTACGGTTGAGCCACCTTTCCCATTTTATTTTTACTCCAGACAGGGATGTACAATTGTTCATCCATGTGATCTTTAAATGTTTGCCATTGCCTTTCCACCGTCAACCCTTTAAGTATCATTCGCCAGTCTATTCTAGCCAATTCACATCTCATACCGTCGAAGTTACCTTTCCGTAAGTTCAGGACCCTGGTCTCTGAATTAACTGTGTCACTCCATCTTAATAAAGAATTCTACCATATTATGGTCACTCTTCCCCAAGGGGTCTCTCTCAAGATTGCTAATTAGTCCTTTTTCATTACACATCACCCAGTCTAGGATGGTCAGCCCTCTAGTTGGTTCCTCGACATATTGGTCGAGCAAACCACCCCTAATACACGCAAAGAAATCCTCCTCCACTGTGTTGCTACCAGTTTGGTTAGCCCAATCTATATGTAGATTAAAGTCGCCCATGATAACTGCTGTACCTTTATTGCACGCATCCCTAATTTCTTGTTTGATGCTATCCCTGACCTCACTACTACTGTTTGGTGGTCTGTACATAACTCCCACTAGTGTTTTCTGCCCTTTGTTATTCCATAGCTCCACCCATACAGATTCCACATCATCCAAGCTAATGTCCCTCCTTACTATTGCGTTAATTTCCTCTTTAACCAGCAACGCTACCACACCTCCTTTTCCTTTGTCTGTCTGTCTTTCCTGAATATTGAATCCTCCTGGATGTTGAGTTCCCAGCCTTGGTCACCCTGGAGCCATGAGGGATTTTAAAAGCATGCAAACTTTTAAATTACTGGTTTGTTGTTTAAAGACAAAACATTAAAAATTGGTAATGTGCTGAATGCCTGAGCAAAAACAATTCTTGGGAGTCCTTGTTTTTAAGCAAAGTTTGGAAATTATATATGGCTAAGTGACCTGTCTGGATGTGCACCGACACTTTGAGGAATGCAGTTGCATACAAGCTGCTGTCCTGCAGTGTGGACTTCCCACTGAAGTTTCCTTAATTGTGCTTTAGGGTATATAATAATCTTGATTTTTGAACCTCACCAAGGTAGTCTTTGGGTGCTGGTCTTTTTTTGGGATTTTAGTTTCCCCACCCCATCAGGATTTGGCCTATTTTGAAGTTGGGGAGCTATATGCATAATGTAATCTTATTCTAACTGCATAATTTTGGTGATGAAACGAGCTTGGAATGATTATCCTTGGGGATCATAGACTTGAACTCTCTCTCAGTTCATTCAAAGTACAGGAATACAGAATGTTGAACAGACACAATAGTCATGTGTGAACTTCTGAAGTTGCTGATCGATCATTGGGAATCAATACAATAACATCAATAGAGCAGTAAAACTAATTGTTGAAATACTGGATGGGGGAAACTAATCTGCAACTGAACAGCGATGCAATGGACGCGCTGTACAGTGCCATTGACCAAAAGGTGGGTCTTTCGTTCCAAACACGATTGCTGGATTCAGGTTGGTGTAGTGTGAAAAGATGGGTGGTCAAACATTAAAAATGAGGTCGAAAAGATCCTTAATTTTTTGTTCATTTTAAGAAAACTGCTTGCATTTATATTGCGGCTTTGTCTCAAACTTCAGTGCTTTCAAATATTTTGAACTGCTGTCACTAATATAGGCAAACAATGCAGCTGATTTTCCACACCAAGATTAATGTGCTGAATGACTAACTAATCAATTTTTGGTGGTATTGGAAGTCGGAGGGATGTTGGCCAGGAAAATTCCTTGCATGTCTTCCAGTAGTGATGTTATCAATGTGCACTTGAATTAGTAGAATTGACAGGTGGGCCTTGGATTCATGTCCCATCCGTAGGACAGCGCCAGTGACTATTCAACACTCGCTCAGTTTTTCACTGGTGTCTGCCTTGTTTATATTCTGGGTACAGTAGCACAGTGGTTGTTACTGGACCAGTAATCCACGAGGTCTGGTTTGCTAGTCTGGAGACGCGAGTTCGAGTTCTACCACGGCAACTGGGGATTTAAATTCAGTTAATTAAATCTGGAACTTTTTGCTGGCATGGACTGGTTGGGCCGAATGGCCTGTTTGTGCCCAATATCCGATGTAATCCTATTCCAGTTGTGGAGCTGGCACCAGCTCTCGCCTTTCTGACTCAGACGGTGCTACTAACTGAGCCAACCTGACACATGTAGGTGTGAAATGGCCCAGAAGAATATTTGATATACCATAAGTTTGTGAAAAATCGTCAGCCAGTTAATGCATGATTTAGGCATTCTGAAATACAGCATTAAATAAACAGGAAGCAGAAGGAATGACACAACCACTTGCTTTTTTTGATGTGCCTTTAACATAGAAAACCTAAAGGAGATTAACCAGTATTGAAATACTTATATAGGTTTAGCAGCTTAAGTGCTTACTGTTGTTCTGCGCTAATGCAAAAACTAATCCAGGAATGCATTATACTCAATGGTGCGGTAAATTGATTCCTAATCTGGTTACCACCTAGCTGAAAATCTGTTCAATTTGTAAATATGACAAACGCAATATTGCAAAAAGACTGCAGCGTACCGGGGAGATTTCATTAAGATCCTGCATTGAGAAGAGCTCGCAAAATTAACATGAATCCAGACGTGCTTTACCTGGTTAAATATTGTTGCTTTGATCTCCCTCAATTCCTGGTCGAATGGGGGTGGTGTGTGATGGTTTTTAAGCTGCAATAAGGAGTGTCAGTTTAAAACCTGGATTTATGTGCTGAAGGAGAATTTAAATTCCTTCAGACCTGCCTGTTCAAATCAAACGTAAGATAGCAAGATTTGTCTGGGTGTCTGTTTGCCTGCCTTGGTTTGCATGTGTGTGATTAACTGTGCAGAGCACTTGCTCGACAATGTACTTTCTTCAGAATTCCCTGAAAGGTGTTTCCCGATCCAGCATTTGGATGGCTATATTCCTCATTTTATATCAGCAAGAACATCAGTCTGGTCAGAAGTTTTATAGTTGGTAACATATTTGTCAGCATTCTAGTGACACATTTTGGGAAAATGTAAAAAAGAAAGACTCAATTTATATAGCTCCTTTCATGACCACCGGACGTCTTAAAGCACTTTACAGCCAATGAAGTGCTTTTGGAGTGTTGTAATGTCAGAAAAGCGGCAACCAATTTGCGCGCAGCAAGCTTGCACAAACAGCAATGTGATAATGACCAGATTATCTATTTTTTTATGATTATGATTGAGGGATAAATATTGGCCAGGACACCGGGGATAACTCCCTGCTCTTCTTGGAAATAATGCCGTGGGATCATTTACGTCCACTTGAGCAGATGGGACCTTGGTTTTACGTCTCATCTGAAAGATGGCACCTCGGACAGTGCAGCACTCCCTCAGCAATGGCGTGTCAGCCTAGATTTATTTTGTGGTCAATTCCCTGTAGTGTGACTTGAAACCACAACCGTGGAAGAATGAGAGGCGATATAAACTAAATGGTACCATTTTAAAAGGGGGTGTAGGAATTAACGTAGACAAATCTTTGAAGGTGACAGGATGAAAAAGCTATTTTTTTAATGCAGATGGGGTCCATGGCTTTATAAATTGAAACATACAGTATTAAAGGAAAGATGTTATGCTAAACCTTTTTCAATCACTGGTTAGGGCTCAGCTGGAGTGTTGTATTCAATTCTGGATCCAATCCAACAATTTCGGCAAGATTTCAATGCCTTTTGAGTGGGTGCAGAGGAGATTTACTGGAGTGATGCCAGGGATGAGAGACCTCAGTTATGTAGAGACTAGGGGAGCTGTTAAGGGGAGATTTAATAAACATGTTTATAATTGGGGTTTTTTGATCGACTCAGTAAGAAGGTGTTCCCATTGACTGGTCGGTAACCAGAGGTCATAGATTTGAAATGATCGTGAAAAGAACCAAATTGCAGAAGATAATTTTTTTTTTAACGCAGCAAGTTATGATCTGGAATGCACTGCCTGAAAGGGTGGAGGGAGCAGTTTCAATAATACCTTTCAAAAGTGAATTAGATATATACTTGAAAAGGGAAAAAATTGCGGGGCCGTGGGGGGAGTGGGTGAGTGGGACTAATTGGCCAGCTCTTTCAAAGAGATGACACGGGCACGATGGGCTGAACGGACTCCTGTGCTGCGTAATTCCTGAATAAAGGCTAAGAAAATTATTTGAGCACCATTTAACATTTTGTCAGCTCTTCGTTCTTAATAAAATCTTGAGCTTGCACCACTTTTAGAAAGCAGAAAATGCCATTTGGCCTGACAAACAGCTCTTTTTGGAATCATCAACTCCACCATCTTGTCTTTTCATTATGTCCCCAAATCCTCCTTTTTCTCCAGAAATATGTTTTGTTATCTCTCTAATCTAGTTACACAATTTAGCTTTTCCTGACGACTTACTCCATGTCTTTCGATTGGCATCTTTTTCTATGCAAGATTTTTTGGCAGTTACAGCTTTTTCAATCACACTTTTCTTTTAATGTACTCTTTGATTCCAGGTGATTGAATTTTTACAATGCCTGTGCATTTTGCTCCAGTGCACCACATCTCCGTATAGTCTCAACTTTTAGTAATTTGGTAGCTTTTTTTGAGGGGCTGGAAAGATCAAGTGTGGGAATAAAATGTGATTAACAGTTCGAGCTTAATAGTTGGGCAATGCAAGCAAGGTCCTGTTTTTTTTAATAAAAGTTAGGGAGAGTTTGACCTCACTGGGTCCAAGATGGAAAAGCTGCTATGGTTTGGCAATATGAGTGTAAACTAACTTTGTTTAATACTACAGAAGAAAGTAATGCATGGTTCATCCTGTGTATTTTTAATCTTTCACGTGTTGCGATTTCCTGTAACTTCAAATTGCTATATAAAAAAAATCTAAGTGTCGTTGGATAATTCCTTCCTTATCCTTTTAACTCACTCAAAGCTAGAGACAGTAATGTGTCTTATTGTTAGAAAACATTACTCTTGAAACCCCACACAAAGAAAGACTTGCATTTATATAGTGCCTTTTATGACCTCTGGACATCCCAAAGTGTTTACAACCAATGAAGTACTTTTGAAGTGTCATAGGAAATGCGGCAGCCAGTTGCGCACAGCAAGCTCCCACAAACACCAATGTGATGACCAGATAATCTGTTTTAGTGATGTTGATTGAGGGATAAATATTGGCTAGAATACCGGGGATAACTCCCCTGCTCTTCAAAATAGTGCCATGTGATCTTTTACGTCCATCTGAGAGAGCAGACGGGGCTTCGGTTTAACGCCTCATCCGAAAGGCGGCACCTCCGACAGTGCAGCACTCCCTCAGTACTGCACTGGAGTGTCAGCCTAGATTTTATGCATCACCTCTCGAGTGGGACTTGAACCTACAACCTTCTGATTCAGATGAGAATGCTACCAACTGAACCATGGTTGAGACGCAATGCACATCAACCTTGCGCCTAAAACTCGCGTGCATAGGATTTGGTTAAAAATTGTGAAAATGGCTTCTCCAAGCCGGTTCATGCTACTTGGTCTTCAAGGTGGGCAAACATTTCTTCATTCTTGAGTAAAATATTGCATCTCTTGCACCATTTTCGTTAAGGTCTAGTTCCTGCTGAATGCAACACTATCTGGTGTTTTATGAAGCCCCCATGCTCAGTTGCTTAGATGAGGAGCCTCATGACTTTTCATACAATACTATTGTTTCCTATCATTCTTTTCCCGAGCCATAGCTTTATCAAAACCTTCAATGTATGCTCGATAGCTATATTGCAGCAATCTCCTCTCTTGCACCTCACCCCACACCCCTGCTGTGTCAAAAGCTGTGTTTTACAAGCCTGTATTTTTTTAATCCTGCTTCTAGCTCCATATTATCCAGCTGGCTTAATAATCTATATGCCTATCCTTACAGTTCAATGCCTTCAGCCCTGAAATTCATCCTTCTCCAATGTTATCAGCGTCATTGAGGGAATTACAGGATTTGCAAGAGCACAGTTTAAACCAATTCTGCCTATATTACCATTTTGTCTTTATTTTGTATTCAAATAATGTAAAAATATATATATTTGTACAGTTGAAACAGGACTCTAAATGATCAGTCCTGTGGGTATCTGTCTCCAATTCTCATTCTGCTTAATTCCAACCAAATCATTCAACTCAACGTTTAAATAATCCTGGGCTGGGTGGGTTGATTTGAAACCATCGAGTCTGATGTCTTTAGGATTTTTCATTTCAAGCCATGATTGACGAGAGCATATTATCATAGCAAAATGAAATTTACCGTAGTCAAGACACTTTAAAAGGAGATTTATGGTGAATGAGGAAAGACTGCTGATTGAACTTGTATCAGAAATGTCCTCTACAGTGACCTGTTGGCAGTGAAGTGAAATTTGGGATTGAGTGCTCCATTGTGTAGTGACATGCCATGCTCACTCTCTCTCACTCTCTCTCTCTCTCTCTCTATTCCCACCTTCACCCCCCCCCCCCCCCCAAAAAAAATAAAGTACGGGTAATAAAACTCCCCTTCCTGTCCAGAAATTTGTGACTTCAGAGGAAATATCGACCTAGTTTGGTGCAGGAGGTGGTTTTTGACCAATTAAGTATTTAACACTGAGTATAACCTGCTGCTGCTGCTGTAAGGGCAGTTCTGCAAAATCGCAACATTGCTCCTATTTTGCTTGGCCACAAATATCAAGGATGGGGGAGGGCACTGACAGTCTGCATTTGTATGACTAACATTTAGGCCCCAAGTTTCCACACGCTACAAAACGGGCGTCCCACCGAGCTGGACGCCCGTTTTTCGCGCCGGAAAGAAAACACGCGATTCTGGAGCGCCCTGCAGCTCCATGTCAGCTTGGCGTGGCGCCCAGGGGGCGGAGCCTACCACTCGCGCCGATTTTGTAAGTGGGAGGGGGCGGGTACCATTTAAATTAGTTTTTTTTCCTGCCGGCAACCCTGCGCGTGCGCGTTGGAGCGTTCGCGCACGCGCAGTGTGAAGGAAACATTGGCACTCGGCCATTTTTGTAGTTCTTTGTAGCTGTTTAATTTTTGAACATTTTTTAATAAAAGCACATTGCCATCAGCACTGAGGCTTCCTGCAGCAGTGAGAAGGCTGCAGGAAGCCTCAAAGTTGAGGCAGCCGTTTCCTGACGCCCCCCCCCCCCGGCTGCGTTCGGTCGGGCCCTTCCCCCCCCCCACCCCCACCCCGCCGTCGGGAACGGCTTCCTCCTTCCCCCCCCCCCCCCCCTTGCTGTTGGGAACGAACGGCTGCCTCAACTTGTGAGGCTTCCTGCAGAATTCTCCCTGGCTGAAGCACTTTCACACAGGTAGGAAGATGGTTTAATTAATCTTTTCTTTGCTTATAAATGTTTATTCAGGTTGGATTTATTTGTATAAGTATAAATAAGGATTTATTATAGAATTTAATGACCCCCCCCCCCCCCCACCTTGTTCCGGACGCCTAATTTGTAACCTGCGCCTGATTTTTTTTAATGTGTAGAACAGGTTTTTTCAGTTCTACAAAAATCTTCACTTGCTCCATTCTAAGTTAGTTTGGAGTACGTTTTCACTGTGGAAACTTTGAAATCAGGCGTCAGTGGCCGGACACGCCCCCTTTTGAAGAAAAAATTCTGTTCCAAAGTAGAACTGTTCTAACTGACTAGAACTGCAGAAAAAAAAATGTGGAGAATTGCAATTTCTAAGATAGTCCGTTCTCTACCAGTTGCTCCTAAAAATCAGGCGCAAATCATGTGGAAACTTGGGGCCATAAACTGTCCCCCCAAAAATCCCACAAGCTGCTCCCATTGTGAAGTTGAGGTTTATAGGTGCTAAATAATGGCAATCTGGGTCTAATTGCAAGGTTGTGATCCTAATTTTGGGATTCATGTGCCTGTTGCAAGCCGCTCTTGTCAATTACGATTCTATCAAGGGGTATTCAATTGGATTACAGCACCGTCAGTTACTCTCTGCTCTGAGAACAATTTCTTTGATTTAAACAATTTTGACGAAAATCATCCATAGTTTTTTTTTATTCCTGGGATCACATACAATTGATCCGATTGAAATTGTGAATAGTGCAACTTCAGTAGATCATGTAGTTTTACTTTCCTAACTTGTGAATGACTTGGATTAATTTTGTACTTCTGTCAACTTCCACAACCTTTCACTTTGCTCTGTGGCCTGCAATGAAACAACAGAACTGACACTTCTCTCCAATTGCAGCACATTGATTTCCCTGTATCCCTGCGGTAGATGAGGCTCATCATCAATCCTATCCTGTTGTGATGTGATCCCACTACTGTCTGTGTCCTCTCCTGGTGCTTTTAGTAATTGTACAGGTCTCTTTGTACCCTCTTGCCTTAATGGAAACTTTCATTTCAAATAATTTGCCAATAACCCAATAGTTTAATGAAGAATGGATTCCGAACCACGGTATTTGTGGCTTTTTGGTGCAAATTTAAGGCTCCATTTGTTGGACGCATGTACTTGAGTGTTTGTTAATAACCACAATGATTTAATCAGTGTTGCTGTCGTACTGCAGCAGTATGGAAACATTTTCTCTTCACTGGTACAGGAGCATAGTGGTTATGTTGCTGGACTGGTAATCCAGGGGCCTGGACGAATAATCCAGAGACGTGAGTTCAAATCCTACTATGGCAGCTGGGGAATTTAAATTCAGTTCATTAAATAAATCCAGAATTAAAAAGCTAGTATCAGTCATGGTGACCATGAAACTACCGGATTGTCAGAAAAACCCATCTGGTTCAATAATGTCCTCTAGGGAAGGAAATCTGCTGTCCTTGCCTGGTCTGGCCTATATGTGACTGCAGGCCCACAGCAATGTGGTTGACTCTTAGCTTCCTCGGCCATTTCAGAGGGCAGTTATCAGTTGTCCCAAATGGCTACGACAAAGTCAGCGCTATGGGAGTACCTTCACCACACTGATTGCAGCGGTTCAAGGTGGCTCACCACCACCACCTCCAGGCAATTGGGGATGGGCAATAAATGCTGGCTTTGCCAGTGATGCCCACACCTCATGAAAAAACACATGTTTTGTCTGGGGCTGAGAGGACAGGTAGCTGAGTCACTCTGGCTTTAGCTAATAGCATTAGGGGTAAGTAACTAATTATGGAAGCATGAATTTTCACTCTCCTTGTCCCCACTCCTTGGTGAAGCATTCAGCTTGTGTTAAGCACCCTTCCATCACAATCTCGCAGTTATTTTGACTCCATGGCATGGGGATTAATGCCATGTACTTTGGTGCCATGTTTGTACTTGCACTGCTCCAGCTTTCTAATTTAAAAAATAAAACCATTTCGATTCCTCACCCCCACACACGTTTCTGTCAGGATTTGGCTGGGTGTGTGTTAAACTCTGGGTCTCATTTGTGTGTTTTACTTCTGCTATCGTGCTAACTAGTTATCTAATTTGAGCAGGTGTTAACCACAGAAATGTTGCTATTTTTCCCCCAAACTGAGTAATTGTGTTCTCTGGGTGGGTGGTGGATTTTAGTTTTGCCTTTGTGGCTGCTCGTTGAGCAGTACAAGCCTTGACGGGCCATTGTCCGGTACCGTTCTGGCGTCTGCCATGAAAGCAGCCTGACATCACGTGAAACCTGCTGTTTGGCAGAAAACCCAGAGAGTCAGAAGATCAATGGACGAGCTCCTATAAGCTGGCTGTAACCCTGTCGTGCGGGATTGAATTTCTCAATTCTGAAGGATGAATGTGTAGCAAAGGAAACACTGAACTTTTATAATCAATAGAAGTTTTTATAGAAGCCATTTGTAGTAGTTTGGCACTTGCCTGGTTATTGCAGGACCAAATTGTGTGTTGTCCCTTGGCTTGTGTAAAACCAGATCCTACGTGAATTAAATACGGAGTGTACAATTTTATGAAAATTTATTAATGAAAGTGATGTAAATCTGGCTAAATTATGGCTATACTCATTCAAAATGTGTACCATACTTGTACATGTTCTCTTTAGTAAACTGAGACTGCAATTGATTTGCCATCAATCATTGTAAAACATTTGTTAAAGACTTGGATTTGTATAGCGCCTTTCGCAACCACTGGAAGACTCAAAGCGCTTTATAGCATTATGGAGTGTAATCACTGTTGTAATGTGGGAAGCACGGCAGCCAATTTGTGCACAGCAAGCTCCCACAAACAGTAATGTGATAATGAATGGACAATCTGCTCTTGTTATGGTGTTTTGTTATGATAGTTTATTAAATAAATATCTGCCTATATCTGTTTTGATGCATCTTTTTATACATCTTTCTAGACCCTAATCAATTACATTATAAAACCTATTAACTCTTCATTCCTGGGATATAGGCATTGCTGGCAAGGCCAGCATTTATTGCCCACCCCTAATTGCCATTGAGAAGGTGGTGGTGAGCCACTGCTTTGAACCACTGCAGTCTGTGTGGTGAAGGTACTCCCACAGTGCTGTTGGATCTAGGATTTTGACCCAGTGACTATGAAGGAACGGCAAAATATTTGCAATTCTGGATGGTATGTGACTTGGAGGGCAACGTGGAGGGGAATAGTGTTCCCATGTGCTTGCAGCCCTTGCCCTTCTAGGTGGTAGAGGTCGCGGGTTTGGGAGGGACTTTGAAAGAATCCTTGGCAAGTTGCTGCAGTGTATCTTGCAGATGGTACACATTGCCGCCACGTTACGCTGGTGGTGGAGGGAGTGAATGTTGAAGGTGGTGGATGGGATGTCAATCAAGCTATATCCTGGATGGTGTCGAGCTTCTTGTGTTGTTGGAGCTGCACTCATCCAGGCAAGTGGAGAGCATTCCATCACGCATGCCTTTTTCGGGAGGGTGGAAAGGCTTTGGGGAGTCCTGGGGGGCCAAAATTCAGGTGCACCAGAAAGCTGGTGCACTTATGATGTTTCGTGTGGTATTTGCCGCTGGGAGCTCTGATGCGGTTGGAAGAGCCATTTTCAGGATGTTGAAATATATTCAAAGTCCCACAGGAAATGACTCTTAATGGAGGCGGGCCATAGCCTTAAAATCAGGCCAACTGGCTGAAAATCAGTCGGACAGGATCTCCGCCGCTGTCAATCAGCGGTGTGCGTCACCACTCTTTCTCCCCTCCGTTAAAGGGGATTCTGTCATTTTAAATCTTTGGCCACTGGGCCACCAGGGAGGGTTTTGGCTGGGCTCGTGGCCTGGCACCCGACCGAACCCGAGGGCAGTATTTTGCTGGCCGATCGGGAAGTCGGCCGGCAAAAATGTTTACTTTGCGGCCCCGGCAGTGGGCCCGCCCCTTTGAGGGCTGCCGCGCTCTGCAGAGGGTGCACCGACAGAAAAACCTGTCGGGGGCACCGCACGGCGGGTGATCGATGGATGGAGCTGAATATCGGAAGCTCAGTATTTTTGTTAAAATTGGTGGTGCAACCCCTGATGACTCGCTTTCGGCGGTCATCAGAATCGGACGGGATCGGGTCTCGGCTGAAAAATCCTCGATCGAAGTGGTTACGGCGCAGAAGGCCAGTCGAGCCCATGCTGGCTCTCTGCAAGAGCACCTCGGCCAGTCCCTTCCCCGCTCCTTTTTCCCGGAGCCCTGCAATTTTTTTCTTTCCACCAATCCCAATTTCCTTTTAAAAGCCCCGATTGAGTCTGCCTCCACCACCCTTTGAGGCAGTGCATTCCAGATCCTAGCCACTCGCTGTGTGTAAAATGTTTCTTGTATGTTGCCTTTGGTTCTTCTGCCAATCACCTTAAATCTGTGTCCTCTGGTTCTCGACCCTTCTGCCAATGGGGACAGTTTCTCCCTATCTACCCTGTCCAGACCCTCATGATTTTGAACATCATCTAACTTTCTCTGCTCTAAGGAGAACAACCCCAGCTTCTCCAGTCTATCCACATAACTGAAGTCCCTCATTCCTGGAACCATTCATGTAAATCTTTCCTGCACCTTCTCCAAGTCCTTCACATCCTTCCTAAAGTGTGGTGCCCAGAATTGGGCACAATATTTCAATTACGGCTGAGCCAGTGTTTTATACAGGTGGCTCATAATTTCCTTGCTTTTGTACTCTATGCCTATTCATGAAGCTCAGGATCCCATATGCTTTTTTTAACCGCTTTCTCGACCTGCCCTGCTGCTTTCAACGCTTTGTGCACATATACTGCAAAGTCTCTCTGTTCATGCACCCCCTGTAGGATTGTACCCTTTCGTTTATATTTCCCCTCAAGAATATCACTAACACTTTCCTGTTAAATTTCATCTGTCATGTGACCGCCCATTCCTGTCTATGTCCTCTTGTAGTCTATCACTAACCTCCTCGCTGTTCACTATACTTCCAAGTTTTGTCATCTGCAACTTTTGAAATTGTGCCCTGTACACCTACGTCCAAGTCATTAATATAAAGAAAAGCAGTGGTCCTAGTACTGACTCCTGGGGAACGCCCTGTATACCTTCCTCCAGTCTGGAAAAACAACCATTCACCACTACTCTGTTTCCTGTCACTTAACTAATTCTGTATCCATACTGTTATTCAATGGGCTTCAACTTTGCTGGCAAGCCTATTATGTGGCACTTTATCTAATGCCTTTTGGAAATCCATGTACACATGTCAACTGCATTGTCCTAATCAACCCTCTCTGTTACCTCATCAAAAAACTTGATCGTTAGTTAAATGTGATTTGCCTTTAACAAATCTGTGCTGGCTTTCCTTAATTAACCCACACTTGTCCAAGTGACTGTTAATTTTGTCCCTGATTATTGTTTCTAAAACCTTTCCCACTCCTGAGGTTAAACTGGCCTGTAGTTGCTGGGTTTATCGTTGCACCCTTTTTTGAACAAGGGTATTACATTTGCAATATCTCCAGTCCTCTGACACAACCCCCCTTTCCGAGGAGGATTGGAAGATTATGGCCAATTTCTTCCTTCACTTCCCTCAGCGTCTAGGATGCATCCCATCCGGTCCTAGTGACTTATCTACTTTTAAATACAGCCAACCTTTCTAGTACCTCATCTTTATCAATTCTTATCCCATCCAGTATCTCCACTACCTCCTTTACTATGTCAATGGCAGCATCTTCCATGATGAAAACAGATGCAAAGTACTCATTTAGAAACTCGGCCATGCCCTCTGCCTCCATGCGTAGATCTCCTTTTTGGTCCCTAATTGGTCCCATCCTTCCTCTTACTATCCGTTTACTATGTATATGCCTATAGAAGACTTTTGAATTCCCTTTTATGTTGGGAGCAATGTTCCCACTAATGTTTTTTTTTGGCTGTGCAGCCCATTCGCAGTTTTGTGCAGGGGTGAAACTTAACATTGGAGACGCCGGTCCTGGGCTTTGTGGCTGTGCAGCTTAGAGTGAACATTGGTGAGGTGAGTCACTCACTGCAGAATACCCAGCCTCTGACCTGCTCTTGTAGCCACAGTATTTGTGGCTGGTCCGGTGAAGGTTCTGGTCAATGGTGAGCCCCCCCCCCCCAGGATGTTGATGGTGGAGAATTTGACGATGGTAATCCCATTGAATATCAAGGAAAGGTGTCTTTGAGAAAGTTCTCACATTTCCCCATATCTCCTGTAAAATTCCCAAACCACCTCAAACGCAGACTATTTCTTGGACACTTGATCTCTCGTGGCGTTGCTGAGTAATTTGTCTATCTGATCTGTGTTGATGGCGGGGTCTCTCCCTGTGTCATTTTCTTACCTCATTCTCTGGTTTTCACTATTTGCAGTGCATTGCTGCTGCCATGTACTTCTTCCTTATGTCAATTTATCCCATCTATCTTTTGCTTTTTGTCGCTTTTGTGCATTCCCTGATGTGCATCTTCCTATTTGTGCTCTGTGCCTTTCCACGTCTTGTCTTGTATTCCCTTCACTCTTTTGTACACTTTCCCACCTCTTGTTTTGTTCTTTTACTCGTCGTTGTTTGTTGTCTGTTGTCCCATTCCTTCTCCTCCACCTCACCTCCCTCACCATTTCCTCCTTTTGTGCTTCTTCCCCTTCCCTTAGCCCATTGGATATTCTCTGCAGCTGAGAAACCGGTGATCCCTGGGGTGCTATGCACAATGTATCTGTTGAGGAATCTTTACTCAGCAGATATTTCATAAGTGGTGTGAGCAACTGGTTTCCCCAATGACCAAAAGCAGCCAGCAAGCCCGAGAGCGGCTTAAGTTCTTTCAGTGGGATCAAATACTGGAGGGTTGCCACCAACCTTAGTTGGAGCACAAGCACAGGAGAGAGTGGCTACTGCGGTCCTGCTGGTTCTGTCCTCATCGTCGTCATCATCATAGGCGGTCCCTCGAACGAGGATGACTTGCTTCCACATGAGTTCACAGATCTTTCAATGAAGGACCCGATGTTCCAGTCCTGAACTCCAATTGAAGGGTGGAAGATGCCTATGCGTGGATTTTTTTTAACGTGTGGTGACCGTTGCACATCAGCCACCACATGGGCTTGACCGAGCTAGGCCTTGATCCAGTGGCAAGGGTTAACCAGGACGACTGGAGACCTGTTCTGCTGCATGGACCTAGTGCGCGCACACACACACATCGCAGTGTAGACAGGCCCGTGCTGCCCCTGGGCCCTCAGCTCTTCTCGCCCCGTATCTTCACTTGCCGCACCTCCACCCGTGATGTTCCAGGGCCCCGGCAGCTCCATGCTGCTGATGATAGGCCTGTTCCTATTTCCTACTCCTGGCTGCTGCTACCTTGCGAAACTTGTACCTGTTTGAATTCTGAGGGTTTCAGATGGGTTGACAGCAGCACAGGAACAAACTTCCTGGCCTGAAGCCCTGGAATTGAAATAATGTCAATTTTGATGGGTTGAAAATATTTCTTGCATAGCTTGATACATGACTGGACTTTTGGATGGGAGGATCTTGAGATGGGGCATTATTGCTTTCCTGCAAACACTTCCCTTTATTGGTTCAGCAATCTGAGAAATCGCTTGGGTTCAGAGGTTACTGGGGTTACAGCCCATGCATCCTATCTGTTGAATTTTAGTAAAGGGTGACCATTTCCCTTTTTAACTTCAACTACCTTCAACACTGTCTGAAATAAAAACACTCATTTCCCTTTTCTTAATCGAGCTCTGCGTTCTGCTGTTCTGTACATTTTCCCTCGACCCTTGCCCAGGGTTGCAGATGCCACTTGCAGCTATCCAAATGTTGCCCAGGCGGCAATCAGCTAATGGCGCATAAACCTGGGACTTTCTGGTTAGTGTGGCTCTGTGCCCCCACCGTGCGCTACATTTCACCAGCGAGTTCCATCGGGGGAAGCTTGGATCTTTCAGTGGTGGAGAATTTTGGTGTGTCAGAAGCTGTCCCAATTTTGAGTTTTATGTTCTCCCATTGATTGGTTTACCATCAATACACGTGCAGAAATGACACACACTTCACTGCTTCCCCCAAATTTCCCAACCTGTACCGAATCCATTTCAGATTATCAAATATCTGAGTTCACAACTGCGCCTTGTATACAGTGATGGATGGTGTCGGGCTGTAATTAGAATGGGGTTTATGTGCCATCAGAGATTGAGGCGGAATGAAATACAATATATTAATGTTTTCTAGCAGCTTAAGTGTGCATGAGGTAAATCAGTCCATTAGCTCAAGTAATGAACATGTAACACATGGCCCTGAAAAGAATCCTTTTTATCATGTCTTTTGGTCTAAATTAACTTTAGTTCAAGGTTAGGTTTCCCTTGTAGCTTCCAAAGTTTAATCGTTTTTAAGTTGTGTGGATGTCGTGCTGAATATCCTCACTTGGGGAAAAATATAGCAGCAAAGATGCTGACTGGACTTTTCCATGAGCAGTTATCTTTGGGTGAAGCACACACCATTATGCTCAAAATAAAGGATGAAACTGAGTACTGTATGCAATGAGTAAGTGTGACCTTAGCTCCTTTAATTGAACTCTACAGTGCTGGTACAGCGTGGGTGGTCTGCTTAAATACTGTGCTCCCAAGGGATGCTGGGATCCCTTGGGACTCCCAACAGGTAGGCCCTCTGGTGGTGTGATACAGGTTGCCAAGGGTTACATACATAACACACCTTTTCAATTCTGTTGGAATTTAGTTTTGGAATGGCTGAAATGCTAGTCTAAAACACCAAGGATTCATAATGCATATGTCTAGATTGGCAATTATGTATTGTGTGTACCGACTCGAGTCCAAATTACTCTCGTCTTTCAATATCCACGTTGAATGGCAAGTCGGTTGCTGCAGGAAGATGGCATTGAGTGAGAGGGACATCCCTTATCCCCAAAATAAAGTTGGGACATTGAGATGAACTGAGGGGAAACTTGTGCAGCGATGTTGGGTTTGGAGATTAGTGAGCAGTTTGGAAATGAGATGTTCGTGAAATATATGAAGTAAGTAGGGACACTTTTTGGAATAGCTTTTGCTTAAGAGTTGGAGCATCATTGACTCCTTTAAAACACTAATGGTTACAAGAATTTTTCTGCGCGAAATACGATACAGGTACAGGTGCAGCATCCTGTATCCGGAACCCTCTGGACTGAGGCTGTTCCAGATTTCGCGTTTTGCCGGACTTTGGAACATCTTTCTCACGCCATGCATCCAGAAACACCCGAGCCCAGGTTTGGGTATTTCTGGATTTCGGTGGGGTGGGGGGGAGGGGAGGGTACTTGCCGAGGAGCTGTCCGGGTCCCGCCGAGGAGGTCGTGGGGCCAGCCCCGCCAAGGTGGTGGTCGGGCGGGCCAGCGAGGAGGCCCCGAGGTAAGGGCGCTGAGGCAAGCAGTGGTGAGGTGAGGGTCATCCGGTCCAGATTCTGGAACATTTTATAGATTCCAGACGACCCTGCCACGAAATCACTAGGCTGATTCCGGAGATGAGGGGGTTACCTTATGATGATAGATTGAGTAGACTGGGTCTTTACTCTTTGGAGTTGAGAAGGATGAGCCGTGATCTTATAGAAACATTTAAAATAATGAAGGGGATAGACAGGATAGAGGCAGAGAGGTTATTTCCACTGGTCGGGGAGACTAGAACTAGGGGGCACAGCCTCAAAATACAGGGGAGCCAATTTAAAACCGAGTTGAGAAGGAATTTCTTCTCCCAGAGGGTTGTGAATCTGTGGAATTCTTTGCCCAAGGAAGCAGTTGAGGCTAGCTCATTGAATGTATTCAAGTCACAGATTTTTAACCAATAAGGGAATTAAGGGTTACGGGGAGCGGGCGGGTAAGTGGAGCTGTGTCCACGGCCAGATCAGCCATGATCTTATTGAATGGCGGGGCAGGCTCGAGGGGCTGGATGGCCTACCCCTGTTCCTAATTCTTATGTTATGTTCTTATTCATGTTGGGGAAGTCCAGAACCAGGGGTCTAAGGATAAGGGGTAAGCCATTTCGGACTGAGATGAGGAGAAACTTCTTCACCCAGAGAGTGGTGAACCTGTGGAATTCTCTACCACAGAAAGTTGTTGAGGCCAATTCACTAAATATATTCAAAAAGGAGTTCGATGAAGTCCTTACTATTAGGGGGATCAAGGGGTATGGTGAGAAAGCAGGAATGGGGTACTGAAGTTGCATGTTCAGCTATGAACTCATTGAATGGCGGTGCAGGCTCGAATGGCCTACTCCTGCACCTATTTTCTATGTTTCTATGAATCGTGCCAGATTCCGGAACTCTGGATTTTGGGTGCTGCACCTGTACCACAAAGTCACTGACTGCTATTTAATTATATCACTACAAATGGATCTGTTTTTGTCTGAGCCAGCAAAGCCAGTATGGTTGTCGAGAATATTTAAGGAATTGTGACTATGAATTTTTAACTTGGAGGCGGTGGGGGGTGGGGAATCTAGAATATTATTTGATTTTAATTGGGGCGTACAGCTTCTCTTGAGCTTTGCCAGAATGGGCAACAGATGTTTTGAGTGCAAGAACACGTTCTCTCTAACATGCAGCTACAGTGAAATAATGTAGCTATTTATAGGTTACCTTAATACATGTTGTGGCCTTTCCAAAAAATCCTACCATCCATGCAATTGCAGTTTTGCAAGCTGCTGGCTCGATCAGTTTAAGCATATAAAATGGGTTGTTTGGCCCACTTCTTCCAAATAGTATGAAGCACTGTACTACTGGTTTGACTACAATAAGCCGCTCTCTGTTCCCATGTGTTAAGCCGTATAGAGTTGCTTTCTGTGTCACAAGCACAGGGACTGCTCCAGAGAGACTCCAGTATATTACAGGAAGCTGCTTACCGAGGACTTGTTGTGCAAACAATACTTTTTGTTTGTACAACTAATTGGGTAATAGTGGAGCTCAATGTCCTGGATTCTGTGGTGGTTTTTTTGATGTTGAGCTGTCAACGTTCGCCGTCATTATCCCTCTGAAACTGACCGTAACCTCAGGATTTAGTGCATGCGCAGATAAACTCGCAAATCCTGAAGTTGGGGTCAGTCGTTTCCTGCTCTGCCACAGGCTGCGCTGTGGAAACCCCCAGAGCCGCCAATCGGTGAAATCACTTGTTCTGACAAAAATGTAAGCTTTTCTTTGCTAATATCGCTGCTAAACTTTCCTTTGGCTTTGGGGAGACAGGAGGCGAGACACTTGCTGCAGAATATCACCCAGCCTCTGACCTGCTCTTGTAGCCACAATATTTATGTGGCTGGTCCAGTTAAGTTTCTGTTCAGTGGTGACCCCCAGGATGTTGATGGTAATGCCGTTGAATATCAAGGGCCGGTAGTTAGACTCTCGTTTGTTGGAGATAGTGATTGCCTGGCACTTGTGTGGCGCGAATGTTACTTGCCACTTATCAGCCCAAGCCTGAATGTCGTCCAGGTCTTGCTGCATGTGGGCATGGACTGTTTCATTATCTGAGGAGTTGTGAATGGCACTGAACACTGCAATCATCAGCAAACATTCCCACTTCTGACCTTATGATGGAGGGAAGGTCATTGATGAAGCAGATGAAGATGGTTGAGCCTGGGACACTGCCCTGAGGAACTCCTGAAGCGATGTCCTCGGGCTGTTGATTGACCTCCAACCATCACAACCAGCTTCGTTTATGCTGGGTATGACTCCAGCCAGTGGAGAGTTTTCCCCTGATTCCCATTAACTTCAATTTTACTTGATGCCACACTCGATCAAATGCTGCCTTAATGTCCAAGGCAGTCACACTCTTCTCACCTCTTTTGTCCCTGTTTGGACCAAGGCTGTAATGATGTCTGGAGCCGAGTGGTTCTGGCAGAGCCGAAACTGAGCATCAGTGTGCAGGTTATTGGTAAGTGCCATTTGATGGAAGATGTCATTGACAATGCTATCATTTTGATGCTGATGAGAGTAGACTGAAGGGACTGTAATTGGCTGGATTGGATTTGTCCTGCTTTTTGTGGATGGGACATTCCTGGGCAGTTTTCCACATTGTTGGATAGATGCCGGAGTTGTAGCTGCACTGGAACAGCTTGGTTCGAGGCTTCATCTCTAAGCTTTGGCAATGAGTATCAACAGGCTATTGGAGATGAGGCTAATTGTCTGATAGTCCAGCCTCACAGGCAATGTAACTTGGTATAAATCATAATTGCCTGTCTCATGCTTTCCTGTCTCAACCTCTCTATGTTCCTATATGTGCAATGTTTCCCTACATTACAATGATGGCTACATTTTGAAAGTACTTCATTGGCTGTGAAGTGCTGTGCGACGCCCGAGCTAATGAAAGGCACTAGATAAATGCAAGGTTTTTTTGTCCATCTTTTGTCTGTTTGCCTGTCTTTTCCCGATATTGCTCAATATTTTACTTTCAGTAATGTGGGTTGGGACAGCAATTATTTTGAAATGTGCAAGTAAATTCTAAATGAATTTTAATGTAACAGCAGAGATTATTCATGTCACCAGTTACCATTACAAAAGGATTCCATTAGCATGACTAACGGTTACATATATCGATGGGTTGACACAGCAAGCACTTCATTTTGTCTCCATTAACCTTGGTTTTCTTGTCTCCTTCTGCCATGATGGATCAAATGTAGCATTTCTTGTTAAAGTTGGTAAGAATAGCACCTGTAGTTATTTTGACTTTCCTATTGCTGAATTTTAATACGATTGATGGTCCTAAAATTCTCCAGTAGATGAATCAATTAACAAAGGGGTCCAGCACCTTGTAACTGCAGATACCCAAGGTTATTGAGCAATGGGCACTACAGTTTGACAATTGCCTGAACTGAGAGCTGCTTCATTTCCACCTTGAGTTCCGTGTTGGTAGAATGAAGCGACTTCCCTCGTAATCTAAAATCCATGGGCAGTGTCTGTGTCTAGGGAGAGTGGTTAGCTTCAGTACATTGCAGGTTGCCTTGAAAGGCAAAAATTGTATGGGTAACCAGTTAGTGCAGTAGACCCGACCTTCCTGTATTGGAAACACCGAAACCCTACCTTGAGCAAAGTCTTCTATATCTACTGAAAATGCGATGATGGCAAAGTTAAGGAGCCAAAAGTGTTTTTTTTCAATGGATTCTGCCCCTCAACAGACCTTGCTCTACTGTAAAAACCACTCACTATAAACAAAGATAACCACACCCCGCGGGTCGTTTCTCCACTTCTAACCATTCCCTTCAACTTTTCTCCCCTGCCCACAACCCCCTTATCTCTGAGAAGCTCATTAATTTCAAAATAGAGGTCACCCATTCAGCTGATCTTTCCTCTCCTCCCTCCCCATCTCTAATCTCCTCCAGCCCCACAACCCCCTGAGATGCCTGCGCTGCTCTAATTCTGCCTTTTTGAGCATCCCTGATTATAGTCGCTCAATCATTGATGGCCGGGCCTTCTAGGGCCTAAGCTCTGGAATTCCCTCTCTAAACCTCTCCACCTCTCTCTCCTTTTAAGACGCTCCTTAAAACCTACCTCCTTTGACCAAGCTTTTGGTCACTTGCCCTAATTTCTCCTTGTGCAGCTCAAACTTTTTGCCTCAATACTCCTGTGAAGTGCCTTGGGATGTTTTGCTGTTAAAGGTGCTATATAAATGCAAGTTGTTGAGTTCTCCCCCTATCACCCCACCCATATCATTCATCACCATGAGACCCACCTCTTGCTGCCTTGACCCCATTCCCACTGAACTAACCCCAACTTCCCTTCTTGACCCCCATTCCAACTGACATTTTAAAGGGTTCCCTCTGGGGGATTTCTCTCCCCACTCTCCCTTTCAAACCCCCTTCTCAGAAATAAATCCCACCCTAGCCCTCTATCCTTGAAAACTAGCACCCCAATTCCAACCTTGCTTGCATCCTTGACCATGTAAGTTGTCACCTTCCAAATCCATGCTCGTCTCTTCAACTCTGTTTGAATCTCTCTCCAATTTGATTTCTGACCCCCCCCATCTCCCACCCCACCGCTGAAATGTCCCCAATCAAAGCTGCAAATTAGATTCACTGCCTGGTGCATTATCCCTCCTTGGGCTCTCTGTGGCCGCTGACCATACCATCTCCTTCCAGTGCCTCTCTCCCATTGACCAACTAGATGAGTCTCACTTGGTTCCACTCCTACATGCCCAATCGTAGCTGAAGTGTCTTCGTCAGTGGCCTCTGAAGTCTCTCCTTTCCCCCACCGTTACAAGCTGCACCTTGATATCATCCACAGACATGGCTCACCTTCCACCTGTGTGCTAATGACTCCTAGTTTTCCCCCTCCACCTCTCCCAACCTTTCCATTGCATCCGTGCTGTCCGACTGCTTGTCCGGAATCCAGTCTTGGCTGAGCTGCAGTTTGCTCCAGCTGAAAGCTGGAAAAACAAGAGCTATTATCAGCTCACACCACAAATTAGCCTGGTTACCGACTCCGTTTGTTTCCCTGGCTACTGTCTGCCGTTGAGCGAGATTGTTTCCAACATCTTTTCATTGACAAAGACTTGTCTACCTCAATTTCTGTAAAATAGCTTGCCTCTGTCCTACCTCAGCCCATCTGGTTTCCAAACCATCATACGTGCCTTTGTTGCCTCCAGACATGACGATTCCAGCGCTCTCATGCCTGCTCCCCATTCTCTTTCCGTAAACTTAAGCTCATCCAAATTCTGCTGTACCAATTATGTCCCTCTCTCCCTTCACCTCTGTCACTGTCCAAGATTGGCTTTCAGTCCCTCCAAACCTGTGTTTTGAATCCTTTTGTGGACTTGCTATTCTTTGTCTTTGGAGAAGCTCCACAAGCATTGCAACCCTCCCCTGAGCTCGCCACTCATTTTAACTCCTGCATTTGTGTATTTACCCCACGATTGGTGGCCGTACCTTCAGGCAGCAAGGCCCCAACCTTGAACTCCCTCCCGAAAACCCCTCTGCTACTCCAGTCCCCTTCCTTCCTTCTCTTTTTAAGTCCCTCTGTAAATGCCACCTCTGAGCAAGCTTTTGGTCACCCTTTTATAATCTCTCCTATTTGAGAGACTTGCGTTTATGGAGTGTCTTCCACGACCTCTGGACGTTACAAAGCATTTTACAGGCAACAAGGTGTATTTGTGAAGTTAAGTCACAGATGTCTTGTAGCAAGAACTGTGTTCCAATTTTGAATTGATTTGTAAACGATTTGAAATGGGATAAGGCTCGACTGCCTCCCTTCAACCCCACTCCCGCCCCCTGTCCCCAGCAGAAAAACGTGTGGGCTCAAGCTTCGGCTCGAGTTGCTCCTATTCTTTAGGAGCAACTAGTTTAGTATGGCGTATCTTAGAAATTGCAATTCTTGACATTTAGTTTGCTCCAGTTCTAGTGAGTTAGAATAGTTTTGTTTTAGAACAGTTTTTTTTTCAAAAGGGGCATTACCAGCTATTTATGCCTGTTTTGCAAGTTTAGGTGGCAAATACTTACTCCAAACTAACTTCGAATGGAGTAAGTGTCGATTTTTGTATTCTCAGAAAAACCTTGCCTACATTTTAGGAATTGGGCGCAGGGAGTGAGAGATGGAGGGGGGGGGAAGTTCTGGCATTTTACAAAGCAATAAACACTTCACTTTTACCAATAAAGAGCCATCATCAATAATAAATGATAGATAAATCAATAAATAAAGAATTAAAAGTTTCTACTTGCCTGCTGCAGCATCGGGAGCCCTCCAACAGCCTGCCGAAGAGGCGTTCAGGCGGGGCCCACCCCCGAGATGCTTGTCGGGTGGGCTCCGCCGCCGAGGAGGTAAAGGCAGGCAGGCCACGCGGCCCGGGATAGGAGCGATGTCCCTTAGCCTGGGATAGGGTTGTCGCCCGGAGACAGGACGCGCTGGGAGGGCCAGGAGCTGCTGCCGGCACTGTGTTTGGTGCAGGGCTGTAGCTCCGCCCCCTGCAGCGCCGCGCTGAGCTGTAAACGGGCCTACAGATATCGGAGAATCGCGAGGTAAGTATTTGGTGCTTTTTCAGTTCTACAAATTAGGCGGGTCTTTCCGAGATGCGCCGTTCTACCGGGGGTCCGAAACTTGGGCCATGTTAATGAATAGTTAGCCCAAACATCCATTGTTAAATATTGGAACCATTCTATTACCTCCGTCACCCCCAGCACTTGAGAATTCAAAATCTGTTCCCTAAGAACTCCTTCTTTTGAAGTAGCAGAGACCGAGCTGGTGTTACTGCCTGAAGGATAGCAGAAATGAGATTGCTGCTGTGAGCCAGTTCATCTTCCTGTAATATGGACACGTCCTTGGAACCTGTGGAAGGACAGTCTGTCGATTCCCTTGCTGACAGTATGCTTGTCTCGACAGGATAATTTACACTGAAGGTTTCTCTGCTGAGATCCCGAGGCGAGCTTGACTAAAGGACTAGTCTGTGGAAAAATAATGCAGTCCAACCAATTTATTTGATTCCTTTTTAGCCTACTGTCCTTGTATGGCACTTACAGATGTGCTTTTTTCGGTGTGTTGTACACTTGCCGTCAATGAAATTGAGGTGGTGAATTTTCTTTTGCTCCAGCAATATAATACAAATCATCAAATTGTTCATGTTCAATGATGTGGGTTTTCTACACTTGCTACTAATGTAGTTGAGTTTGTCCAATCCAAGTAAATGATAACCATGTTTTAGCCAGCTGAATAAGCTTTGATGGGGTCTCTCTGTCTCTCCCGACACACAGGGGCAGTACACTGTAGAGTTTCAAAACTCGATCGTCAAAGAGAACATTAATAAAGACTAGAATAATTTTGTTCATGTTTATTAAAACTAGGTGTGTTGTTAAAGCAACACTAACGTTATACCTCAGAACTGTCATAACCCATTACTGGGGAGTTTATTAGCATCATATAACAAATTATATTACAGCCATATTTTTTTTTATAATAAAGTAATTGTCTCATTTGAACATCCGTGAGATGAAGGCATGTGTAATTGTTCGTTGCTGCTTGTGCAATTCCTTCTTAACCCTATTACTGTGCTGACTTTGATTTATCCTGTAAAAGTAAGGTTATCCATATTAGTAATGCATTTTATTATTGATTGTTGTGTAACTATTACCTGCCGGCCTTACTGAAGAATGACTGCTCTCAGCTTTCAGAGGGCAAGATCTTTATTGTACAGTAGTACATCACCTGCCAATTACTTTGGCTGAGTGCTGTGACAACAGTGTAATTCAGAGCTGGATTCCTTGACCCCCATGGCACTTGTGATGGAGTTTTCATTAATTCAGCCGTAGCGAAGTGCCCATTTTCTCAATGTTATGCTTTTATCTCCAATGCAGGCCGTGAAAAAAATAACACTCTTCTGTATTCAACAGCTACTGATTTGCTTCTGGCCTGGAACCCTATTTGCCTCGGTCTGGTGGAGGGAGTCATTGGGAAGATTCAGCTTCATACAGGTAAGGTTCCACTGAAGGGAAATCGGAGTAGGCTATACGGTCCCTTGAGCATGCCCTGTCATTCAGTAAGATAATGGCTGGTCTTCTACCTCCACTCCACTCTTTCCTGCCCCATCCCCGTATCCCTGGATACCCTTTAATATCCAGAAATCTGTCCGTTCCTGTCGAATATCTTTACTGACCACATCCCTCCAGGGTGGAGAATTCCAAAGATTCACAACCCTTCAATGAAGACATTTCTCATCTCCGTCCTAAATGGCCAAGTAGTAGGAGATGGATTTTGTTAGAATTAGGGGCCTTAAGACATGAAATCTGCTCAATAAATCACATTTTTAGCTGAATAAATTTTATTTGAGACATTTAACTGTTTTTCTGTTGACTGAAAATGTAGAATCTGTGACTGAGCAATGGTCACTAATTGACCTTTCCCAATCTTGTAATATAGCTGTAAAATGGTTCAGTGTATGTTGATGTAACGTAGGAATGACAACTGATTCACTCACTGATTTAACTCGACATTATTCCAGTGAGTGTTCTACAAACATTAACTGCTTCCATTAAATAGATTAGATTGTGATCTGAAATGAGCTGAGGTGCCATAGCATGAGTATAAGATTGTATCGTGTGTTAATGTCTGGTCCTTTTTGGCAATCTGATCACAATCTCTTATCAGTGAATGATAAACTTTATACTCTCTCTCTTTCTGAATTAGTATTATCTATAAAATTCTCCTCAGGGCACAGTGACTGACTTAATTAATAAAGGCACTGCTCAGTGTCGCGATGACCCATACAGATTTGGGTTCAGTTCCCAGTCTGTGTTCCATGAGCGAATCTCTGAGGAGGAAGCTGCAATTTGCCTCCATATTCCTAGGCTAAGGAGCGGTGGTGGGGAAGGGGGGGAGGAGGGAAAAGGCATGGTTCTTGCTGCTGATTAAGGCCCGGGGTGGGGGTGCTATGTAATATCACATACATGCTGATTAAGGCAGGGCCAGACTCCATTGTGCTGCCCTAATAGTTAAATAGCCTGCAGCTCGGCCTCGCATGCCTGTCGAAATCTCGACCTCCGATAAATGACACAGCCACTTTCAACTCTGGCAGAAGTTTCTTTAATTTACTTGCTAGCAAAGGAAAGGTCACACTCAGTCAATGGCTAAGTGAACACCTTCGAAATAGTACAGTTTCACGAGATATTTATACAGTAAAACCCAATTTATGGCCTCTCCCTGTGTATTGGCTCTGTCTCGCAGTCAGTGAATACAGATAGTTAATTACTACATCCTTGTCCTGACATGGTTTCCAGATATTTCCTTTTTGTCAGGGTTATTAGCTGGCCAGCCGGCCATTACTCGATGAGTGTGGTAGTGAGGTTGGTCAAGCAAGACTTTACCTTTTGAAATCCATGCTGACTATTCATTATTATATCCTTGGTTTCTAGATGTTCTTCTGTTTTTCTCCTTTCGTAGGGATTCCATTATTTTTCCTACCACCGATGTTCAGCTGACTGGTCCATAATTCTCGAGGCATGTTCTATCCCCCTTCTTAAATATAGGTACAGGTACAATGTCTGAAATCCGTCAATTTCAGGGCAGAGTCCGTGCCAATTTTCGGGTTTTGCCGGATTTCTGACCTCTGTTGGCACTGCTCGCTGTCCGCCGATTCCTTCCGTTCCTCGCTGCCCGTGGCTCCCAGGTGCTGCATTTTTTTACCTGTTTCCTTGTCCCTCGCTGCCCGATGGCGTCAGCTTGGCCACCTCTAAAATGTCCGGTTTTCTGACAATTCTGGTTTTTGGAATTCTGGATTTGGGGCGTTGTACCTGTATTACGTTAGCTATCCATCAGTCCTCTTGCAATACACCCCTTTTCTGACATTAAATATGTGCAGTAATGCCTCTGCTATCTCTTCCCTAGATTCTTTTAAAATGAGATTTAAAATGAAAGTTAATTTTTTTATAACCAGTCAGGAGGTCCCCAATACTTGGAGCCTGAATGAATTGTTGAAAGATAAATTTGCTGACTAATTATCCTTATTTCTGACATAAGAACATAAGAATTAGGAACAGGAGTAGGCCATCCAGCCCCTCGAGCCTGTTCCGCCATTCAACAAGATCATGGCTGATCTGGCAGTGGACTCAGCTCCACTTACCCGCCCGCTCCCCGTAACCCTTAATTCCCTTATTGGTTAAAAATCTATCGATCTGTGACTTGAATACATTCAATGAGCTAGCCTCAACTGCTTCCTTGGGCAGAGAATTCCACAGATTCACAACCCTCTGGGAGAAGAAATTCCTTCTCAACTCGGTTTTAAATTGGCTCCCCTGTATTTTGAGGCTGTGCCCCTCGTTCTAGTCTCCCCGACCAGTGGAAACAACCTCTCTGCCTCTATCTTGTCTATCCCTTTCATTATTTTAAATGTTTCTATAAGATCACCCCTCATCCTTCTCAACTCCAAAGAGTAAAGACCCAGTCTACTCCATTCGGTTAATCATGCAATGTTTGGTCTCCTAAATTTGAACCCTGCTGTTGGCAATTATTTTGCTTGGTCTTATTCTGTTAATTGTTTATGTATAGTAAAGCAGAACTGGGGACATCTGGGACTCTCAATCGTTCTTGAAGTTAGTCTTTGAATAACCTGTTTTCTTCCTCATACCTTCATCGCAAATTGTCTAAATGTGGGGATTTCTTTTGATTTTTAACTAGACTTCCTCTTCCCGCATGTCGTGTTATCGGAATCCAGTCAGAAATGAGAATATTCTTTTTAGTTCCTTAAACCTGATGAAATCATTAATTAAAGCCCAGTTTCCATCTCTTGGGTTCATTGTTTCATTATGCACAATTTCTGCTTTGCACCCACTCTAAAGTTGCAATGTCAATCCAGAGTTGGGACCCCATCCGGTTCCAGATGGAGACTTTTTCAAGAAGGTAGTTTCTCAACCCTTGGGTCTGACACCATACGGATGTGACTCCTGGATGGCCTACCAGGGGTTAAAGTAAATGGACGTTTCTGCCCATGAACTCAAAACCTTCACGGTTTAATAATTGAGGAGCGATCTGCTCACGTGTGTGACCATGCTTGCACTGGAAAATTGACATTCCTGTCATTCACTGTAAACGGGGTACAACCTGACTGGTACTAACACTGCAGCTCATGGGTCTCTGCATGTGCAGCATCAGTAACTGTTCTGTCCCTGAACAATGTTGGTGGTTAAAGGTTTGGCATGCCTGGCATTCATTTTAACTTCATATCTGTGAAGTCATCAATACAAATATTGTTGCTTTTGCACCCTGACCTTGCTGGTCCTGTATCTCTTCAGATCACCTGGAGTGACTGATGTGCTCACGTGCTGAGAGAAATCCACCCAGTGTACTGATGAGAGTGGCAGTGTTAATGAGGGCTCTGTACAGCCTTTCCGTGTTTAAGAGTAATGCACCTGGTGAGGTTGCATGAGTTTCTACTGTAATATAAAATAAGCTGATGTATGCAAACAGCTAGGTCCAGACAGCATCCTGCTGAGAGTGCCTTAGGAAGAAGCTGAAATCGATATGCACAGCTGTCCACAAATGGTTTAGTTGAAATTCCAAAACCATTTTGCTGTTTATCCAACAACAACTTGGGCTAGAAATTTGACAGGTTTGCGCCCGTTTTACTGCCAGGCTGAAGCGGTATATATTTTTTTGGCGATTAAACGAGTCGCGGAACATTTTGCGCCCGGCTTCTGAGTGGCAAACCTCTTGCTCGGCCTCACCACTCACAGGTGATGCGGGTCTGGGTGTGACACTGAGGACTGTAGGGTCCAAGATCGAGATCATCAATTGCGCGTGGGCATTGACCGCCTCTGGTTTCGCGGCTCGCACCAACGATCTGCGACATGCCCGCGGATAGTGCCGCAATGCTTGCGGGAATCCGGCCCAAGACCTCCAGGAGCTGTCTGGTGAGCTGGATGCTCTCCCTGGACAGTGCCACCATGTCCAGGTGTGCGTCTTGCTGTCTGACTTTGTCGACTCGCCCTCCGGAGAGACGGGATTCAACCCCAGTGGTGCCTTGCTGCACGCCACTTGTACCCGGGGCCTCGGATGGCTCAAAGCCTGAGTGTTTCTTCCTTGGATGAGCTATTGGCCGCAGCAAGAAGTGTCGGTGAAGAGGCCCCCACCCCCCCCGGAATAGGTTGATCAGTTTGTTCCCCCCATGGAGGTTCCTCGTCCTCGGGGTCGCCTTCGTCCCCCCTCTTCCACCCCCACATGACTGGCTGAGGTGGCGGCTTCCATTGGAGGATGTGGTGCATGCGACTCCTCATCTGGCAATAGAAAACAACAAATGAGTGGTTCGCAGCAGGAAAGGGGGCAGGGTGACATGAGTACGGTCACATAGCACAGGCTCATTTGAAGGACCGCCGCGACTGCATTGTATGTTGTTGAGAGACGCCATCACATTGCCCCAACCCTAGTCCACAGGCACGACATCAAATTGCCCCAACCCAGCCTGGGGATTTTGCAGGACTTGCCCTCACTTTCGAACGGGGGCTCAGCACCCCATGGGCAATTGCCCTCCCGAGGCACCGATCAGACCGGCCACTTGTTCCTCCAGGTCTGTCAGGGGCATGGTTCTGGGTGGGCCGCTGCCTGTCTGCAGCTGCTCCCGGTGATTGTGGGACATCTTTCCCTGCAAAGATGATGATGGTTACCAGAGGGTCCATCTGCGCGCGCACACACACACACACACACACACACACACACACACACACACACACACACACACACACACACACACACACACACACACACACACACACACACGCACACACGCACACACGCACACACACGCACACACACACCAACGCACTTATACCATACTGTGTGCATTTAATACAGTTCTCTGTTTAATGGCCCTGGAAGTTGCATTGGATGCATGAAGACATCGAAGTGCAGAAACATCTTTTAAGACATCAGAAAGCAGTCTTAATAATGTAACCATCATTCATGACACACACTGTGCAACACTAAGCCTACCTATAACCAATATGCCAGATTTATAATTTAAGTCATGAAGGAGTGCATCAGTAAAAATATTATTTACTCTGATGACCCTGCGCAATGATCATTGAACCTCTTGTGGCACTGGGTGTGGGTCCTTCTGATGTCATCCACGAACGATGACATCTCCGACATGCTGGTCCAAAGATGCCCAAGAACTGTGGGGAGAGGTTTACTTGCACCCCTCCTGTTCAATTCTGGGGAAATTTTTAACCTTGGAAGAAACTTTCCAAACAACACTCGGAGCCCCAGCGGGCAGCTGACCTTCCCAATGCCTGCCCGCCCCCAACCAAGCCTCGGGCCATCTACCATCAATGGTGCTACTCGGCACCAAGCTTGCGGCCAACATCTCACCGTAGGCAATTAGGCTTATAGAGCTGTGCCTGGTCTCGTTGTCTCGGAACCCCTTGCCACTGGACCAAGACCTTGCTCAGCTAAGCCCGTGTGGTTGCCGGTGTGCAATGGTCACCCCACGTTAAAAGAACTCCCGCTCGGGCATCTTTCACTTCGCTAATGGACTCATTTTAAGAGTGGAAGCAAGTCTTCCTCGATTCCGAGGGACGGCCTATGATGATGATGATGAATTCCGCCCATTTCCTTTCCACAGCAGTGACCAAGACCTCTGTTTCACTACTAACCTTTCTGGCTCGCTGCCTGCTCCCATCTCCTTCCATCGTAAATGCAATCTAAAGATGTCTGATTCAGTCTTGGGTGTAGTGCACATGTGCGGGCGCTCCCTGACAGCTGACCAAAAACGTGGGAAGAAGAAAAGGCAACAAAAAATAAATCGGGGTAGCGGGGGGATTGCATGCGCACAAGGTCTGGGTTTTTTTCGATCGCAAATTTCGTGCAACGCCGGATTTATTGCTATCGCCAGTCACCATTTGGTGAATTTTGCTCGGACCGGCGATAACGGTACCCCCGACGCTAAAAATAAAATCTGCGATTATTGCCCAAAAACGGGTGAAATCGCTAAAACCTGAATTTCTCATCCCTTGTATTTATATAACGCCTTTAATGTAATAAAACATCCCAAGACATTTCACAGGAGTGTTATCCCCTTATACTTGCATGTGTCATTTGAAACAAAATATAGAATTGTCATCTCCACTTTATACCAAAGCATTTTTATTCTAAATCTAGCCCCGATTTACAATAAGGCTCTACCTTTTATTTTGTGCTTTTGGTGACGTTCAATCCAGATATTGACGTGCTTCCTGTTTGAAAATGACATAATTTGATCACTTGACAAAAAAGCATTTGAAAGATTTTCTTTACAATTTGCTGGTGATTCATGAATTGGACCCCTACCAGCTCTGCAGTAACATGTCTGCACTAAAATAAACTTTAAGCTCCAGAACCCCTGCTAACAGAACCTCTGCCAATAGTAATGAAGATTAGGTTGAAAAGAACAAGGCGGATAAAGATTGGAGAATAGAATCTAACAAGTGCTCAAACTACTCTTTACTGTGGCTATTAAGTAGTAATTGTTGCATTTTTGTGCAATTGTATGAAGCATTTATTAATTACTGTGTAAGACTGCCCACAGGCCAGTCTTAAAAGATTAAGGATGTAAGTATTTACACAAAGCATAAGCAATAATACTACATGAAGTCTGCCCAATAAAAGTAATCCAATTTTTGGAGCACCTTGATTCGATGTAAGTCCATATATAATTGTGGCTGGCAAGTTATTGATAGAATTGTAATTTTAACAATTCTACCACCAGTACCAAATGAAGCAACAACTTGTAATCAACTATTGATCATGCAGTAACCTTGCAATATCCAGCACTAACTTTAGATCAGCCAGCTTAATATTGATGGCAGATATGCTTCCATAATACTGGATTGAATTAATTCTTGCCTAGAAAAGTGAGTTAATTAAGGGAAGCCAACATGGATTTGTGACAGGCAAGTCATGTCTGATAAATTCAAGATAGTGCTTGGAGGGGGAAAACCTGTGGATGCTGCATATATTCATTTTGGATAAGGCGTTTGATAGTGATGCAATGTAAAATATATATTAAAGGGAGTGTGGCAGAACAGTCAGGAAGTAGTTTAAAAGGACAAACTACAATAATGCATGTTTTCTGACTGAAGGGATGTGAACATTGGTGTCCTCCAAGGGGATCAGTGTTGAGTTATATATCAATGTGGATAAATGTGAGGTTATCCACTTTGGTGGTAAAAACAGAGACACAGACTATTATCTGAATGGTGACAGATTAGGAAAAGGGAAGGTGCAACGAGACCTGGGTGTCATGGTACATCAGTCATTGAAGGTTGGCATGCAGGTACAGCAGGTGGTTAAGAAAGCAAATGGCATGTTGGCCTTCATAGCGAGGGGATTTGAGTACAGGGGCAGGGAGGTGTTGCTACAGTTGTACAAGGCCTTGGTGAGGCCACACCTGGAGTATTGTGTACAGTTTTGGTCTCCGAACTTGAGGAAGGACATTCTTGCTATTGAGGGAATGCAGCGAAGATTCACCAGACTGATTCCCGGGATGGTGGGACTGACCTATCAAGAAAGACTGGATCGACTGGGCTTGTATTCACTGGAGTTCAGAAGAATGAGAGGGGACCTCATAGAAACTTTTAAAATTCTGACGGGTTTAGACAGGTTAGATGCAGGAAGAATGTTCCCAATGTTGGGGAAGTCCAGAACCAGGGGTCACAGTCTAAGGATAAGGGGTAAGCCATTTAGGACTGAGATGAGGAGAAACTTCTTCACCCAGAGAGTGGTGAACCTGTGGAATTCTCTACCACAGAAAGTAGTTGAGGCCAATTCACTAAATATATTCAAAAGGGAGTTAGATGAAGTCCTTACTACTCGGGGGATCAAGGGGTATGGCGAGAAAGCAGGAAGGGGGTACTGAAGTTTCATGTTCAGCCATGAACTCATTGAATGGCGGTGCAGGCTAGAAGGGCTGAATGGCCTGCTCCTGCACCTATTTTCTATGTTTCTAACAGCAAAATGCCCCAAATATGGCCTTAAATATGCCCTCCAGAGGGAGTAAGTTGTCAGATTGAACTATGGACAAAAAGACTATTGACAATTAAAACCTTGACTACTCATGTGAAACAAGACATTCTGAAGCATAGGCTATTGTGGCCTCATGCCCAGAGATAGTTCAGTAGGAGATATAAATTGCCATGCTTTATTGAAAAAAATTATAGTAGATGGACCATTAGCATGATTGTTTCAGGTAATTGATTAAAAAAAAAAGTGAACTCTTCTATCACGTCACTTGGATTGGTCAACTGAATTGAGAAGGTTCTTTGGAAATTCATCATAGGCAGTCCCTCAATCGAGGAAGACTTGCTTCTGCTCTGTGAGTTCTCAGGTGACTGTACAGTCGATTACAGGAATTACAGTCTCTGATACAGGTAGGACAGACGGTGGTTGAAGGAAAGGGTGGGTAGGGAGCTTGGTTTGCCGCACGCTCCTTCCGTTGCCTGCACTTGTTTTCTGAATGCTCTCGGCTGCGAGACTTGAGGTGCTCGGCGCCCTCCCAGGTGCTCTTCCTCCACTTGGGGCGGTGTTGGGCCAGGGATCCCCAGGTGCCAGTGGGGATGTTGCACTTTATCAAGGAGGCTTTGAGGATGTCCTTAAAATGTTTCCTCTGCCCACCTGGGGCTCACTTGCCGTGTACGAGTTCCGAGTAGATGAGGATTCTTGTGATGACATTCCCAGTGGCCGACAGTAGGGAGATTCCTCTGTAGTTACTGCAGTCGGACTTGTCACCTTGAAGATGGTCACGATTACGGCATCTGAGATCTCCTGGCATGGTCGTCTCCTTCTGGATAAGAGAGGTGAAGTCATGCACTCAGGCCATACTTTAGTGCCTTGGCAGGGATTCCATCAGCTCCTGATACCTTGTTCTTGAGCTGATGGATGGCCTTTTCTACCTCCTGCAGGGCTGGCGTTTTGCTGACATGGTAGCAGGTCGCATGCTGTGGGATGGAGTCGAGGGCATTCGTGTCAAAGGCAGAGTCGCAGTTAAGGAGATCTTCGAAGTGCTCCTTCCAGCGGGCACTAACTGCCTCAGTGTCCTTAAGGAGTGCCTCTCCGTTCCTGGCCAGCAATCGGGTTGGGCCTTGGGTGGCCTTGACTGCACTGAGGAATCCTCGCACGTCATGGTTGTCGGCCAGCTGCTGGAACACCGCTTTCTCCACCCACCATCTGTTCTTTAGGTCGCGGGTTTTTTGTTGGACCTCGGCCTTCAGCCGTCTGTAGAGCTGTTTTGCTGCTCCCGAATTGGGTTGCTGCTTTAAGTTCAGAAATGCGCTGCGCTTGCGGATTATTAGCTCCTGAATCTCCTGGTTATTCTCGTCAAACCAGTCTTGGTGTTTCTTGATTGAGTGACCGAGCGTCTCTTCGCAGGCCTCGAGGCAGACTTTGGAAATTAAGGTTACGTTAGATGGTGTTTTTGACACCAAGTTTAGTTTTTGGTTTTCTTCATTTTTCTTTAGTTCTCCGTCCTTTTAGTATCTGTCTAGTCTGTGTAGATAGGTGTCTCTGAGAAGAGGAACATACATTTATTTAAATAAATAAATAAATAAATTAAATAAACAGATCAAATAAATACATCATACAGGGTGGTCACCAATATAATTGTCCTCAATGCCGGGGCTATCTGCTGCCTCCTCCTCGTCGCCCTGCTGGAACTCCTGCAGCCACAGTCCTCTGGCCGGCCGCTCCTCCCAACAGCGCTCCCTCCGGGGGTGGTGGGGCGGGCAGGTGGGCCGCGTCCCCGGGCCCTGCTCATTGTTTGGGGCCGCCTCCCACCCCTCAACCTCGGCCCCTCCCTACCCCACCGACCTCTGGGCCCACCCACCGATTTCGGGCCGCCTCTCCCCCACCACTGACCTCTGGCCACCCCCTCCCCTCATCCGGCAAAATCCCTTATTCAGCACAGGCCAGGTCCAGAGAGTGCGGGATAAGGGAGATTCAACCTGTTAAAGTTTGTCCGAGATCCAGGATGCTAAGATTTAAGGCAGTCTATTCAAATAAACTTGGCAGCCCACAAGGTGGATTTACCCAGGAGCAGAGTGTACAGACACGTTCGATACCCCAACATCCCAGAAGACTAAAGCCATTGTCTGAGGAAGGTGAGCCAACCAGCTGAACCGCACCAACTTCTGAAGGCAAGTTCGTACAAGATCTGGAAACGCAGCTAGTATCAAGCAATATAGACTTTAATCGAATCAATAGACTGGTGATCTGATGCTGTTAACTTGTCAACTATCTAATGAGTCTTCTCCTAAATTAACCTCCCGAATCTCAACTGTAAATTGATGATCAGCAACCCAGCTAATGCTGAATTACTTTGCTCAAACAGAAGTTGCCCATGTAACTTCTGTTCATTTTGTTAATACTACGCACTAATGATTTGCATATTCAAATATTTAGTGCTACTAATGATTATTCTGAAGTTAAACATTTATTTCTTTGATTAGGCAAGAAAAGATTTGCTGTGCCTCACTGCTTTAACCCCTGACCCCCCGACCCCCACTGCTAACTAGCACGTTAACACTTGGTGTAGGCTCGCATGCAAAGAATGCCCACTTTGGGAAGGTAAACAGAGATGCTTGCAGCTGTGAAACTGAACTATATTGCGTACAAAACGGCAAACTGAACCATGGCATGATCAATAAGTGGATTTTTGCTTTCCGGGTTTAGAGGGCATGTTGAAGTCTGGGCTCCCCTGCCAACAACTTTGCTGATTTTAAAAACTGCTCATTAACGGTTTCTATAGCAGACAGAGTCTCTTATTCTCTGAAACTTGCATCTTTATTTGCGGTTGTGTTTGGGTTAATATAACTTGGACCGAAGCATTTATTTTGAATTGCGGTCCATTGCTTATTGGAGAACACAGAATGCCCATGAAATTTTCCTGCCACCTTGAACAACACAAAATAAAACCCTAAAGACCACTGTACAGGCTAAAACTACTATTTGGGTTTATTTACAAACAAATAAAACAGAAGCAGCAAGATAAGCAAACTACTATAGAGTAATCATATTTGTACGACATACACAAACTATACTGATTTTTTAAAAATCCATAATTCTCTTTCTTGGTAAGCTCCGAGGCAATCATGACATTATTTGAAGTTTCTTACTGTGAGCCCTATTCATTATGTTTAGAGGCATGCAGAATAGAAAGCTGAAGTGACTGGCCTCCTATTTAGATGTTGGACTCCTTTGATGTAGATGCAGACCCTTTGAAGATGGTCTGCTCAGTGGCGCCCCCATCTGCGAGGAAACACCAGCTGCAAGTCGGGGGGTATAAGAGGAGGAGCATGTCACTTCAAGGTGCAGCGTGAGCCATTCGAGGAGGGCAACTGAGTGACATCACCAAAACCCAGGTCGCCGATTGGAGCGTGGGCAGCAGCTTTGGCAGGGCCCAGGTACAGCAGAGGTGCGGCGAGAGATCGTGGCGGTGGTGCGGCAAATGACCGGAGCAGAGAGAGATCGGGGCCCAGGAGAGGCCAGGTGCCAGCTCACACTGCGATATGTGTGCGCACTCTGTCGGTGCAGCAGAGCTGGTCTCCAGTCGTCTTGGCTAATCCTTGCCACTGGAGTAAGACCGAACTCTGTCAAACCGTGTAGTGGCTGGTGTGCAACGGCCACCACACTTTTGTTTAAAAAAAAAAAGTAAATCCACGCACAGGCATCTTTCACCCTTCACTATGTAATTCGTGTCCTTCATCGAAACACCTGTGAACTCATCCCTTTTTGGTGTGGAAGCAAGTAATCCTCGATACGAGCGACCGCCGATGAGAAGCAGATGTGCTCAGCATTTGTCGAGAAACATCACATTAAGCAGTCGGTTTAATAGCTAAAATCATGTCTCCTTACAACGTCTCCTTACTGCTTTTAACGACCAGCAACGATTGGAAATTACATTATTAAGCTTTGATCAGAAAGATGAATTCACACAAAGTAGCATTGCAGTCAATGCATGGAAATGAATTGTGAGCCATGTTTTAAGTATCCAGTTGTAGATGTGAAGCAAAAATACATGTCAGACATCCACATTGAATAAGTTGCTTATTGCATTGCAGTCAATTATCCTGTGTATAGCTAAGTTTGCCATCGGGCAAAGAAAATTTCTTCATAACTCTGAAATGCCGCTGCCTGGTGGCCATTTTTAATATGGAATCAACTTAATTATTTAAAATCAAGTATAAAGCATTACTAATTTTGTCTTTGGTCCCTTTTGAGTCCATTTAGTTGTAGTTTCCCTGTTTATTGTGTGTAGTCAGCAACACCTGGAAGCAAACCAGCTAGCCTTGCAGATGAAAAATGTGCCGTTGATTTTCTGCCTGTGATATGAACAAGCCTTAATGTAAAATGGTTACTTTCATTTTTAGATTTAAAAACTTATAACATTTGAATCGGTTGGTAGCGCTTTATTTTTGGAATATAATGAATACCGACTGATAAGCTCCTGTTTCCCTCGGTGCGAGATCATTCAATTGCAACACTTAAATGCAAGCCACGCACTGCACATTTTTAGACCTAAATCAGTGTGCAGCGATGTGTCACCAAGCCGCTTGCTAATGCATGCTAATGTTCATGAATACCCACCTCAATGTAATTGTTTCCAACGCATTTCTATTAAACCTGCTCTTAGTGTTGTGTATGTGTATGTACATGTGTACGTGTATATGTGTATATTTGATTTGCAGTGTGCCCTTTCATGCTGTGAGGAATAATTGCTAATGAAATGCCCTCAGCCTTTTTTTTTAATAATTTGTATTGCATTATTTTACAATTATAACTGCAGATTTCCATCGAAGAATCAAGTCATTCCTAACTCAACAGGGTGGTAGCAGTAGACTGTGGTTGAAATTAGAGAGTTATATCTTTTATACCCCTGTTAATGCTTTTGGGACCTTGTGTACAGCAACTTAAGCATACTGCAATACTTCAGTTCTGAGCTGATGCTGTTGGTCTTGTGTTGGCACCAGCATAACTGCAACCTGGTTTCTCAAGCGCTTACTTTTTAATCCCCTCTTCCACTTCGCATTATAAATCATTTTATGGCTGTTATTACTGTGATGTAGCTGACACTGCACCAATAACAGTGAGCCAGGAGGTTCACTAAATCCTGGAATCCTATTATCTTTGTAAACTTGTATTTACTCTGTACAGCCACCAGAGGGTTCATCCCCTGGAGTACCAAGGGATCCCATAATCCCTTGGAGCGCAGGTATTTAAGGAGGCCTCACAGGTTGGAGAGGTACCCTGGAGACCTGTAATAAAAGACTACGGTCACACTTTACACTTTGAGCTCACAGTGTTCAGTCTGACTCTTTCTCCATACACAACACCTATGTTCCAGTTTGGACTGTTTAACTTCATTATATTGTTTTGGTCATTTGTCAGATACCTGCCTTAAACTTTAATTTCCATTTTATATAGATTTAGCACTAATGGAGTATCTTTGTTCAAAAACAACAACTTGTATTTATATAGTGCCTTTAATGTAGTTGAAAGTTCCAAGACGTTTCATAAGAGTAGTACAAGACACACAAATTGACACCGAGCCATAAGGAGAAATTAGGGAAGGTGACAAAAAACTTGGTCAAGAAGTAGGTTTTAAGGAGCGTTTTAAAGGAGGAAAGAGGGGTTTAGGCAGAGAATTCCACAACTTATGGAACAAAGTATGGCCACCAATGGTTTGAGCGATTATAATCAGCGATGCTCAAGAGGACAGAATTAGAGGAGCGCAGACATCTAGGGAGGCGAGGGTGGGGGATTGTGGGGCTGAAAGATTCGAGATATGGAGGGATTTGAAAACCAGGATGAGAATTTTGAAATTGAGGCGTTGTTTAACTGGGAGCCAATGTAGGTCACTGAGCACAGGGGTGATGGGTGATCGGAACTTCTGGCATGAATTATGTAGTTTTAAACAAATACATAAATTAAACATCTGTCTCCTGGTAAACATGTGATGCCAACATGTTTTCAGTTCTTGTGAGCAGGCTTGAGGGAGGGGCCACCACATCTCTCTTCTCTCTCGCCTCTTTCAGCCTTCCCCAGTTTAAAAAAAACGCTTGAGGTGAAAACCTCAACACCTGCATAATCTATATATATCTAAAGAGGTAGCCTCATTGTAATGCCCAAACTACTTGAATTTAGAATTTAAAAAACATGTCATAGGTCATTCTATTGCATGCCATGATGGTAAATTTGCTGCACATGTCCAGATGAGAAAGGGAGGGAGGGAGGAAGCAGGTCATGGATGACTGAATGTTAGAGCTAAGCATACAAATAATAGATCTACTAGGCAATCTACATTTTGAGTCTTTAAATTGGTTCATGAAGCAATATTGCAGGGAAGGTTCACCAGAAACCCTGTAATCCTGAAGCATACCCTGGCATTTGGCAGTTCCTAAAATCAAAACTAAATAGACATGTACTTCCCCCTTCCTATTTTAGGTTTAAATGGGTCAAAAGCTATCAAGTGTTGGGATGAGTGCAATCGCAGCTCTGGTGGGAATTTTGCTGGGCTTGACCATTCGGCATTGCAGTTGTTGCTGGCTGTCGAGTTGTCATGTGATGTACTTTTTAAGAAAAAAAATGAACTGGAATTCTTAAATGCATATCTTGCTGGAGTATCTGATTAGTAGAAACAGATGCAGGGAAAGCATCACAGCAGTGTTTCGGTTGCGATAATTGAGTAATAAAAACTGTCTCGCAAAGTGAATAGGACGGGTACCGCCATCTGGACCTGTCTTTGCCTACTCAGTGATTGACTGAAGATCTCCTGCTTTGGTTAAGTGCTGTGCTGTGCAGTTACGGAGAGAATTGCAAACTTGAAGCAAAAGAAGCCTGCCGAAATTCACAGACCCTCCGAATTCAAGAAAAGCTGAACCGGGATATATATGCAACGAGATTGTCGAAGGCAAAATACTGCGGATGCTGGAATCTGAAATATAAACAGGAAATGCTCGAAATACTGAGCAGGTCAGGCTGCATCTGTGGAGAGAAACGGAGTTAACGTTTCAGGTCGATGACTCTTTGTCGTCGTCATGTTTTGTGCTCGCCCAGGCATCATCGGCATTGACCAGAGTTCTGACGATACATGTCTGGTTCTGCACCAAGAGGAAGTACTTTTTAACCTGTCCACAACAGGAACACATGGCATGCAATGAGAATGTTATTTAATTATCATTGATTCCGTACATGTATCTATTGTGTTCGACTGTTGTGAGCCAGCTCTAAACCTTACGATCATATTTTTAACTGCACCTTCAGCACAATTTTTGTTTGGATATGTTGCTTTCCTTTGCTTAAAAAAAAAAAGTACTTTAGTGTTTGTATTATGTATTTTTTTTTTATTCAGCAATTTCTTAGCTAAAATACTTTGCAAGGCATGGTGGTTTCGGTGCTCATGTGATGCCCAGTGCCATTGAGCAGGTCATGGATTTGAGTTTGAATCATACTTCACTTGGTTCCTGATTTTTGAGACATTTTAAACCGGGAGGCTTTGACATCTGTTGGGGGAGGTGGGGGGAGAAGCAAATGGTGTCCAGGTGACTTCTTAGTTTCTCCACAGAGCCAGTGTATGTCCACAGCACAAATCTCCAACATTTGATATTAAAATGGTACTCGATGATTGAAGCCAAAAGATTGTCTGGTGTTGGAAGTGTCACTGATGGTATGACCACAAGTTAAAATGTTCTGTTGCAGGGCAGTGAGAATGTCACATTGTATGTGACTCGAGTGTTCTTTATTGACGAAGTTTGGGGGATATTCCTTTGCTTCAACACTGGTAAACCTCCAGCTGAGTGAAGTATTGACCCAAAAATGGGGAGTTGACAAAGTGAAGAGTATTTAAGAACATAAGAAAAAGGATCAGGAGTAGGCCATTTGGTCCCTCGAGCCTGCTCCATCATTCAATAAGATCACAGCCTCAACTCCACTTCCCTGCCTGCTCCCCATAACCCTTGACTCCTATAGTTCAAAAATCTGTCTTTCTCCACCTTAAATATATTCAATGACCCAGCCTCCATAGCTCTCGGGGGTAGAGAATGCCAAAGATTCACCACCCTCAGAAGAAATTCCTCCTCCATCTCAGTTTTAAATGGGCGACCCCTTATTCTGAAACTATGCCCCCCCCCCCCCAGTTCTAGATTTCCCCCACGAGGGGAAACATCCTCTCTGCATCTACCCTGTCACGTGCTCTCAGAATCTTGAATGTTCAATAAGATCACCTCTCATTCTTCTAAATTCCAATGAGTATAGGCTCATCCTTTCTTAAGACAACTCCTTCATCCCAGGAATCAACCTAGTGAACCTTCTCTGTACTGCCTCCAATGCAAATATATCCCTCAAATAAGGAGACCAAAACTGTATGCAGTACTCTAGGTGTGGCCTCATCAATACCCTGTATAGTTGTAGCAGGACTTCCCGCCTTTTATACTCCATCCCCCTTGCAATAAAGGCCAACATTGTCTGCCACTTGCCATTTGATAACCACCTGTCTGTTTTCTTGATTTTAGTAGTGATGTCTGTCTTAGTCCTATTTCATACGAAATTAATTTTTGTGGACTTCTATTGGATCAGAATTTTAGTGAAAAAGCTAACCTTTTCTTAGTACTTTGCACCACAGACCACTTAAACTACTCAGTTAGGAATGCAGTGGAAACAAAAGAATCAAACACTTGCACAGCATTGTACTGTCAGCTGATTATTGAGTAGAATGGAAATTAATATGGTGACTGCTGTAATTGCACTCAATGACGTGTCCTTATGAAGGAAATGAAGTAAAATAGATATTGTAGCACCATCATTAAACTAAAGACCAGACCTTTATCTCTGGCACTCTATTTAGTGGAGTTTTAATATCAGACTGCTGACTCTATGGAAACTCCTGTGCTCAATCATTTAAAGCAGTTGTGGACTGTTTGGGGAAAAAAACTTCTGCAGTAATTGGGCCTTTTGGGCCTATTTACTGTAGCTATGAGAGCTACAGCTCAGAATTGTAGCCTGTTCCTCAGGATGTTCCTGTAACCTTCACTGAGGCATTGATCCAAATGCTATCCATTTATTTAAAAGAAACAGGGGAAAGGGTATGAAAGGTGAGCTGTCTGTGCTGTTCTGATTTGTGTACCACAGCCAGTCAGGTGATTTACAAAAGCTTGGGATGGAAGAGAATTGTAAATATCCATTTTCTGTGGGTTAATTGAAGTGAGATTTTTGTTCGGGAGGGAAGAAAGAGAAAAAAAACATTTTTATTCCCAAAGATATTGGGGCTGAAATTGTAGTCGGAGGCTTCCCATGAGCAATTGCCTCCGACTTGAAACATTTCTACGAATTTGTCTTATTGTGTATGAAATAATCTCAAGGCCGAGTACTGTAAGCTGAAACGAGTATGACCTTTGTCTCTTTATTCTAACTCCAGTGCCTAAACAACAAGGTAGCAAGCCTTTTAGTATCAGCACAGTACGAGGTGTGAGTGACCCGCAGGACTCTCTCAGTCACGCCCTCTGGTGGCAACGATATATAGCTACATACATAACCTACCTGGTGGTCCGGGAGGAATGTGGGATTCCGTTGGGAAGGCCTCCTCTTCCCGCACTGCGAAGCGCGCGCTCGCGTCCTCAAGGTTCTCATGTTAATACGGATTCTTTTTCCCTCAATCTGTTTCAGCGAATACACTGACACGCGAACACCTCTTTGCCTTTTCTGTAAAAGACCTTTATTGAAGATTCTCCGGCCGGGACTTGTCAAGACAAAGGAACACTCAATCAAAGCCTGTTTACCATCCCCTGGACAAGCCCTTTTCAGCGCGAAAAGCACAGTAGATATACATTTTCAAAACAGAACACATTTGATTAGTACTTGGTCTATTCAATCCCTTTCTGCCTCCTCCCCCCCCCCCCCCCCCCCCGGTGTACGTCCAATGGCAGGCAAGAAAGTCTCCCAATTAGGGCTGGTGTCAGGTTAGTTATAGCTTTGCTACACTGTCTTCCCTTATCAATAAAGAACCCAATTAGTTTTCCTTCCTCATCAGTAGAAGCTATTACTTTTCCCTTCCGATCTAGGATTGCTTTCTTTCTTTGTGCTGCCTTGCGGCTTTCTCATGACCCGTGTCTAATCTCAACTTCAACTCTTGGTAACCCCTTTTTTTCCCTGTTGATTCTGCAGTTGTCTGCATCTTGACATTTCTTTAGCTATTTTCCCATGATTCCCTATCTCCATCCTTTTGCCACCTTCTCTATCCATCTACCACCTTCGCAACCCTTCTTTACACATTCTCACCCATGCAGAAGGTGCAGTCATGTGTGACTGCTCAACCAATCTGGTACAATATTCCACAGCTTTCTCATTAATAGCAATGAGAACTCTGTATCTACGAGTTCTCATTGCTATTAATGAGAAAGAAAACAAACACTAAACACAGAATAAAAAATAAAAAACACACCTCATAACTTTAATTTCAATTAATTGTAATTCTTATCGAATTTTACCCCCGAGTTTAAAAATTTTTTAAATTATGGTTAAAAATAAATAACTTAGTGGGCAGGGTTTTAACGTTATTTTTAAATTTAATTTTATTATATTTTTATGTTTTTAAACTCTTGCGCCTGTAAAAGTAGGCGCAAGAGTTTTGAGGACATTTGCTGGACAAGATATGGGTAAATCCTGCAGTCTTGCCCTTGCAAATGACCTCGTTCTCGATATGCGTTGGATCTGTCAAGCTCCAGGTTAACCAATCGGAAAAGCTGTTTTTCAACACTTGTGCATTGAAAATCGGCTTCGGTGATACCTTCCTGGGTCTGTGTACACTCAGTACAGACTCGGGGAGGTTGGGATTTCCAGCCCAACATTACATAGATTCAACACCAGATTGTAGCTCCTTCAACAATATGCAGATGAATACGTGGCTTGAGCAGTGGTGCAGCAGGGAGGGATTCAAAATTCCTGGGGCATTGGAACCGGTTCTGGGGGAGGTGTGACCAGTACAAACCGGACAGTCTGCACCTGGGCAGGACCAGAACCAATGTCCTAGGGGGAGTGTTTGCTCGTGCTGTTGGGGAGGAGTTAAACTAATATGGCAGGGGAATGAGAACCAATGGAGGGAGACAGAGAAACAAAAAGGAGACAAAAGCAAAAAACAGAAAGGAGATGAGAAAAAGTGGAGGGCAGAGAAACCCAAGACAAAGAACAAAAAGGGCCACTGTACAACAAAATTCTAAAAGGACAAAGGGTGTTTAAAAAAAACAAGCCTGAAGGCTTTGTGTCTTAATGCAAGGAGTATCCGTAATAAGGTGGATGAATTAACTGTGCAAATAGATGTTAACAAATATGATGTGATTGGGATTACGGAGACGTGGCTCCAGGATGATCAGGGCTGGGAACTCAACATCCAGGGGTATTCAACATTCAGGAAGGATAGAATAAAAGGAAAAGGAGGTGGGGTAGCATTGCTGGTTAAAGAGGAGATTAATACAATAGTTAGGAATGACATTAGCTTGGATGATGTGAAATCTATATGGGTAGAGCTGCAGAACACCAAAGGGCAAAAAACGTTAGTGGGAGTTGTGTACAGATCTCCAAACAGTAGTAGTGATGTTGGGGAGGGCATCAAACAAGAAATTATGGGTGCATGCAATAAAGGTGCAGCAGTTATAATGGGTGACTTTAATATGCACATAGATTGGGCTAACCAAACTGGAAGCAATACGGTGGAGGAGGATTTCCTGGAGTGCATAAGGGATGGTTTTCTAGACCAATATGTCGAGGAACCAACTAGGGGAGAGGCCATCTTAGACTAGGTGTTGTGTAATGAGAGAGGATTAATTAGCAATCTTGTTGTGCGAGGCCCCTTGGGGAAGAGTGACCATAATATGGTGGAATTCTGCATTAGGATGGAGAATGAAACAGTTAATTCAGAGACCATGGTCCAGAACTTAAAGAAGGGTAACTTTGAAGGTATGAGGCGTGAATTGGCTAGGATTGATTGCCGAATGATACTTGAGGGGTTGACTGTGGATGGGCAATGGCAGACATTTAGAGACCACATGGATGAACTACAACAATTGTACATTCCTGTCTGGCATAAAAATAAAAAAGGGAAGGTGGCTCAACCGTGGCTATCAAGGGAAATCAGCCAAGGAAGTGGCATACAAATTGGCCAGAAATAGCAGCGAACCCGGGGACTGGGAGAAATTTAGAACTCAGCAGAGGAGGACAAAGGGTTTGATTAGGGCAGGGAAAATGGAGTATGAGAAGAAGCTTGCAGGGAACATTAAGACGGATTGCAAAAATTTCTATCGGTATGTAAAGAGAAAAAGGTTAGTAAAGACAAATGTTGGTGCCCTGCAGTCAGAATCAGGGGAAGTCATAATGGGGAACAAAGAAATGGCAGACCAATTGAACAAGTACTTTGGTTTGGTATTCACTAAGGAGGACACTAACAACATTCCGGATATAAGAAGGGTCAGAGGGTCTAGTAAGGAGGAGGAACTTGGGGAAATCCTTATTAGTTGGGAAATTGTGTTGGGGAAATTGATGGGATTGGAGGCCGATAAATCCCCAGGGCCTGATGGACTGCATCCCAGAGTACTTAAGGAGGTGGCCTTGGAAATAGCGGATGCATTGACAGTCATTTTCCAACATTCCATTGACTCTGGATCAGTTCTTATCGAGTGGAGGGTAGCCAATGTAACCCCACTTTTTAAAAAAGGAGGGAGAGAGAAAACAGGGAATTATAGACCGGTCAGCCTGACATCAGTAGTGGGTAAGATGATGGAATCAATTATTAAGGATGTCATAACAGCGCATTTGGAAAGAGGTGACATGATAGGTCCAAGTCAGCATGGATTTGTGAAAGGGAAATCATGCTTGACAAATCTTCTGGAATTTTTTGAGGATGTTTCCAGTAGAATGGACAAGGGAGAACCATTTGATGTGGTATATTTGGACTTTCAGAAGGCTTTCGACAAGGTTCCACACAAGAGATTAATGTGCAAAGTTAAAGCACATGGGATTGGGGGTAGTGTGCTGACATGGATTGAGAAATAGTTGTCAGACAGGAAGCAAAGAGTAGGAGTAAATGGGTACTTTTCAGAATGGCAGGCGGTGACTAGTGGGGTACCGCAAGGTTCTGTGCTGGGGCCCCAGCTGTTTACACTGTATATTAATGATTTAGACGAGGGGATTAAATGTAGTATCTCCAAATTTGCGGATGACACTAAGTTGGGTGGCAGTGTGAGCTGCGAGGAGGATGCTGTGAGGCTGCAGAGCGACTTGGATAGGTTAGGTGAGTGGGCAAATGCATGGCAGATGAAGTATAATGTGGATAAATGTGAGGTGGTCCACTTTGGTGATAAAAACAGAGACACAGACTATTATCTGAATGGTGACAGATTAGGAAAAGGGGAGGTGCAACGAGACCTGGGTGTCATGGTACATCAGTCATTGAAGGTTGGCATGCAGGTACAGCAGGCGGTTAAGAAAGCAAATGGCATGCTGGCCTTCATAGCGAGGGGATTTGAGTACAGGGGCAGGGAAGTGTTGCTACAGTTGTACAGGGCCTTGGTGAGGCCACACCTGGAGTATTGTGTACAGTTTTGGTCTCTTAACCTGAGGAAGGACCACCTTGTTATTGAGGGAGTGCAGCGAAGGTTCACCAGACTGATTTCCGGGATGGCGGGACTGACCTATCAAGCAAGACTAAATCAACTGGGCTTGTATTCACTGGAGTTCAGAAGAATGAGAGGGGACCTTATAGAAACGTTTAAAATTCTGATGGGTTTAGACAGGTTAGATGCAGGAAGAATGTTCCCAATGTTGGGGAAGTCCAGAACCAGAGGTCACAGTCTAAGGATAAGGGGTAAGCCATTTAGGACCGAGATGAGGAGAAACTTCACCCAGAGAGTGGTGAACCTGTGGAATTCTCTGCCACAGAAAGTTGTTGAGGCCAATTCACTAAATATATTCAAAAAGGAGTAAGATGAAGTCCTTACTACTAGGGGATCAAGGGGTATAGCAAGAAAGCAGGAATGGGGTACTGAAGTTGCATGTTCAGCCATGAACTCATTGAATGGCGGTGCAGGCTAGAATGGCCTACTCCACCTATTTTCTATGTTTCTATGTGCCGTCACCTCTAATTCCAGAGTAGCTTTGACTGCAGCGCTTTCATTTCCTGTCACACGGGCCAGCGATTTGAATGCAATTTTTGTCAGGTGCCCAATATTTCTGTTAATTTGTGTCCACCAGTACCAGCAAGCATTGGGTCCCCTCCCCTCAGTCAGTTATCCTACTAGGCGATTGGAGTTGAATGCAGGTGAGTGTTGTGGATGTTAAACCATTCCCTCTTGCTAATATTTTATTGAGTATTACATCGGCTATCACGTGGACATTCATTTCTTTTCCATCCATGCGGAGTCGAATTCTGGTTGAACAGTTTACTTTAGGTATATTGGAATTTTCTAATTGAATGACTTGTGTGATTGAGGACTACTGTTGCACACTTTGAAAAGCAGTGACGTTTTCATCCATTTGACACAAACTATAGGAATGCTGGAGTTTACATGCTTTTTGAGTTTACGGGATTACATAGGAAATACGGCACAGAAACAGGCCATTCAACCCAACCACTCCATGCCGGTGTTTATGCTCCATTCGAACCTTTTCCTGTCTTTTCTCATCTAACTCTATCATCATAACTCTATTCCCTTCTCCCTCATATGCTTGACTAGCTGCCCCTTAAATGTATCATTACTATTCACTTCAACCAATTCCTGTGGTAGCGAGTTCCACATTCTCACCACTCTGGGTAAAGAAGTTTCTTCTGAATTTCCTATTGGATTTCTTGGTGACTATCTTATATCGATGGCTTCTTGATATGCTCTTCCCCACAGTAGCAGATTTAGAACCATTCTTCTCTGTGCCGACTTGCTTTGTGTGGTATTGCTTTGTCTTTGCTTATGTCTTGAAGATGCATTGTGCTCCTGTAAAGTTGATGATTTTTCCTGGAGATATTCTGGCATAGCACCTTTTTAAAGTTTTAAATAGGTGCAGGAGTAGGCCCTTCGAGACTGCACCACCATTCAATATGATCATGCAACTTTAGTACCCCATTCCGGATTCTCTCCATACCCCTTGATCCCTTTCACTGAAAGGGCCACATCTAACTCCCTTTTGAATATATCTAACAAACTGGCCTCAACAACTTTCTGTGGTAGAGAATTCCACAGGTTCACCACTCTCTGGGTGAAGCAGTTTCTCCTTATCTCGGTCCTAAATGACTTACCCCTTATCCTTAGACTGTGACCCATGGTTCTGGACTTCCCAACATCGGGAACATTCTTCCTGCATCTAACCTGTCCAATCCCGTCAGAATTTTATGTTTCTATGAGATCCCCTCTCCTTCTAAATTCCAGTGAATATAAGCCTAGTCTATCCAGTCTTTCTTCATATGTCAGTCCTGCCATCCTGGGAATCAGTCTGGTGCATCTTCGCTGCACTCCCTCAATAACAAGAATGTCCTTCCTCCCATTAGGAGACCAAAACTATACACCATTTTCAAGGTGTGTCCTCACCAAGGGCCTGTACAACTGCAGTAAGACCTCCCTGCTCCCATACTCAAATCCCCTAGCTATGAAGGCCAACATACTATTTGCCTTTTTCACCGCCTGCTGTACCTGCATGCCAACTTTTAATGACTGATGTACGAGGACACCCAAGTCTCGTTGCACCTCCCCTTTTCCTAATCTGTCACCATTCAGATGATCTGCCTTCCTGTTTTTGCTACCAAAGTGGATAACCTCACATTTATCTACATTATACTGCATCTGCCATTCATTTGCCCACTCACCTAATCTGTCCGTCACCCTGCAGCCTCTTAGCGTCCTCCTCACAGCTCTCACTGCCACCCAGCTTAGTGTCATCTGCAAACTTGGAGATATTGCATTCAATTCCTTCGTCTAAATCTTTAATATATATTGTAAATAGCTGGTGTCCCAGCACTGAATCTTGTGGTACCCCACTAGTCACTGCCTGCCATTCTGAAAAGGACCCATTTATTCCTACTCTTTGCTTCCTGTCTGCCAACCAGTTCTCTATCCACATCAATACATCACCCCCAATACCATGTGGTTTCATTTTGCACACCAATCTCCTTGTGTGGGACCTTGTCAAAGGCCTTTTGAAAGTCCAAATACACCACATCCACTGGTTCTCCCTTGTCCAATCTTCTGGAATTTTTTGAGGATGCAACTAGAAGATTTGACAAGCATGATTTCCCTTTCATAAATCCATGCTGACTTGGACCGATCCTGTCACTGTTTTCCAAATGTGCTGCTATTTCATCTTTAATAATTGATTCCAACATTTTCCCCACTGTCAGGCTAGCCGGTCTATAATTCCCTGTTTTCTCTCCCTCCTTTTTTTTTAAAAAAGTGGTGTTACATTAGCTACCCTCCAGTTCATAGGAACTGATCCAGAGTCTCTAGAATGTTGGAAAATGACTACCAATGCATCCACTATTTCTAGGGCCACTTCCTTAAGTACTCCTGGCATGCAGACTATCATGCCCAGGCAATTTATCGGCCTTCAATCCCATCAATTTCCCTAACACGATTTCCTGACTAAAGGATTTTCTTCAATTGCTCCTTCTCGCTAGACCCCTAGTATTTCCGGAAGGTTATTTGTGTCTTCCTTAGTGAAGAGAGAACCAAAGTATTCAATTGGTCTGCCATTTCTTTGCGCTCAATTATGAATTCACCTGATTCTGATTGCAAGGGACCTACATTAGTCTTCACTAATCTTTTTCTCTTCACATATCTATAGAAGCTTTTGCAGTCAGTTTTTATGTTCCTGTGTGTATGCGTGTATATATTTGTATGTGTATATATTTATAAATTATATATTTGTTTATTTACCACTTTCAAGCTATGATTTGCTGAAAAGGCCTTGATTTAATTTGACACTAGGGTTTGTTGTGATAGCATCATAGAAATTTATGGCACAGAAGGAGGTCATTTCGCCCATCGTGTTTGCGCCGGCCAAAAGAGCTATCCAGCCTAGTCCCATTTTCCTGCTCTTGGTCCGTAGCCTTGTAGGTTACGGCATTTCAAGTGCATATTCAAGCACTTTTTCAAGGCGATGAGGGTTATTTTTTGGTACGTTGGACTTGCATAACCAGAGGATTTGAGGTCAATGAAATCTGAATTAGTGAGTTTTTTTTCCCCTTCTCAACCCACATGTTCTCTCACCGTGCCACAAAATTCTGATCAATCTATTGACCGTAGCATTTTGAGTGGCAGAATTGGACATGCTGTTCAATAAGAGGTTAAGGAATTGAATAGAAATGTAATGCTCTTAATTTCAGCTGCTGGCGATGTTAACTGAATGCATTTTTGACATCCATTTTTTCTCTGGAGTTCCCTGTTCAACCCATCTGTTAATAGGAGTCCAGACAGTCCCACTGAGACCAGGCCTATGTTCTCTAGACTTTAGAAGAATGATAGGTGATCTCATTGAAACATTGGCCTAGAAATCCCGGTCAGCTGCTTCCCGTGTGCAATTGGCTAAAAAAGGGAAAAAAGATGTGCACTTAGCAGAACCTGCTGTGTCCACCAGTAATCCCGGTCCTGAGGCCTTCACTCTCAGCGCGTCGGAGCGCGTGCATGTCAGGACATCCGCAGAGCTGGAGCTACAGTCACCTGGCTCTGAGCAGTCAATCCAGGTAAAGCATTTTCTCATTCATCATAATGAAAACACCCAAAACACAATATTAAAATGTTATTTGTCTTAAATATATTCCAGATTTTTAAAGTTTTTTAGATTATCATTTGAAATAAACTTACTGTAGTGGTCAGGGTTTTTAAACAATAAAATGTTTTTTAATTTTTTTTTGTGTATTAAAACTCATGCCTGTAAAAGTAGGCTATGCACCTACTTTTATCAGGCGCAAGAGTTTTCAGGATATTTGCTGGGCAAGAGGTGGGTAAATACCACAATCTTGCCCATGCGAATGTCCCTCACTCCCGAGATACGATGGATCTATCAAGCCAGAAACTTGACTGATTGGAAATTGTACACACTCCATACGGACCCAGGGAGGCTGGGATTTCTGGGCCATAAAATTCTTTCAAGTTTGACCGGGTGGATGTTTCCTTTGTCCATGGAGTCTAGAACTTTGGGTCAATGTTGGCAATTTAGGACGGAGATGATGTGAAATTTCTTCACTCAAAGGCTTGTGAATCTTTGGAGTTCTCTACCCTAGATGCCTATGAAATTGCTAGATTTTTGGATAGTAAAGGAATGAGTGAAGGTGGAGTCAAGGTCGATCAGCCATGATACTGAATGGCGGAGCAGGCTCGAAGGGCAAAATGACCACCTGCTCTTATTTCTTATGTTCTTGATGTTTTCTAGGGTGTGACATTGTAACGAGTGGTTTCGGATATTGAAGACCTGTGGAGATTTTATTTGAGTTAGTACTAGAATTTTAAAAACCTGTACATTTTCCTTTTTTGGAAAAGGAAAGGGGGGAATTTTCTCAATTCCCCCTAGCGGTATTGCTTTGATTTGTAAAGATGAAGACTGTAAATGCTAAAAACCTGGCAAAATCCTGTGCTGGAATTACACAGGCCTGCCGGTATCTGATCAGATAGGTTAATGTTTTGGAGGTAGACTCTGTCAGTACAGTTCGGATGCAGGGCCTCAATCTGGCTGAAATGTTCAGATGCTAACAACTGTGGCGTATACATGGTGTTTTCGTTTTTAATCTGGCCATTTGCTTCCTTTTTTCTCCTTGTGGTGAGTGCGCTGTTCGGATGGGAAAATCCAGTTGAGCTTGTGAAGCTGCCTGGCTGATGCAAGCTCGGTAAGCTGATTCTCTGAGGTGGAATAGTACTCTGCTGCCCATGCGCTGTGCTCTTTTGGTGGTTGTTGAGAAAACTAGCAAAATATATTTGTCATCCTGTCCTAAAATAAAAGAAAACCACACTTCTGATCACGGAACATCGCTTCTTCAGTCTTTTTACATCTGTTAAAATGAAATAAGAAACCATCCAGATATTTGTACCATTTAATCCCCTGTTTCAGTTCTTTATTTGATGTTCTGAAAGAACATTTCCTCATTTTAAAACTAAACTGGGAGTTACCCAGAGATTGATTAGAATTTTTTGAAGCTTTCTCTTTCCAATCTTCAGTCAAATATTTCACAGAAATCTACTGTTTACTACCCAGCAATAGTGATCTGGAGCAGGAATCCCCTATTCCCAAGGTCTGAGTTGTCCCATCTCCCACCCTGGCTGAGATCAATGAAATCAGCAGAGGACAAATTGAGTCTGACACCTGCCAGGTCGATGTGGCGCAACTGCTCAGTCATGGAATTATACAGCACAGGAGGAGGATGCTTGGCACATCGTACCTGTGAGGGCTCTTTGCAAGAGCTATCCAATTCGTCCCATTTCTCCTGTCCCTTTCCCATGGCCCAATATATGTTTCCCCGTCAAATGTTTATCCAATTCCCCTTTTGAAAATGATTGAATCTGCTTCCACCATCCTTCGAGGCAGTGTACATCGTAACTCAATGTGTAGTTCTCCTCCTCTCCCATCTGGTTCTTTTGCCAATCACCTTAAATCTGTACCCACTGGTTACTGACCTTCCTCCCACTGGAAACTGTTTCTATTTACTCTATCAAAACCCTTGATGATTTTGAACACTTGTGTTAAATCGCCGACTAGCCTTCTCTGTTCTAAGGAGAATAAACCCAATGAGGTATGGTGAGAAAGCAGGAAAGGGGTACTGAAGGAATGATCAGCCATGATCTTATTGAATGCTGGTGCAGGCTCGAAGGGCCGAATGGCCTCCTACCGCACCTATTTTCTATGTTTCTGTTCCTGCACCCTCTTTAAAATTGTACCATTTTTCATGTCTCATTCTTCCTACCAAAATGCATCACTTCACACTTCTTTGTGTTAAATTGCATCTGCTATGTGACCACTCATTGGATAAACTCACTGAGCCATTGGGGGAAGCATGTTGAACAGCAACATTAATCTGAAGGAAGTCCAATGGTCTTCCATTCTCCTTTGTATATGAACCTGGTACATTGTTTCACAACCATTTAACATTTTGTATTTTCTCCCAGCTTTCTTTGGTTTTGGGGTTTTGCACTAGAAATACTACTTGGGTTAAATGTTAGTGACTGCTTCTGTAGGCATATCTGGTGTCCTAAATGGAAGCAGTGTCTCTCTTCTGCCTGAATATCCAAGTAAATGCTGAGACACCCCCACGGTTGAACACACAATCCTCGCTGCTGTTTCTGGCTGACTGGAAAATATCACATGCCATCAACTATTGGACAGAGACTCGGGCTATAAACTTATACAAATTTAAAATGGGGAAATGGATAGTGCTCTGTGCAAGCTGTGTATTACAGTCGTTGCAGTCTTACCTTTTTTTTTTAAATGTCCGAATATTACTGATGTTTGTCCTGCACTACCTCTTGGTATAAAAACATTGTTGCTTGAAACACAATTGCTCACTTGCGTGTTGAAACACAGCTGCAGAGCCAGTGATCAAGCTCAAATTCTGGGCTGGCTTCCAGCAGACTGCTAATGAGCATAAAGTCAGACGTGGCTGTGCTTTGAAGATAGACTGATCGAACAGTAAACAATTGCACATATCAATATTGTGCCTCAAGGCCACAGCTAGAGTACCGCATGCAGTTCTGGTCACCACATTACAGGAAGGATGTGATTGCACTGGAAAGGGTGCAGAGGAGATTTATGAGGATGTTGCAAGACATTGAAACTTTAGCTATGAGGAAAGATTGGATAGGCTGCGGTTGTTTTCCTTGGAATGTAAATACAGATTATTTTCCCTCAATCTGGTTCAGCGAATTCACTGAGTCGAACACCATTGTCGCTGACAACAAAGCAGACTTTATTAATTGTTTCACCGGCTGGGACTTATCAGAACGAAAGAATGCTCTCCCTATAGAGTGCACTCACTCCCTACTGACAAGTCCTGTTACAATGTAGGGGCGCAACGGTTATACATTTTCAGTACATGATACAATTTGAGTGACATTTAGTTCAGCCTATCCCCTTATGATCCCTCCTTCCCTTTGTCCACTCATGAGCCGACATCTGTATGGGCTGTTTTTACACAGAGCCTTTCAGAGCCTTTCTCACCCTTTTTATTGTTTCAAGTTTACTGGTGTGACTTAGCAAGACCTTGAGCCAGTCTGTTATTTGTGCCAATGTTGTAACATTTACAGTCTGACATTCTTAATGCTATTCCTCCATGAATCCTTTGTTCAGTTCACTGTCTCTATACATTTTCCCACATTCTCATTAATGGAAGGGGCTAAGGGGAGATTTAATTGAGGTGTATAAAATTATGAGGGGCCTAGATAGTGGATAGTAAGGATCTATTTCCCTTAGCAGAGGGGTCAATAACCAGGGGGCATAGATTTAAAGTAATTAGTGGAAGGATTAGAGGGGAGATGAGGAACCATTTCTTCACTCAGAGGGTGCTGGGGATCTAGAACTTGCTGCCTGAAAGGGTGATGGAGGCAGAAACCCTCAGCACATTTAAAAAGGACTTTGGTGTGCACTTAGAGCTGTGACCGAGAGGGCTACGGATCTACTGCTGGAAGGTGGGATTCGGCTGGATGGCTCTTTTTCGATCGGCATAGGCCGAATGGCCGCCTGTTGCAATTTTTCTATGATTTATATTCAGTTAACAGCAATGTTCCCTTTACTTTTTGTGTGGGGGTGGGGGTGGGGGGTTGGAGGGGGCTGGGGGCGCAGCCCACTCAAAATACCGGGCAAACACATTGTTCCTATTTAAAAGATGATGAGCCAGCTGTGTGGGAGCTGCAGAGAGCAATTCCGCAGCTTAATGGGAACATTGGCTAACCGCCATTCTCACCGTCCACTTGCCACTTGCAGTAACAGTAAGCCATTCTTTCCATCTCGATGGGCCCAACATTGCCCAACCTCTTTTTTGGCGTACTGACCTGAAGCGCGCCGACTTTGTGTGCTGGAAAGGGGCCCCATCCTGGCCGCTCTGCGGAGTCTCCAGAGTCCTGGCGTGGAGGTGGGGGGCAGAGCAACAGGCCAGTGCACAAAGAAAGTACTGCTGGCACCTGCGCGCATGCTCCTGCCCTCCCAGCGCATCCTGTGAGCAGGACCCGATGCTCGCAGCTACTATCCCAGGCCGAAGGGTGCCAGATCTCGACGCACCTATCCCTGGCCGAATGGCCTCCCGCACCAGCCGGCCCGCTGAGTTCCCGGGCAGGTAAGGACTTTGCTTTTATATTTTATTTAGTGGCTGTGCATTTAACTTTTGATTAAGGAGGAGGAGGAGGAGGAGGAGGGAGGAGGAAGGAGGAGGAGGAAGGAGGAGGAGGAGGAAGGAGGAGGAGGAAGGAGGAGGAGGAAGGAGGAGGAGGAAGGAGGAGGACGAGGACGAGGACGAGGACGAACTGTATTGTAATGGTCTGAGCCCTCCCATAATGTCTGGTGCTTGGTCGTCGAGGTCCTTTCCAGTTCCCTATCCCTACCCTCATGTCTGCTGAAGGTGCGCTGCTGTATTTTCACTACCCGCAAGGTTGTTCAGAGCTAGCCACATACGCTGACCTACGTGGATTTGGAGTACATTTTTGCTGGCCAAAGTGGCATAAATGGCCAAAACTGTCACGTGTCTGGGAACGCCCCCTTTTGGGGGAAAAAACCTGACCTAAAAAAAATCGTGCCTAACTGACTTACTCTGGAGCACATTTTTTGGGGAAAATGGCATTTTCTAACTTGGGCCAGAAAAAACAACTTACTCAAAAAAAAATTAAAAAAAAATAAATTTGATGCACGTCTTGACCAATGTTGCGCCCCTTTATAACCAAAATGTCAAGCTGACCCACTTGCATGGATTGATTCATTGATTTATGTCAACTACTTTGACTGGTTCCCATCCAAGTATAATGACGACAAAGACATTGTCCTGAATTACACATTGTACTGCTGCCTTGTCCGGTGGTGTGAAGATTAGCCAGACTAATGGATATTCTATACCAGTTCCAGAAATGGCAAGAAAATACTGAGCTTAATCCTGTTTGCAATGTAGCCAACAATAAATAATGGGACATGCTTCATTTTTGTCACACCCTGGACTGTAAGTACTGATGCATGTTTTCAGCAGAGATCACTGGCCCCAATCAGGAGCCCCAATGTGTTTTCCATTTCATTCTGTATTTTGTTTCTGCCAGATGTGCAGATCCTGTGCTAATTGTAATACCACCTGGTTGAGATTGTCTAATGCCACATAGACCAGGAATCCAACCAGTCTTGCTCTGTAACACGCTGGGCAATTCATTTACTCGTTAAGCTGTTTAAAAGCTGTAAAGATAGACTGTTGTGTGTACAAAAGCAAAATACTGCGGATGCTGGAAATCTGAAATAAAACCGGAAGATGCTGGAAATAGTCAGCGGGTCGGGCAGCATCTGTGGAGGGAGAAACAAAGTTAACGTTTCAGGTCTGTGACCTTTTCATCAGAACTGGCGAAGGGTCCGCGACCTGAACCAGTAGGACTGTTTCTCGCTCCACAGATGCTGCCTGACCCGCTGACTATTTACAGCATCTTCCGGTTTTATTTCAGTTAATGTGTGTGTTGGATTATGGAAAAAGGGCAGAAATTGAAAGCTGCAATAGAGAAGCTGACCTTTGTGGGTAACAGCACTGGCGTGGAAATCGTATATTCGAAACCAAAAGCTCATTTGCGTTGATATTACTTCCTTTGATGACAAACTTTTTTCCAGTATCTGTTTTCTTTGGCAAAAGATTACTGTACACTGAACAACTTTGATCAAAGCTGAATTTTTAAATGTACTTGTTGATCTAAATTTCCTGGTGCACACATACTCGCTGTCTGTGCCAGTGGCAGGCAACTGAAAGCAAGCCACACTTGCATTGTAATAAGCATCAGACTCTTGTAGACTGTAATTTCTTCATGTCCCCATTTTTGTCAGGAGGATTTCTCTGACTCAGGCGATGCCCTTTCATGTATTGCCACAATACCTCCTGCAAAAGATCAGAAAACTTTCTTGCCTACAAATCATGCATTTATATAGCGCCTTTAACGTGGTAAATGTCCGACGGTGAGGGTGTAATCAAGGGGCTTGGTAAGCAACTAGGTTTGGTAAACCATGTCATTCTATAACTGGTACCTCCATAAATATGGGACTAGCATGGTAATATGCCCCTTGTTTTTGTTTCCCCGATGCAAAAGCACATGGACTTTGCTTGACACTTGAAAGAACAAAAAAACATAGTTGTCATATACTATAGAGGATGGTAAACACAACCATGTGTCCGACCACTCTACAGTATCGCGCATTGGCATTCTGAACTTTGACTTTTATTGGACGGAGTGCAATCGAGAGCGCGAGTCTCTTCGTATTGCCACTGAGCTTCAGTATGTTGTCATGTTTAATGGACTGTGCCCATAACTAGCTCCTGGTGGCTGATGTAAATTTTATGGATGGTACAGTATTGCAATGCAGATTCAAGCAATTCAAGAATTGAAAAGAAAATTAAATGGAACTGTCTTGTGCATTGGGATAGAAGTTAGACACCACAAGGAGTAAACTTTTCTGGCATTGATTTACTATTGGACACGGCACTTGCATAAGGATTACATCAGATATACGGCACAGAAACTGGCCATTCAGTCCAACCAGTCCATGCCGGTATTTATGCTCCACTTGCACCTCCTCCTGTCTTTCCTCATCTAACTCTCTTGCCTCATCTAACTCTTAGCATAACCCTCTCCCCTTCTCCCTTGTGCTTGTTTAGCCTCCCCTTAAATGCATCTATACTGTTCGCTTCAACCACTCCGTTATAGTGAGTTCCATCTTCACACTACTCTGGATAAAGAATTTTCTTCTGAATTCCCTATTGGATTTTTTGGGAACTATCTTCTATTGATGGCCTCTAGTTATGCTCTGCCCCACAAGTGGAAACATTCTCTCTCTATTCCATCAAAACCTTCCATAATTTTAAAGACCTCTATTAGGTCATCCCTTAGCCGCCTTTTTTCAAGAGATAGAGACCCAGCCTGTTCATCCTTTCCTGATTTTTTTTTTTATATATATATATATATATATACCCTCGCATTTCTGGTATCATCCTTGTAAATCTTCTCTGCACCCTCTCCAGTGCCTCTCTATATCCTTGTTATAATATGGTGACCAAAACTGTATGCAGTACTCAAAGTGTGGTCTAACCAAGGTTCGATACAAGTTTAGCATAACTTCCTATTTTTCAATTCTATACCTCTGGAAATAAACCCTAGTGCTTGTTTTTTTTAATGGCCTTGCTAACCTGTGTCACAACTTTTAGCGATTTGTGTATTTGTACACCGATCCCTTTGTACCTCTACCCCACCCAGACTCGCACCCTCCAAGTAATAAGTGATCTCCCTATTCCTCATCCCAAAATGTAATATCTCATTTATCTGTGTTGAACTTAATTTGCCAATTATATGCCCATTCTTCAAGTTTATTAATTTCCTCAGGCTGAGTGGCCCCCGGCCTGTGAGCACAATCGGAGCAGGCCGGGGAGTGGAAGGAGCTGCGTGTCAGCATACCACTCCAGGGAGCAGCACGTGCCTGGAGCAGGAGAGCAACGGCAGTGAAGAGGGACCTCACCAAGGTCCAGGTCGGTGATTGTAGCGTGGGCCGATACAGCAGGAGCGGCGAGATTGGGGCGAAGGAGCGGCGAGAGATTGTAGAGGGACGTGATCGGGGCCCAGGGGCAGCATGCCCAGCCCACACTGCGATATGTGTGCGCACAAGGTCCGTGCAGCAGAGCTGGTTTCCAGTCGTCTTGGTTAATCCTTGCTACTGGACCAAGACCTAGCTCTGTCAAGCCCATGTGATGGCTGATGTGCAACGACCACCACACGTTAAACTCCACGCACACGCATCTTCCACCCTTCAATATTTAGTTCGGGACCTGGAATTTTAGGTCATTCATTGAAGCACCTGTTAACTTCTTAACGTGGAAGCAAGTCATCCTCGATTCGAGGGACTGCCTATGAGATCCTGCTGTAATTTGTTGCAGTCCTCCTCAGTATTGACTCTCGCCCCCAATATGGTGTCATCTGCAAATTTTGAAATTGTGTTTTTTGATTCCAACGTCTAAATCGTTAATCTAGTAGATTGAATTTCGGTTAAACTGTCAAAATATGTTGTAATATTTTATTTGAGGGAATTGGATTTCATTGTTGTGAAGGGTTAACACTCCCAGGGATACCATATTTTGACCAGACATTTACAATCAGCCCAAAATGAAACTTGTGTTGCTGTAGCCATTTTGCATGTTAGGTGGGCGCTGAGCACCTTGAGTCTCGTCGCCGAGAGCATACAGAAAACGAGTGCAGGCAGCGGAAGGAGCGTGCAGCAAACCTGACTCCCCACCCACCCTTTCCTCCAACCACTGTCTGTGCCACCTGTGACAGAGACTTTTCACAATCAGAGACTGTGACAGACCTAGCTCTGTCTAGCCCGTGTGGTGACTGGTGTGCAACGGCCACCACACGTTTTTAACAAAAAATCCACGCACAGGCATCTTCCACCTTTCGGGATGTAGTTTGGGTTCTTCATTCGAAACACCTGTGAATTCATCCTTTTATTTTTGGCGTGGAAGCAAGTCATCCTTGTTTCGAGGGATTGCCTATGATTAGCATGTTAATTAGGAAATAATGGCTGGCGGCCCATGCTTTTAGAAGTGCTAGCAAGTACTGGGCAGCGATCAGATTGTTTAATTTTGCATATTACTGTCGCTTCGAAACAATGGGGATCAGTCGGCCATTCTTGTGAAAATTTCAACAGCCATCAACATAGCTGATTTCCTTGTTTTCAGTGGAGGATCCATTGTGGCTTAATGACATCATAAAAGTCTGCACACAGGGCCTTTCTATCTTTCTCGTTTTACTTGCTGTGTTTACATTTGCAATGCAAACCACTTGCAGCTGTTCACCTTCCTGTCTGACTGAAAATGAGTTGGCCTGGTCAGGCAGTGGGGGCTCGTTCAGCCCAACTGCCTGCCTCTCTCCTGTGGTTATGTTCGTGCCAGGGTGTCCCTGGAGATGGAGCACACGGTGGGCACCAGGTACAGGTGGACACCGGAGGGACTGGAGTGCATCATCACCCCCCAGCAACAAAATGTTAATGTGACCATTTATTGTTTAAAAAGTTTTATTGGTTAATTTGTCGGTTCTAGTGCCCCCTTTAATAAATAATGGGGCACTTGATTTATTGTTTTACACCAAAATAGTTGAAAATGAGTTGGGCATCAAATGAGGGAGACACAACTGCTTTAATCCTGCAAAGCACCTTTTTAAATAGCCTGCTGTAATAATTGAGCATAGATCACCAATAATGACGTATCAGATCTTGCACTAGTGTGAAAGACACTTTATCTATTCTGCTTGACCAGTAAATATTTGTTTTTAAAAGACATTCGAATCCACAATTACTGATTCATTAAATGCAATATACATATTTAAATGTTTCCTCTTATTTGAACACACCTTCATATTTTATCATTCCTTCTTTATTGTCCTCGGTCTCATTTCTGACTCACTGGTTTATCATTGCCATGATCCCATTTCTTTAATGTTTACCGTGTCAATTACAGATAAGGCCATCTCTGACCCTTTCCTTGTATCTCGACCCACATCCCCCTTCCCCCACCCAGCCCTACTTCCTTTTGCATCCGCCCCTGGAAAAAAACTCTCCAAACTCTCTCACAACTGCACTTATCAACTCCAACCTGTCCAGCCTTTGGCCCTCCATTCTCCATGATATTTCTGCAGCCACCGATCTGCTCCATCACACCCTCACCACCACCTTTCAAGCCCTAGTCCCCATTAAAACCATTACTCTCTCTCGCCCTGGCCGTTCCCCCTGGTACGGCCCTCATCTTCACTCCCTCAAGTCAAAAGGGCGCAGACTTGAACGGATCTGGTGGACAACTGGTTTAACCAATCACTGCCAGGTCTGGCTGGACCACACAAAGCATTATCGGGTCGTACTCTCGTCTGCCAAAGCTGCTCACTATTCCAGGATCATTCTGGAATGAAGAGAGAACCCCTGGCTACTTTTCTCTATTGCTAACCTCCTTCTTAAACCCCTCTCCTCTGTCTCCACCACACTCTCCTCCAACAAGTGCGAGGAACTCGTGGACGACTTTGACTCAGAGATTGAAACCATCCGATCAGCTCCCTCTACCACTTCCCTTCCTTCCCCTCGCCCACCGGCCCAAACTTCCTCTGAGGCTCCTAAGCACGCATCTTTCTCCAGTTTCTCTCCGATCTCCCCTCTTGACCTCTCCGTGCTCATCTTGTCCGAGACCCACTTCCTGCTCCCTTGACCCTATTCCCACTAAACTGATGACCACCCAACTTCCTTTACTGGCTCCCATGTTTGCTGACATTATTAATGGTTGGTTCTCCTTTGGTATGGTCCCCCTCTCCATCAAATCTTGCTTTCATCATCCCTCTTTAATAATAAAAAAAAAAACAACCCTCGGCCCCACTGTGCTTGCAAGCTACTGCCCCATCTCCAATCTCCCTTTCATCTCCAGTCTGTGAACGTGTTGTCGCCTTCCAAATCCGTGCCCATCTTTCCCGGAACTCCATGTTTGAATCACTTCAATCTGTTTTCCGCCCTTTTCAAAGTACCAAAACAGCTCTCTTCAAAGTCACAAATGATACCTTTGTGTCTGACAAAGGTAAACTATCACTCCTCATCCTTCTGGACCTATCTGCAGCCTTTGACACGGTTGACCACTCCATCCACCTCCAATGCCTCACCTCCATCGTCCGGCTGGGTGGAACTGCACTGACCTGGTTCCATTCTTATCTATCTAATCATAGCCAGAAAATCTCCAGAAATGGCTTCTCTTCCCACTCCCACATCGTTACCTCTGGTGTCCCCCAAGAATCTATACTTGGCCGCGTCCTATTTCTCCTATATGCTACCCCATGGCGATATCATCCGAAAACACTTAGTTTCCACATGTACACTGATCACATCCAGCTCTACCTCTACGTCTCTCGACCCCTCCATAGTCTCTAAATTGTCAGACTGCTTGGGAAGACTGAAGCCATTGTCTTTGGTTCCCGCCACAAACTGCGTTCCCTGGCCACTGACTCCATCCCTCTCTCTCGAGCATCTGTCTGAGGCTGAACCAGACTGTTCGCAAACTAGGTGTCATATTTGACCCTGAAATGAGCTTCTGACCACACATCTGTGGCATAACTAAAACTGCCTATTTCCACCTCCGTAACATTGCCCACCTCTGCCCCTGCCTCAGCTCTTCTGCTGCTGAAACCCTCATCCGTACCTTTGTTAACCTCAAGACTAATCCAAAGCACTCCTGGCTGGCCTCCCACATTCTACCCTGCATAAACTTGAGGTCATCCAAAACTCACCAGCCCATGTCCTAACTCGCACCAAGTCCCGCTCACCCATCACCACTGCTCGCTGACTTGCATTGGCTCCTGGTTAAGCAACGCCTTGATTTCAAAATTCTCAGCCTTGAATATAAATCCCTCCATGGCCTCTGCCCTCCCTATCTAATCTCCTCCAGTTTCTCAACCCCCTCCCCCCCGAGATGGCTGCGCTCCTCTAATTCTGCCCTCTTGAGCATCCCTGATTATAATCGCTCAACCATGAGTGGCTGTGCCTTCAACTGCCTAGGCCCCAAGCTCTGGAACTCCCTGCCTAAACCTCTCTGTCTTTCTACCTCTCTTTCCTCCTTTTAAAACCTACCTCTTTGACCAAGCTTTCGGTTATCTGGCTCGGTGTCAAATTTTTTGTTGTCTTAGAATACTCCTGTGATGCGCCTAGGGATGTTTTACTACGTTAGAGGCAATATATAAATACAAGTTGTTTTTTCTGCTCAGATAGTCACTAGCTTCATATTCACTCTATCTGTTTTATTTTTCTGTTAGCCTATTTTTTCAATCTTTAGTCAGTGAAAATCTTTAGTCAGTGAGCCTTACAACAACATGTATTTTATAGTGCCTTTAATGCAGTAAAACTTCTGGAGGGTTATAAAACAAAATTTAACAAAGTCACATAAAGAGGTATTAGGGCAGAAGACCAAAAGCTTGGTCAAAGAAGTATATTTTAAGGAGCGTCTTAAAGGAGGGAGGAGAGGTTTAGGGAGTGAATTCCAGAGCTGAGGCAGCTGAACCAATGGGTGTCAATGGTGGAGCGATTAAAATTGGGGATGTGCAAGAGGCCAGAATTGGAGGAGCGTCGATAACTCGCGTGGTTGTGAGGCTGGAGGATGGGGGATTGGGGGAGGGCATGGAGGAGGTTGAAAGCCAGGATGAGAGTTGTAAAGTTGAGGTGTTGCTCAACCAGGAACCAATGTAGGTCAGCAAGCACGGACCGGTGTGATGGTTGAGTGGGACTTGGTGCGAGTTAGGACATGGGCAGCAGAGTTTTGGATGAGCTCAAGTTTATGGAGAGTGGCAGATGGGAGGCTGGCCAGGTGTGTGCTGGAATAGTCAAGTCTTCGGCCTATCTTGTGCCCTTTTCCCCCTGAGTGTTTCCACCACTCTCTGCGCTCACTGTTCCATGTGAATATTCCTTTGCGGTAACTTGCTGGAAACAGCACCTCGAGCAGCAGTGGTGATGTCTGACTATTTTACTTCAGTTAGTCAGGGATGTAGTTCCTTGTCATCACCGCTTCACTTTTCTCTCTCTCCAGTTTACGGATGCTTGCTGTTTAATGGGTAAATGTGCTGCGTGAGGTGTACAGTTCTGTTGGCAGTTTTATCGGTTGCTGTCTGGATTGGAGCCCTGTTATCATGGCATCAGAAGTGGGGAAAATTGCAAAGGAAGCATTTCAGCTGTGAGTAAAGGCAATGGTTTGAAACTAGCAGAACACTTTTTTTTATAATAAATCTCTTGCAATTCTTTGAAGATGTAATCGAATTGTTGAACAAGGTCAAGGTGCTGGATATTGTACCTTGACTTCCAGAAAGAACTTGATATCTCTTGAGACTTGTGGTAAAATTAAAGCTTTGTGTATCCTTATTAATTGGCAAGGAAATGGTGGATAGTTATCCGTATCTTAAACCATGATTTATATAATATAATAACATCAAGATATTTTCTGTTGAACGGCTGATTTGTCGATCTCCATTTTGGGTGTGAAAGTTAGCTGCTCTGGGAGGAATATAATGGAGAGCTTCAGACATATAGCAGATGAATGTCAAAAATTATATTTTAAAGAAAGACAGACTTGCCTTTATATTGCGCCTTTCACGATCACCAGGCATCTCTGCTTTGAGGTACTTTTGGAGTGTAGTCACTGTTGTAACGTCGGAATCGCGGCATCCAATTTGCTCACAGCAAGCTCCTACAGGCAGCAATGTGGTGATGACCAGATGATCTGTTTCTGTGACATTGATTTGAGGGATAAATATTAGCCAAGATACCGGGGATAACTCCCCTGCTCTTCAAAATAGTGCCATGGGATCTTTTACATCCACCTGAGAGCACACGGCCTTGATTTTACGTCTCATCCAAAAGAAATATTTCTTGTATTCTAATTTAGATACTTTCATACTATCACTTTTTTTTATACTCTGTCTCCTCTTGGTCTCCATGACTTTCATCGCTATGATCCTATTTCTTTCAGTTTTGTGCTCATGTACACAGTTACTTCATATTTACTCCGTATCTGTAGTCATTTATTTTCATGTGTTTTGGCCTTGCCTTGTGCCTTATACTCAGTTTTTTTAGTGTTTCAACCCATCCTGTGCATGCACCCACGTCACGCGTGATAGTACTAAAACGAACTGACTATTAAATGAGGTGTGCTACAGAATGGTGACTTGAATTTGTCAAATGACTGAACACTGAAACCCTTGTAACTTTTTATGACAGTATCTGCCAAGGTAAATAAGAGTATTGAGCTGGTTTTAAACGGTTTCTTGTTTGGAATGGGTCCCAGGAGTCTCTGTCTGCCTGCCCACAGAATGATATACCCATGAGAAACTGGATCTCCAAGTCTGTGGTGGAGAGTTGCTTCACTGACTGTGCTCTCCCAGAACCTGACTTAAACAAGTCCCAGTATGTAACTCATGTCCTGTTACATTGACTGTACTTGGATGTCCCAGGCATCCAAGCTTTTAAGTAATGCAATAATATTGAGCTTTAAATCAGTCAATGAAATGAGAGGTGCTAAATTTGTGTTCTCCAACAACAAAATAAACCTAAATAGTTTATGTCCAGTGGATAGCAAGAATCTTGGTGGCAAGAAGCACCAGATGTGATAGTAAGTGGAGGAAATCTTTAAATGTAATATATGCAGTTACTACTTCATGCTTAAAGGTCACCTTATGAAATAGGCTATGAAGATTCTTGTTGAAATGTTCAAAATGAAAACTGCTGAGTTCCTGATCCAGCAGGGACAATAAGAATATCGGGCAGGATGGAAATCAAAATGGTTGGCATAGGATCTTGAACTTGGACTGAAGAATGGGCTATAAAGGGTGCCTTCTCACTCGTACCTATTTAATTATACATAAATTTACACTGATGTAGTTATGAATTAATTGCTTTGAACTATCTTGTACCACAAGTCTGCTAATCAGGTACATCACCAAATAATTGCTGCTGTTTCATTTTTAAACAAATTGCAAGAATCTCGAGCAAAGGAACTGTTTCGTCTGGGCAGAAAATCCATTCAAGTTCAATTTTCCATTTATTTCTGCTGTGGTTGAATTGATGAGTTTTTTGGTCATTCCAGCTTTGAGCCGTTCAAATCAATGCCTGTATGCTTTCTATGACGTCCGTGTAATGGAAGAGGAGCTTTGTAAACTGACCGGAAAGGATCAGGTATACGAGCAAGCTCTGTCGTCCATCTGCACAGACCAGCAGGTTCCCTCACAAGCCTCATGGTATTCCTAAATGCTCGTCAATGACCTTTCGTTGGGCCAAAAATTGCCTCTGGAGCGCACTGCCAAGCTGTGAAAAGAATATGCACCCACCCGATGGGGGGCCTCCTGCGTAAACTTGCACTCTGACACTGAGCAGGAGGGTAGTGTAATGGCTCACCGATCCCAGGGACGCAGCCTGCACGGAAGCGTGCCTGGGATCAGGTAGGCCTGGTCCTCCAATCAGAAAACAGAATTAGAATTGAGAGAATTTCAGAAAGTAATCAGATTTAATTACAATTTACAGGATTGGAATTTAATTCTTATCATCTTTACACCAACTTCACTCAATTTAATTTTGCTGATAATTTTCTCAACATCATTAAAACTCTACAATTTGCAGAAACGAGAGAAACTGTTTTGATACAGTTAAACTAAATTATAAAAACGGTTAAAACGTGCCTGAGGTATCCCTTATGCTGATGTAAACTGGCCCCGAGCCTGTTTGTGTCAATGTAAGCAATTGCTGGGCAGTCGGTGGGCAAATAGCCCAACTCTCCAAGTAATTGTTTTTTCTTCTGCCGTGCAGATGGCCAGTCAACGCATATGTTGATAGACTGTAAGTTTGGGATTTAGCACAGGTAAGCACGAGCGCAAATCCTGAATTTGCGGTGGATTTCTGAGTATGCTGCCATACCCATCGCAAAATCTGGGCCTTTAAGTTGCAGATTTCCTGTTTGCTGTGATATAATGCCTTGTGGCAGAATAGGTTTCTCTGCTCTAGTGAGCAGCACGTACCTTCGCTTCTTCCTCGAAGCCGTGTTTGATGTTCACTCAGAAGCTGGTCAGATCACATTACATGCCCTGTGTCGGATTCTAAGGAGAGCTTTGTTAATGAATAAAATAACTGGAGACTAGTTAATGTATAAAATAATTGTGTGCATTGCAATGTAGAAAAAGTGAAAGGTATCAATGTTGAATACAAGTGCAACATTGCGAATTCGGACTCTGGGACGATCAGTGGCAAGGTCAAACGGAATCGGTATAATTTTCCGGAATCCGGACCCTGCCAACCTCTGGGTGAGTGTGGGGGGTGGGGGGGCTGCCTGCCACGCCCAGCCTCACCTCACTGCCGCTTGCCTTGCTGCCGTTGCCCTTACCTTGAGGCCGCTCTGCCCAAATAGCTCCTCGGCAGGGCCCTGGCCTGCCTGACGACCTACTCAGTGGTGCCCTGCCGAGGAGCTGTTTGTGTCGGGTAGCCCTGCCGAGTAGGTGGTCGGGTGGGCTGGTGAGGAGGCCCCGAGGTAAGGGCAGCGGTGGTGAGATGAGCAGGGTAAATCCAGGAGGCAAAAAGAAAAGGTGGGATAAAAGTGGTAGATTGTGATGCATTCTGGATTTGTTCCAATTTCTTCTGCAGATCTCGATTGGTTTGAATGCTTTCCTCAAGCTGTTGTCGTAGCAACTGAACGGCTGTCGGCTCCATCTGCAAGGCTTGGACGCGGCTGTACAGAAATATAGTAACGAAGCAGCGTCCTGGGAAACAGAACAAGAACTAAACCGAGCTCCTCGGACAGGTGCAGCGGCCCCTTCCCCTGCCTTTCTGACGTTCCGGAAATACCCGAACCTGGGCTCTGGTGCTTCCGGATTCGTGATGTCAGAAAGCCCGGAATCCGGAAAGGCCTCGGTCCCGAGAGTTCTGGATTTTAGGCGCTGCACCTGTGTTTGTTTTAGTTGAGGGATAAATGTCCGTCAGGACACGGGGTGAATTCCCTGCGCTTTGTTGAACAGTGCTGTGGGATCTTTTATCATCTATCTGAATCAGTGAAGTAGCCAGATACGTCCTTGGCTTCCTGTTTTACTGGCAGGATGACTGCTCTAACAACGCAGTCATCCCTTGGTGCTACACGGAGGTGCCAATCTCGGATATGCGCTCCGGCTCGGAGCTGGAGGATGAGCCCAAACCCTTGCAACTGAAAGGAAGAAACTGAACAGTAAAAGGAGCGTTTTGAGAAAGGAATCTAAAATGTTACCACCGGAAGGTGCGAATTGATTTCTGTTCACTGGTTTTGTGTCAAATAACAAGCTGGCTGGTGCTGTAATCCAGTTCGGCTCAATAGATGCTATTTGTACTTATAGAATCATAGAATGTTACTTCACAGAAGGAGGCCATTTAGCCCATTGTGCCTGTGCTGGCTCTTTCAAGGAGCTATCCAATTAGTCTCACTCCCGTACTCCTTTCCCCTTAGCCCTGCAAAGTTTTCCTTTTCAAATGTATATCAGAGTCATCGAAATTTACAGCACGGAAGGAGGCCATTTTGGCCCATCGTGTCTGTGCCAGCCGACAGTTATTCAGCTTAATCCCACTTTCCAGCTCTTGGTCCGTAGTCCTGTAGGTTACAGCACTTCCAAGTGCACATCCAAGTAGTTTTTATGGGCCCAAGTTTCCACAGGATAAAAAACGGGCGCCCCTCCGAGCTGGGCGCCCGTTTTTCGCGCCTAAAACGGCGCCAGAAAAAAAACGCGCTATTCTCGAGCGCTTTGCAGCTCCTTGTCTGTTTGGCGCGGCGCCCAGGGGGGGGCGGAGCCTACACTTGCACCGATTTTGTAAGTGGGAGGGGGCGGGTACTATTTAAATTAGTTTTTTTCCTGCCGGCAACGCTGCGTGTGCGCGTTGGAGCATTCGCGCATGCTCAGTGTGGAAAAAAAACATTGGCACTCGGCCATTTTTGTAGTTCTTTGTAGCTGTTTAATTTCTGAACATTTTTTAATAAAATCACATTGCCATCAGCACATCAGCACTGAGGCTTCCCTTCTCACTGTCTCCTTCTCCTCCCTCCCCTCCGCGGCAACAAACGGCTGTCTGCTTCCCCTCCCTCCCCTCCGCAGCAACAAGCCGCTGTCTCCTTCCCCTCCCTCCCTCCCCTCCCTCCCTTCCGCGGCAACAAGCCGCTGTCTCCTTCCCCTCCCTCCCCTCCCTCCCCTGCGCGGCAGCAAACGGCGGTTTCCTTCGAACGATGGCTGAAGCACTTTCACACAGGTAGGAAGATGGTTTATTTAATCTTTTCATTGCTTCTAAATGTTTATTTTATTTGTATAATATTTGTAGAAGTATAAATAAGGATTTATTGTAGAATTTAATGAGTTCCCTTCCCCCCCCCTCCGCCCCCCACCTCGTTCCGGACGCCTAATTTGTAACCTGCACCTGATTTTTTAATGTGTAGAACAGGTTTTTTCAGTTCTACAAAAATCTTCACTTGCTCCATTCTAAGTTAGTTTGGAGTACGTTTTCACTGTGGAAACTTTGAAATCAGGCGTCAGTGGCCGGACACACCCCCTTTTGAAGAAAAAATTCTGTTCTAAAGTAGAACTGTTCTGCCTCACTAGAACTGCAGAAAAAAAAATGTGGAGAATTGCGATTTCTAAGATAGTCCATTCTCCACCAGTTGCTCCTAAAAATCAGGCGCAAATCATGTGGAAACTTGGGCCCCATATATGGTGAGGGTTTCTGCTTCTACATGATAGGTCCAAGTCAGCATGGATTTGTGAAAGAGAAATCATGCTTGAGAAATCTTCTGGAATTTTTTGAGGATGTTTCCAGTAAAGTGGACAAAGGAGAACCAGTTGATGTGGTATATTTGGACTTTCAGAAGGCTTTCGACAAGGTCCCACACAGGAGATTAATGTGCAAAGTTAGAGCACATGGGATTGGGGGTAGTGTGCTGACGTGGATTGAGAACTGGTTGCCAGACAGGAAGCAAAGAGTAGGAGTAAATGGGTACTTTTCAGAATGGCAGGCAGTGACTAGTGGGGTACCGCAAGGTTCAGTGCTGGGGCCCCAGCTGTTTACATTGTACATTAATGATTAAGACGAGGGGATTAAATGTAGTATCTCCAAATTTGCGGATGACATTAAGTTGGGTGGCAGTGTGAGCTGCGAGGAGGATGCTATGAGGTTGCAGAGTGACTTGGATAGGTTAGGTGAGTGGGCAAATGCGTGGCAGATGAAGTATAATGTGGATAAATGTGAGGTTATCCACTTTGGTGGTAAAAACAGAGACACAGACTATTATCTGAATGGTGACAGATTAGGAAAAGGGGAGGTGCAACGAGAACTGGGTGTCATGGTACATCAGTCACTGAAGGTTGGCATGCAGGTACAGCAGGCGGTTAAGAAAGCAAATGGCATGTTGGCCTTCATAGCGAGGGGATTTGAGTACAGGGGCAGGGAGGTGTTGCTACAGTTGTACAGGGCCTTGGTGAGGCCACACCTGGAGTATTGTGTACAGTTTTGGTCTCCTAAATTGAGGAAGGACATTCTTGCTATTGAGGGAGTGCAGCGAAGATTCACCAGACTGATTCCCGGGATGGTGGGACTGACCTATCAAGAAAGACTGGATCAACTGGGCTTGTATTCACTGGAGTTCAGAAGAGTGAGAGGGGACCTCATAGAAACGTTTAAAATTCTGACTGGTTTGGACAGGTTGGATGCAGGAAGAATGTTCCCAATGTTGGGGAAGTCCAGAACCAAGGGTCACAGTCTAAGAATAAGGGGTAAGCCATTTAGGACCGAGATGAGGAGGGACTTCTTCACCCAGAGAGTGGTGAACCTGTGGAATTCTCTACCACAGAAAGTGGTTGGGGCCAATTCACTAAATATATTCAAAAGGGAGTTAGATGAAGTCCTTACTATTCGGGGGATCAAGGGGTATGGCGAGAAAGCAGGAAGAGGGTGCTGAAGTTTCATGTTCAGCCATGAACTCATTGAATGGCGGTGCAGGCTAGAAGGGCTGAATGGCCTGCTCCTGCATCTATTTTCTATGTTTCTATGTTTCTACCCTTTTCAGCCAGAAAGTGCCAGACTCTGGGTGTAGAAATTTCCCCTCATCTCCTCTAAACCTCTCCCCAATTACTCTAAACCTCTTCCCCCAATTACTCTAAACCCCTCACCAATTACTTTAAAACTTTGTTGAACCCTCTGTCAAGGGAAACTGGTCCTTCCTATCCACTTTATCCAGGCCCCTCATAATTTTATACACCTCAACCAGGTCTCTTCTCAGCCGCCTCTGGTCCAAAGAAAATAGACCCAGCATCTCCAATCTGTCCTCATAGCCAAAATTCTCCTGTCCTGGCAACATCCTCGTAAATCTCCTGCACCCTTTCCAGTGCAATCATGTCTTTCCTGTAATGCGGTGACCAGAACTGCATGCAGTATTCCAGCTGTGGCCTAACCAGTGTTTTATACAGTTCAAGCATAACCTCCTTGCCTCGACTAATAAAGGCAAGTATTCCATATGCCACCTTAACTGTATATCCAATTCCCTTTTGAAACTGCTCCTATCACCCTTTCAGGTAGTGCATTCCAATAACTCGCTGTGTAAAATAAATTCTTCTCTCTCTCTCTCTCTCTTTCTCTCTCTCTCTCTCTCTCTCTCTCTCTCTCTCTCTCTCTCTCTCTCTCTCTCTCTCTCTCTCCCCTCCCCCCCCCTCCCCAGTCCCCAGTTCTTTTTCTGTTTCCACAGGCAGGGTGGTGGCTAACCAATTTCTCCCTATCTACTCTTGAGAACCTCATAATTTTGAGCACCTCAAATAAATCTCCCCTCACCTTCACAGCATTTCTGCTTTTGTAACGGAGGGCGCTTTTATTCTCATTACAGCTTTGATGCAACTGATTAGTTTCTTGTTAAATTTGGGACTACTTTGTGGTAACATCGATGAACACTCCTGCAAAAGGGCTTATTTTTTGTCATGACCTATAGGTTCAATTGAACTCTTGCACATAGTAGGAATTTGCTTTGCGTAGGCAGTGTAACTGATTTACATAATATATATAGTAATCAATATTTAGAAAAAATCCACAAAATTGCCCCTTTTCTCTGGAATTGGTTTAATTAAATGTGGAATTCTTTTTACCTCTGATAATTTCATCCTGTAGCAATGTAGCCAGAAGAGATATAGGACCAACGATGTCTCCGCAAGATCCTGCAAATCCCCCTGGGAGGACAAACGCACCAACGTTGGCGTCCTGACCAGGCCAACATTAAAGCACAGACCACACTTGATCAGCTCTGTTGGGCGGACCACATTGTTTGCATGCCAGACACAAGACTCCCAAAGCAAGCGCTCTACTCTGAGCTCCTACACGGCAAGCGAGTCTCAGGTGGGCAGAGGAAACGTTACAAGGACACCCTCAAAGCCACCTTCATAAAGTGCAACATTCCTACTGACACCTGGGAGTCCCTGGCCAAAGACCGCCTTAAATGGAGGAACTGCATCCGGGAGGGCGCTGAGCACCTCGAGTTTGGTCGCCGAGAGCATGCAGAAAGCAAGCGCAGACAGTGGAAGGAGTGTGCGGCAAACCAGACTCCCCACCCACCCTTTCCTCCAATGACTGTCTGTCCCACCTGTGGCAGAAGCTGTAATTCCCATATTGGACTATACAGTTACCAAAATACTTTTTTTTTTTAAAGAGTGGAAGCAAGTCTTCCTCGATTTCAAGGGACTGCCGATGATGATGAGCCATAGTCCCTATTCATGGGATAGATTTGCAAAAATAAATATTTGACACATATCCTTTAACAGGGATGTGATTGATTAAGACTTGGAGAAATGAAAAGTTTGTTTTGAATTTTGTTCAATGGTATATAAATGCAAGTTCAATCTTGTTTAATATGACCTCTTACTAAACGGGCTGCAGTGTGCATCCCCAGTAACTCATCATATTGGGGCAACAATTTTGGTCGTAGGTTTCCCGTGGATGCAAGGCTCCGACCACCGAATACGATGCGCACCTACCCGCAGTCCCCACACGCACGGCGAATTCTGGTTTGAACCGGCAGAGTCCTGGGCAGTGCATGGGCCACGCTGCCCAGGAACACTGTACGAAGCCTGTGGCTTTGTTTGGAGTACTGCCCACAAAACCTGTCAAAGTTCATCTGACTAGCCGACTCTCTAACTCCAGTCTTGTTGTACAGGGCTGCTATTACTATGAATGGGAATAGACCCAAAAACTAAACATTTAACAAATTTAAAAAAAAACACCTCACTTATTTAAAATTAATAGAAATTGAATTAAATGTTTCAGGAAAAGTTTTTTTTTAATTTAAAAAAAAAAAATGTTTTAATACTGTTTAAAAATGATTACCTTAATGGACAGGGTTTTTAATATAAAAATTTGTCACTTTTTTTATTTTTTAAAACTCTTACGTTGGTAAAACGCCTGCTTTTACCAGGCGTTTGAAGAACTTTGCTGGGCAGGAGTTTGGCAAATTGCCCAACTCTCCGCCCGTGGAGGCCCTGTTCTTTCGCATTCGTATGATTGGTCAAAATTTCTTTGGACAGATCAAGTGCCAGGTTTCGGCACTCGCGCAGAGCACAGCTAAACCCAGAACTTGCGGGGCCTCTTCAGGGCATCCAGAGAGGCCGCAATTTATGGCCCATTAAATGTAATTTTTTTTTCATTTTGAGAACTCCAAAATAGCAATGCTGGATACCATAAAATTGAACTCTGCATGAATTTCATCCCAAATTGTGGAAAATCGAACTGATTTTTCTCCAGTAAAGTGTACTATTTTTAATTGGCTGGAAACAGAGCATGTTTTGTCGAGATGTGGGGCTGTCAACTGCACAAGATGACTTTTTTTGTTACCATCTGCACTCAACAGAGCAGTTTTTCATCAGTCACTCAGCACTGATCATTCATATTTCGGCAGTTGTAAGATTTTTGTTTTAGTAAGGTGCTTTGGATAGTAGGAAGCTGTTGTCAGGAGCAACTTAGCCAGTGACGGACATTTTCTCTCCGAGTACTTGAAGATGTGATGATTCTGCAGTTCTGCCTTTAAAGCTAAATGTAACTCACTGCAGTTCTCTCTCGATGTGTAGCAGTTCATTATTCAGTTGCTTCCTATTGGCTTGTGTGTGTTTGAATCTGGGGTAGATGGTTTTCTCTCTTCAGCTGTTTGAACACCGAAACAGTACAACGTTCAGTCAGTTGCAGAGTGTGTTGGAGTGTGGTAATCATTTTTACTGTGTTTATCTGGGATGGGCAGAAATGGTATCTAAATATGGATCCATGATCAATTTGGAATCCATTCTCTTAGATCTGAATTGCTCTATTGGGCTAAATTGGGGTTAAACTTTCCCTGGATCTGTGCTCTTCATTTGTGTGCACTGATGTGACACTTGCACCATGGATCTCAATCCTAGCTCTCCATTTACACATTGGTGTTTGTTGTTTGCAGCTGAAGCCTGAATCCAGATTTAAACCTTTCCTGTCCCTATCAGTACGTGATTTCTGTTTACAGCAGCAAAGCTGAGATCAGCAATTTGTCAGCATGGGCCGTCCATTCTGCATTCTCACTGCCATGGCACCATCGGACAGATCTTTGTGTCTGCACCTAGGCGCACAAGGTTGCCTAGGTTCAGCCAAAATTGGAAAATCAGACACTTTACTTTCCTGTGCATTCTTCAATATCTCCCCACAATTATCGCAAGTTTTTCTTTAGTGGAGTCGGATTTCCAGTCAGTCTTATTTTAATTTTGGGGCTTAGTGGTAGCATTGCCTCTGAGTCAGAAGGCTGTGGGTTGAAGTACTACTCCAGTGACTTGAGCACAGAATAAAAAATCTCGGCTGATCCTCCATTGCACTGCTGAGGGAGTGCTGCACTGTCAGAAGTGCCGTGTTTTGGATGAGATGTTAAACCCAGGCTCCGTCTGCGCACTCAAGTGGATGTAAAAGATCCATGGCACTATTTCGAATAAGAGCAGGGGAGTTATCCCCAGTGTCATGGCCAATATTTAACCAGCAATCAATATCATAAAAGCAAAAACAGATTATCTGGTCATTATCACATAGCTGTTTGTGCACAATGTGGCTGCCGCATTTTCCACATTACAACAGTGACTACACATTCCAAAAGTACTTCATTGGCTGTAAAGCGTTTTGAGACGTTTGGTGGTCGTGAAAGGCGCTATATAAATGCAAGTCTTTCTGTCTTTTAGATTACCTCGTGTGTTGTTGGCCATCTGATGTAGTCGTGTTGTGTGAGTAATGACTGAAGCTCAATAGCTTTACATAGATTCACATAGAATGTACAGCATAGAAACCGACCATTTGGCCTAATCAGTCCATGCCGGTGTTTAAACTCCACTCGAGCCTCTGTAGGGGGTGGTGTGTGGGTCAGCTTCACCTCTGACTTTCTGAGCGGTTCGAATCGCTCCCACTCCCTTGATTTCTAGACCTTGGATTGATTTGGGGATGTGACAAAGGTGCAGCAGACAACTGGTTTTGGTGCAAGAAACTTTTGGTTTTATTCAAGAAATAAAATACAATATTATGATGCACTGTCAAAATCTTACACTCTCTAAAAATGGGGAACACTTTAATATACACAAGGAAAATACAGCCGAAAATACCCCTCTCCTCCCAATTCCTCTCTAGCTAAGTTGAACTCGAGGGTACCTGGGATAATGCTCACCAATCCTTCCTTGGACAGTTGATGGTGGTTCACGATTTCGGGGTTCGCTGGATTCCATAGATTCTGCCTATTGTACCCCGAACGTGGTAGAAGACCTCTTGCTGCGTTCTCCTTCAGTTGGGGCGTGTCCGCTGATGCAGTAGGGCGCGTGTTGGATGTATGGGGTAAGTACCCACTGTTCTTGCAGAGATCGGGTTTTGTGTTACTTTAGATAAGGTTTTACCCGTTGGCAGGTCAGGAACAGATTGTCGAGTGGAAAACTTTCGAATCTCCGGGTTTCTTCCGAGTTGGTTTTTGCTGAAATTTGTCGGTGGAGGTGGCTCAGTATTACCAAGTTGGTGGTTGGTAATGCTTTATTGATAGTTTCGTAAAGCTCTTGTTGCCGTGATGTGTCCAGTGATGATCTGGGCCACTGAAGCTGTTTGAAGATGTCATTGAACTCGGTTGCACTGCAGAACTCTTGACTGCGCCGTCTCGGCGTGACTATCTTGACTGTGAGACAGGCCCTCAATTATTCCGCGAGAGGCCTTCTAATCTGCGCGCCAAATCGATCCCCATTCTTTGTTTAATTTTTGGCGGACTCGTCAACGGTAACCTGATTAAAATGTGTCAATGTTGCAAAAAATGGTTTCGGGACAGCTGTACTCACTATTCATGAGCTGATGAACTCCCAGCTATGGTTAAAGTTAGACTCTGGTTTTGAGTTGCCTGTTTGGGTCTGAGATTTCTATGCAGGTTGGAAAGGTGATTAGAATTATGCATGTGTTGAATGGGTCCTGGGTGGGGACTGCTCTTCCGTGGGTCGGTTGTTGTAAATGTTAATGTCTACTCGGGGGCTGACTGAGGTTAAACAGTTCCCCCGGACAATTTAATTAACTCCAATATCCAAACTGGCTTTACAGAGGTCGATCCCATCCCCTGGTTTGCAGCCTTTTTTCCCTTTACAGGCCCAACATGCACCGTTTAAAGTTCCAAACCTTGGTTTTTGACCTTCAATCTCCCTCTCTTAGACCCAACATGTATTTTACCGTTCCAAAGCTTGTTTAAAAGAGTCCAGTTATTTTCCTTAGGGTTTCTTCAAGCATGGGGGGATCTGTGAATTTTGAGTAATCTTACACCACCTCCCATCCTTCCTCATCTAAATCTATCAGCATATAACTCTTTCATTCTCCCTCCTATGCTTATCTAGCTTACCCTTAAAAGCATCTATACTATTCACCACAGCCACTCCCTGTGCTAGCGAGTTCCACATTCTCACCACTCTTTGCGAAAAGAGGTTTCTTCTGAATTCCCTATTTGATTTCTTGGTGACTGTCTTATATTGGTGGCCTCTAGTTTTGCTCTTCCCACAAGTGGACTCATCTCAAATAGTATTTTAGTTGTGAAGTTGCATTATGTTAATATCTACATGATTACAGATACAGCATCTCTAATCCAGCTGTCCTAAAATTGGAATTGTTCAAAAACTGGACATTTTTGAGAAAATCCTATTTGATAGTCAGTTAAATAAAATCCAGAATTATTGTCCAAAAACCGGCGGGCCGGACTAGTGATCGGCTTCGCCACTGCTTTAAATGGTCCGAGCCTTGCCGACTGATGCTTGGCCCTCGACCCAGCCCGACCTGACCCATGCCACCATTAGTACTTTGTCTTAAGGTAAGCTACTTATTTTATTGATTTTCTTGCTTGAAATCCAGAAAAATCCAGAAACCGGCACGGTCTCTGTCCCAAGGTTGCTGGATTTGAGACGTTTTACCTGTACACTCTACCTCTCACTAAGTTTGGATCAGAGGTGGTCTGTGGTAGTTCAGTGACTGAACCAGAAACATGAATACGTGGCTTCAGTGGTGCAGGAGGGAGGTATTCAAATTCCTGGGGCATTGGAACCGGTTCTGGGAGAGGTGGGACCAGTACAAACCGGACGGTCTGCACCTGGGCAGGACTGGAACCAATATCCTTGGGGGAGTGTTTGCTAATGCTGTTGGGGAGGGGTTAAACTAATATGGCAGGGGGATGGGAATCTATGCAGGGAGACAGAAGGAAGTAGAATGGAGGCAGAAGCAAAAGATAGAAAGAAAAGTAAAAGTGGAGGGCAGAGAAACCCAAGGCAAAAGGGCCACATGACAGCAAAATTCTAAAGGGGCAAAGTATTAAAAAGACAAGCCTGAAGGCTCTGTGCCTCAATGCGAGGAATACTTGTAATAAGGTGAACGAATTAACTGCACAGATAGCTGTTAACGGATATGATGTAATTGGCATCACGGAAACATGGCTCTAGGGTGACCAAGGCTAGGAACTCAACATCAAGGGGTATTCAACATTCAGGAAGGATAGACAGAAAGGAAAAGGAGGTGGGGTGGCGTTGCTGGTTAAAGAGGAAATTAACGCAATAGTAAGGAAGGACATTAACTTGGATGTGGAATCGGTATGGGTGGAGCTACGGAATACCAAAGGGCAGAAAATGCTAGTGGCATTTGTGTACAGACCACCAAACAGTAGTAGTGAGGTTGGGGACAGCATCAAACAAGAAATAAGGGATGTGTGCAATAAAGATACAGCAGTTATCATGGGCGACTTTAATCTACATGTTGATTGGGCTAACCAAACTGGTAGCAATGTGGTGGAGGAGGATTTCCTGGAGTGTATTGGGGATGATTTTCTAGACCAATATGTCGAGGAACCAACTAGTGGGCTGGCCATCCTAGACTGGGTGATGTGTAATGAGAAAGGACTAATTAGCAATCTTGTTGTGCAAGGCCACTTGGAAGAGTGACCATAATATGGTAGAATTCTTTATTAAGATGGAGAGTGACAGTTAATTCAGAGACTAGGGTCCTGAACTTAAGGAAAGGTAACTTAGATGGTATGAGACGTGAATTGGCTAGTGATACTTAAAGGGTTGACTATGGATAGGCAATGGCAAACATTTAAAGATCACATGGATGAACTTCAACAATTGTACATCCCTGTCTGGGGTAAAAATAAAATGGGGAAGGTGGCTCAACCGTGGCCAACAAGAGAAATTAAGGATAGTGTTAAATCCAAGGAAGAGGCATATAAATTGGCCAGAAAAAGCAGCAAACCTGAGGACTGGGAGAATTTTATAATTCAGTAGAGGAGGACAAAGTGTTTAATTAGGAGGGGGAAAATAGACTATGAGGAGAAGCTTGCTGGGACATAAAAACTGACTGCAAAAGCTTTTACAGATATGTGGAGAGAAAAAGATTAGTGAAGACAAACGTAGGTCCCTTGCAGTCAGATTCAGGTGAATTTATAATGGGGAACAAAGAAATGGCGGCCCAGTTAAACAAATACTTTGGTTCTGTCCTCACGAAGGAAGACACAATAACTTTCCGGAAATACTAGGGGACCGAGGGTCCAGTGAGGAGGAGGAACTGAAGGATATCCTTATTAGGCGGGAAATTGTGTTAGGGAAATTGATGGGGTTGAAGGCCGATAATTCCCCGGGGCCTGATGGTCTGCATCCCAGCGTACTTAAGGAAGTGGCCCTAGAAATAGTGGATGCATTGGTGATCATTTTCCAACAGTCTATCTACTCTGGATCAGTTCCTATGGACTGGAGGGTAGCTGATGTAACACCACTTTTTAAGAAAGGAGAGAGAAAATGCGTAATTATAGACCAGTTAGCCTGTCATCAGTAGTGGGGAAAATGTTGGAATCAATTATTAAAGATGAAATAGTGCATTTTGAAAGCAGTGACAGGATCGGTCCAAGTCGACATGGATTTATGATGGGGAAATCATGCTTGACAAATCTTCTGGAATTTTTTGAGGATGTAACTAGTCGAGTAAACAGGGGAGAACCAGTGGATGTGGTGTATTTGGACTTTCAAAAGGCTTTTGACAAGGTTCCACACGAGATTGGTGTGCAAAATTAAAGCACATGGTATTGGGGGTAATGTACTGACGTGGAGAGAGAACTGGTTGGCAGACAGGAAGCAGAGAGTCGGGATAAACTGGTCCTTTTCGGAATGGCCGGCAGTGACTAGTGGGGTGTCGCAGGTCTCAGTGCTGGGACCCCAGCTATTTACAATATACATTAATGATTTAGATGAAGGAATTGTGTGCAATATCTCCAAGTTTGCAGATGACACTAAGCTGGGTGGCTGTGACGAGGACGCTAAGAGGCTGCAGGGTAACTTGGACAGGTTAGGTGAGTGGGCAAATGCATGGCAGATGCAGTATAATGTGGATAAATGTGAGGTTATCCACTTTGGTGGCAAAAACACGAAGGCAGAATATTATCTGAATGGCGGCGGCAGATTAGGAAAAGGGGAGGTGCAATGAGACCTGGGTGTCGTGGTACATCAGTCATTGAAAGTTGGCATGCAGTTACAGCAGGCAGTGAAGAAGGCAAATGGTATGTTGGCCTTCATAGCTAGGGGATTTGAGTATAGGAGCAGGGAGGTCTTATTGGAGTTGTGCAGTGCCTTAGTGAGGCCTCACCTGGAATATTGTGTTCAGTTTTGGTCCTAATTTGAGGAAGGATGTTCTTGCTATTGAGGGAGTGCAGCGAAGGTTCAATAGACTGATTCCCGGGATGGCAGGATTGACACATGAGGGGAGACTGGATCGACTGGGCCTGTATTCACTGGAGTTTAGAAGGATGAGAGGGGATCTCATAGAAACATATAAAATTCTGACGGGACAGGACACGTTAGAAGCAGGAAGAATGTTCCTGATGTTGCGGAAGGCCAGAACCAGGGGACACAGTCGAAGGATAAAGGGTAGGCCATTTAGGACTGAGATGAGGAGAAACTTCTTCAGAAAGTTGTTAACCTGTGGAATTCCCTGCCGCAGAGTGTTGTTGATGCCAGTTCACTGGATATATTCAAGAGGGAGTTGGATGTGGCCCTTACAGCTAAGGGGATCAAGGAGTATGGAGAGAAAGCAGGAAAAGGTGATCTTATTGAATGGTGGCGTAGGCTTGAAGGGCCGAATGGCCTACTCCTGCATCTAGTTTCTATGGGACAAAGTTTCGGCCTCAGTTGCTCCTGATTTTTTGGAGCAACTGGTGTAGAACGGAATATCTTAGAAATTCAAATTCTCGTCATTTAGTTTGCCCCAGTTCTAGTCAGTTAGAACAGTTTCACTTTGGAACAGAATTTTTTTTCAAAAGGGGGCGTGTCCGGCCACTTACGCCTGTTTTCAAAGTTTCGTCAGTGAAAACTTACTCCAAACTAACTTAGAATGGAGTAAGTGAAGATTTTTGTACGCTCAAAAACCTTGTCTACACTTTAGAAAATCAGGCGTAGGGAATTGGTGGGGGGGGGGGGGGGTTTAAAGGGAAGTTTACAAACATTAAACACTTCAGTTTTACAAATAAAGAGCCATCATCAATAATAAATGATAAACACATCAATAAATCAACCAATAAATCAATCAAAAAACATTAAGAAATAATTTTTAAAAAATCAATAAATAAAATATTTTCTACTTACTGACTGCAGTACTGGGAGCCCTCCAACAGCGTGCTGGGATGCTCCTCCCCCCCCCCCCCCCCCCCCCCCCCCCCCCGTGTGTGTC